>NW_027640442.1:0-466000 GCF_949752795.1 Hyperoodon ampullatus
TTGTGAAGCTCTGTTGCTTAATTCTTTTAGGGAACACAAAGCACTCCTCCAGAGTGGCTGTTGGCAATCTACATCCCACCCATCAGCATAACAAGGCTCCCTGTTCTCCAGAGCCCCTCTTGCCTTTCTGGTTTTTACACATTTTACGGATATCCCTTTTGACTGGTGGGAAGTGATACTTCTTTGTAGTGCAGATTTGCATTGTGCGGTTCCTTGGTTGGTCAAAATGGGTGTATGCGTTTTCTCCTGAATATATTCAGGAGAAAACGCATGCTCCCTTTATGGACAATTCCATAATTGTCGAAGTTGTGATGCTTTTCCTGTGTTTAAAGGCGATTCCAATGTACTTCTGGAAATCTGTTTCGTGCAAATCTCCCTCATTTTCAAGTCCGCCTCATGGCTTCTCCTCAACAGATTTTTGGAAGAGAGTAGTCCTCTATAACTCTGCAAGTTAGTGAATTGCTGTGCCCCTGAGCTCCATTTTTCAACTTGTGTTTTTGTGAGCTGACCGCAAACCCACAATTTTGCTTCAGGACCTATACTAGTTATGGGGGTGGGGCAGGCTGAGAGTTTGGTTAATTCTTCTTCACGACGGGAAATTAGAGTGACATGTGGCCGTCCAAATGCCTACAGCTACTCTCTCATTGGTTCTCCCTCTTCCCTTATATCCTCTCCACAATGTGCCAACTGTGCGAACCAGGAGGTTATAGGGGCTGACTCTCCAAGTTGGGAGATTGATATTAAAGCAGTTGGAATGTCAAGCTGGAGCACATGGAGAGAAAAAAATTAGTAGAGTTTTAGAAACCTTTCACCATCAGAGGGTGTCCATTCTCTAGGTTTCCCATACATGTTATAACTGTAGTGATATTCACTTTACCTGGAGAGTTGGGAACCATGGAATCAGTGGCAGGCATTATTGCTTTAAAGCATCTGCATTTTCACACCCAATCTCACCAATCCTCTCAGTCCCAAGTGAACAGCCTTATGCCACATCCAGCTGTTGTTGTAGATAGGGTCATTCCAAGTTTCATCAGAACCCCTGAAGGTATTGTGTAAGAATTTCACTGTTTCTTTGTTTTGTTTTGAAATTCCTTTTTATAGTGGGTTTGAGCTGATTCTCACTGCCGTGCTTATGTCATTCTAGACACACTTGGTTCCCTTATGGAGACATATCAATACATAGGTTTTAAGATCCTTACTAGTCAGATATATTTCTCTGTGGGGAATAGGGGTGTTGAGTCCCATTCACTGAGGAAGGAGTCGGGCTTGTCTCTTCTGTATTTGGATTATGGAACGGTACCTGTGATAATATCAAACTCTGGTTTTGTGTGTCTCCCCACCTCTCCTTCCCTCTTAAGCAAGCATAAGAGTGTTTTCTAAATCTGAGACTCTGTTCTCTTTCCTAATTCAGTTCATATGTAGCCAGGTTTACAGTCCCTTCATAAGTGATATCTTATATCAGAATGCACCATGGCCCTTGTCATAATAATGCTCCATGACCCCTGTCATCACAATGCTCCATTCCCTGGTTATCACAATGCTCCATGTCCCTTGTCATAACAATTCTCCACGTACTTGTCATCACAATGCTACATGACACTTCTCATCACAAAGTTACATGCTCGTTTCATCACAATTCTCCATGCACTTGTCATTGCAATGTTCCACGACCCCTGTCATAGCAAGCTCCAAGTGTTTGTCATCACAATGCTTCACGACTTTATCATCAAAATTCTCAATGGCACTTTTCATCACAATGTTCCGTACCCTTGTCATCACAATGCTCCATGCCCTTGTCATCATAATGCTCCATGACCCCTGTCATCACAATGCTCCCTGACACCTGTCATCACAATGCTTCATGCCCCTTGTCATTACAGTGCTCCATGATGCTCATCATCACAATTACCCAAGGTCTTCTTATCACAATGCTCCACGGTTCTGCCATCACAATGCTCCATGCCCTGGTCATCTCAAAGCTCATTGTCCCTTGTCCTCACAATTCTCCACGTCCTTGTCATCACAATGCTCCATGGCACTTCTCATCACAATGTTATATGCTCTTGTCATAACAATACTCCATGCACTTGTCATCGCAATGCTCCATGACCCCTGTCATAGGAAGCTCCATGCGCTTGTCATCACAATGTTTCACGACATGGACATTAAAATTATCAATGGCCCTTGTCATCTCAATGCTCCATGCGCTTATCATCACAATGCTCCTTTACCTTTGTCACAACAATCCTCCATGACACTTGGCATCACAATGCTCCGTGCTATTGTCATCACAATGGAACATGACATATGTCATCACAATGCTCCCTGACACCTGTCTTCACAATACTCCATGACCTTGTCATCACAATGCTCCATGCCCTTGTCATCACAATGTGCCATGCCCACTGTCATCAAAATAATCCATGAAACTTGTCAGACCAAAGCTCCATGCCACCTTTCATCACAATGCTCCATGAACCCTGTCATCACAATGCACCATGCCCATCATCATAATGCTTCATGCTCTTGTCATCACAATGAAATCAAAATGTTCCATGACCTCTGTCATCACAATGCTCCAAACCCTTGTGATCACAATGTTCCATAACACTTGTCATCACAATACCCCATGACGCTACTCATCACAATTATCCATGGACTTCTCATCACAATGCCCCATGACATTTGTCATCACAATGCACAATACACATGTCATCACAATGCTCCCTGACTCTTGCCATCAGTATGCTCCCTGAACCCTTTCATGACAAGGCTCCATGCCTTTTTCATCACAATGATCCATGCCATTTTCATCACAATGCTCCAAGACCCCTGTAATCACAATGCTCCATGCCCTTGTCATCACAAAGTTCCATGATGCATGTCATCAGAATGCTCCATGGCCTTCTCATCACAATGCTCCATGCCCTTGTCATCACAATGCTCCAAGACCCCTGTAATCACAATGGTCCCTGCCCCTTTTCATCAGAATGCTCCATGAGAATTGTCATCACAAGGCTCCATGGTCTACTCATCACAATGCTCCAGGACATTGTCATCAAAATGCCCCATTCCCTTATCATCACAATGCTCCATGACCCCTGTCATCACAATACTCCATGAACATTTTCAGCCCAATGCTCCATGACCTTCTCATCACAATGCTCCATGACCAATATCATCACAATTCTCCATGACCACAGTCATCACAACGCTCAATATCACCTGACAACACAATGATCCGGGACTCTTGTCATCACAATGCTCCATTCCCTAGTCATCACAATGCTCCATGACCCCTGTCATCACAATACTCCATGAACATTTTCAGCCCAATGCTCCATGACACTTGTCATCACAATGATGCATGCCCTTGTCATCCCAATGCTCCATGACCCCTGTAATCACAATGCTCCGTGACGCTTGTCATCACAGTGCTCCATGACACCTGTCATCACAATGCTCCATGCCTTTGTCAGCAAAATGCTACATGACCTTGTCATTACAATGTTCTATGCACTTGTCATCACAATACTCCATTACCATTGCCATCACAATCCTCCATGAACCTTGGGATCACATTGCTCCATGCCCTTGTCATCACAATGCTCCATGCTCCTTGAAATCAAAATGATCCATGACCTCTGTCATCACAATGCTCCAAACCCTTGTGATCACAATGTTCCATAACACTTGTCATCACAATGCTCCATGATGCCTGTCATCACAATACTCCATGCCCTTTTCATCACAATGCTCCATGACCTTTGTCATCACAATTCTCTATACACTTGTCATCACAATGCTCCCTGACACTTGTCGTCAGAATGCTCCTTGAACCCTGTCACAAAAAGGCTCCATGCCTTTTTCATCAAAATGCACCATGCCATTTTCAAGACAATGCTCCATGCCATTGTCATCAAAATACTCCACAAGCTTGTCATCAGAATGCTCCATGTCCCTTGTCATCACAATTTTCCATGCACTTGTCAGCACAATGCTCCCTGACCCTTGTCATCACAATGCTCCAAGCCATTGTCATCACAATGCTCCATTACCTTTGTCATCAGAATCCTCCATGACACTTGGCATCACAATGCTCCATGGCATTGTCATCACAATGGGCCATTACATATGTCATCACAATGCTCCCTGACACCTGTCTTCACAATAATGAATGACCTGGTCATCACAATGCTCCATGCCCTTGTCATCACAATGCGCCATTCCAACTGTCATCGCAATAAGCCATGAAACTTATTAGACCAATGCTCCATGCCCTTGTCATCACAATGCCCCAAGCCCTTGTTATCACAATGCTCCTTGACCCCTGTCATGACAATGCTCCGTGACTCCAGTCATCACAAGGCTTCATGACCTTTGTCATCACAGTGGTCCATGCCCTTGTCATCAACAGTCTCTGTGACCTTTTTAACCACAATGCTTCATGAACTTTTCATCACAATGCTCTTTGACCCTTGTCATCACAATGCTCTATGCCTTTCTCAGCACAATGCTCCATGACCCTTGTCATCACAATGCTCCATGCGCTTGTCAGCACAATGCTCCATGACCCATGTCATCACAATGCACCATGCGCTTGTCGTCACAGTGCTCCACAATCTTGTCATCACAATGCTCCATAAACCTTGTCATCACAATGCTCCATGCAGTTCAAATCAAAATGCTCTCTCACCACTGATATCACAATGTTACATCACTATTCATCACAATACTCCCTCAACCCTGTCATCACAATGTTCCATGACTCCTGTCATCACAATGCTACATGCACTTATCATCACAATGTTCGATGATCCCTGACATCACAATGTTCCATAACCCCTGTCATCAAAATGCTCCATGACCCTTTTCATCAAAATGCTCCATGACCCCTGACATCACAATGTTACATAACGCCTCTCATCAAAATGTTCCATGACCCTTTTCATCAAATTGGTCCATGACAATGTCATCACAATGCTCCCTGCCCTTCTCATCACAATGCACCACGCCCTTGTCATCAAAATGCTCCATGACCTTTGTCATCACAAAGCTCCATGACCCTTGCCATCACAATGCTCCATGCCATTGTCATCACAATACTCCATGAAACCTCTCATCACATTGTTCCATGCAATTGTCATCAAAAAGCTCCATGGTGCTTGTCATCACACTGCTCGATGCCCTTCTCATCACAATGCTCCATGACCTTGTCATTACAATCCTCCATGACCCATGGATCACTGTGTTCCGTGCCCTTGTCATCACAATGCTCCATGCCCACTCTCATCACAATAATCCATGAAACTTTACAGACAAATGTTCCATGCCCTTGTCATCACAATGCTCCATTACCCCTGTCATAACAATGCTCCATGACCCCTGCCATCACAACGTTCCACGGACTTGTCATCACAAGGCTCCATGACCCTTGTCATCACAATGCTCCAAGACACCTGTAATCACAGTGCTACATGCCCTTGTCATCACAGAGCTCCATGATGCATGTCATCAGAATGCTCCATTACCCCTGTGATAACAATGCTCCATGATCCCTGCCATCACGATGTTCCATGGCCTTGTCATCACAAGGCTCCATGACCCTTCTCATCACAATGCTCCAAGACACCTGTAATCACAATGCTCCATGTCCCTTTTTATCTCAATGATCCATGAACCCTGTCATCACAATGCACCATGCCCATCATCATAATGCTTCAGGCTATTGTCATCACAATGAAATCAAAATGCTCCATGACCTCTGTCATAACACTGCTCCAAACCCTTGTGATCACCATATTCCATAACACTTGTCATCACAATGCCCCATGACGCTCGTCATCACAATTATCTATGGTCTTCTCTTCACAATGCTCCATGACCTTTGTCATCACAATGCTCAACACACTTGTCATCAAAATGCTCCCTGACACTTGTTCTCTGTATGCTCCTTGAACCCTGTCATGACAAGGCTCCATGCCTTTTTCATCACAATGATCCATGCCTTTTTCATCACAATACTCCAAGACGCCTGTAATTACAATGCTCCATGCCCTTGTCATCACAAAGCTCAATGACGCATGTCATCAGACTGCTCCTTGGCCTTCTCATCACAATGCTCCATGCCCTTGTCATCACAATTTTCCAAGACACTCTAATCAAAATGCTCCATGCCCCTTTTCATCAGTATGCTCCATGAGACTTGTCTCACAAGGCTCCATGGTTTTCTCATCACAATGCTCCAGCACCTTGTCATCACAATGCTTCACGACCTTGTCATGAAAATTTTCAATGGCCCTTGTCATCATAATGCTCCAAGCCCTAGTCATCACAATGCTCCATTATATTTGTCATCACAATCCTCCATTACATTTGGCATCACAATGCTCCATGCCATTGTCATCGCAATGGACCATGACATATGTCATCACAATGCTCCCTGACACCTGTCTTCACAATACTCCATGACCTTCTCATCACAATGCCCCATGCCCTTGTCATCACAATGCCCCATGCCCACTGTCATCACAATAATCTCTTAAACTTGTCAGACCAATGCTCCATGCGCCTGTCATCACAATGCTCCATGCCCTTGTCATCACAATGCTCCATGACCCTTGTCATCACAATGCTCTGTGACTCCAGTCATCACAATGCTTCATAACATTTGTCATCACAGTGGTCCATGCCCACATCATCACAAGGCTCTGTGACCTTTGTAACCACAATACTCCATGAACGTTTCATCACAATGCTCCATTACACCTGTCATAACAATGCTCCATGACCCCTGCCATCACAATGTTCCACACCATTGTCATCACAAGGCTCCATGACCCTTGTCACCACCATGCTCCAAGACCCCTGTAATCACAATGCTCCATGCCCTTGTCATCACAAAGCTCAATGACACATGTCATCAGAATGCTCCATGGCCTTCTCATCACAATGCTCCTTGCCCTTGTCATCACAATGCTCCAAGACCCCTGTAATCACAATGCTCCATGCCCCTTTTCATCTCAATGCTCCATGAACGCTGTCATCACAGTGCACCATGCCCATCACCATAATGCTTCAGGCTATTGTCATCACAATGAAATCAAAATGCTCCATGACCTCTGTCATCACAATGCTCCAAACCCTTGTGATAACAATGTTCCATAAAACTTATCATCACAACACCCCATGACGCTCATCATCAAAATTATCCATGGTCTTCTCATCACAATGCTCCATGAACTTTGTCATCACAATGCTCATTACACTTGTCATCACAATGCTCCCTGATACTTGTCATCAGTATGCTCCTAGAACCCTGTCATGACAAGGCTCCATGCCTTTTTCATAACAATGATCCATGCCATTTTCATCACAATACTCCATGCCCTTGTCAGCACAAAGCTCCATGACGCATGTCATCAGAATGCTCCATGGCCTTCTCATCACAATACTCCATGCCCTTGTCATCACAATGCTCCAAGACCCCTGTAATCACAATGCTCCATGCCCCTTTTCATCAGAATGTTCCATGAGAATTGTCATCACAAGGCTCCATGGACTTCCCATCACAATGCTCCAGGACCTTGTTATCACAGTGCTCAATTCCCTTCTCATTACAATGCTCCATGACCCGTGTCATCACAATACTCCATGAACATTTTCAGCCCAATGCTTCATGACCTTCTCATCACAATGCTCCATGACCCATATCATCACAATCCTCCATGACCACTGTCATCACAACACTCCATGACCCCTGACAACACAATGATCCGGGACTCTTGTCATCACAATGCTCCATTCCCTTGTCATCACAATGCTCCATGAACATTTTCAGCCCAATGCTCCATGACACTTGTCATCACAATGATCCATGCCCTTGTCATCCCAATGCTCCATGACCCCTGTAATCACAATGCTCCGTGACGCTTATCATCACAGTGCTCCATGACCCTTATCATCACAATTCTCCATGCCTGTGTCATCAAAATCCTACATGACCTTGTCATCACAATGCTCCATGAGCTTGTCATCACAATACTCCATTACCATTTTCATCACAATCCTCCATGAACCTTGGGATCACATTGCTCCATGCCTTTGTCATCACAATGCTCCATGCTCCTTGAAATCAAAATGGTCCATGACCTCTGTCATCACAATGCTCCAACCCCTTGTGATCACAATGTTCCATAACACTTGAAATCACAACACTCCATGATGACTGTCATGACAATACTCCATGCACTTGTCGTCACAATGCTCCATGACCTTTGTCATCACAATTCTCAATACACTTGTCATCACAATGCTCCCTGACACTTGTCGTCAGAATACTCCTTGAACACTGTCATGAAAATGCTCCATGCCTTTTTCATAAGAATGCTCCATGCCCTTTTCATCACAACGCTCCATGTCATTGTCATCACAATACTCCACAAGCTTGTCATCAAAATGCTCCCTGATCATTGTCTTCAGAATGCTCCATGACCCCTGTCATCACAATGCTCCATACCCCTTGTCATTACAGTGTTCCATGACGCTTGTCATCACAATTATCCATGGACTTCTCATCACAATGCTCCATGACATTTGTAATCACAATTCTCAATACACTTGTCATCACAATGCTCCCTGATACTTGTCATCAGTTTGCTCATTGAAACCTGTCATGACAAGTCTCCATGCCTTTTTCATCACAATGATCCATGCCCTTTTCATCACAATGCTCCATGCCATTGTCATCACAATACTCCACAAGCTTGTCATCAGAATGCTCCGTGACACTTTTCATCTCAATGATCCATGACCCCTGTCATCACAATGCTCCATGACACCTGTCATCACAATGCTCCATGCCCCTTGTCATTACAGTGCTCCATGATGTTCGTCATCACAATTACCATGGTCTTCTCATCACAGTGCTCCACGATCTTGCCATCACAATGCTCCATGCCCTGGGCATCACAATGCTCCATGTCCCCAGTCATTACAATGCTCCATGACCCTGTCATCACAATGCTCCATACCGCTTGTCATTACAGTGCTCCATGACACTCGTAATCACAATTGTCCATGGTCTTCTCATCACAATGCTCCACGCCCTTGTCATCAAAATGCTCCATGACCCTTGTCATCACAATGCTCCATGACCACTGTCATAACAATGCTCCATGACCACTGTCATCACAAGGCTCCATACCACTTGTCATTACAGTGCTCCATGACGCAACTCATCACAATTATCCATGGTCTTCTCATCACAGTGCTCCACGGTCTTGCCATCACAGTGCTCCATGCCTTGGGCATCAAAATGCTCCATGTCCCCGGTCATCACAATGCTCCATGACCACTGTCATCACAATGCTCTATACCCCTTGTCATTACAGTGCTCCATGACACTCGTCATCACAATTATCCATGATCTTCTCATCACAGTGCTCCACGATCTTGCCCTCACAAGGCTCCATGCCCTGGTCATCGCAATGCTCCATGTCCCCAGTCATCACACTGCTCCATGACCCCTGTCATCACAATGCTCCATACCCCTTGTCATTACAGTGCTCCATGACGCTCGTCATCACAATTGTCCATGGTATTCTCATCACAGTGCTCCACGGTCTTGCCATCACAATGCTCCATGCCCTGGTCATCACAATGCTCCATGTCCCCTGTCATCACAATTCTCCACGTTCTTGGCATCACTATGCTCCATGATACTTCTCATCACAGTGTTACATGTTTTGTCATCACAATTCTCTATGCACTTGTCATCGCAATGCTCCATGACCCCTGTCATAGCAAGCTCCATGTGATTGTCATCACAATGCTTCATGAACATGTCATCAAAATTCTCAATGGCCCTTGTTATCACAATGCTCCATGACCCTTGTCATCACAGTGCTCCAATCCCTTGTCATCAAAATGCTCCATTACCTTTGTCATCACAATCCTCCATGACACTTGGCATCACAATGCTACATTCCATTGTCATTGCAATAGACCATGACATATGTCATCACAATGCTCCCTGAAACTCTTCTTCACAATACTCCATGACCTTCTCATCACAATGCTCCATGCCCTTGTCATCACAATGCGCCATGCCCACTGTCATCACAATAATCCCTGAAACTTGTCAAACCAATGCAACATGCCCCTGTCATCACAATGCTCCATGCCCTTTCATCACAATGCTCTATGACCCCTGTCATCACAATGCTCCGTGACTCCAGTCATCACAATGCTTCATGACCTTTGTCATCACAATGGTCCATGCCCTCGTCATCACAAGGCTCTGTAACCTTTGTGACCACAACACTCCATGAACATTTCATCACAATGCTCGGTGACCCTTGTCATCACAATGCTCCATGCCTTTGTCAGCACATTACTCCATGACACATGGCATCAAATGTGCCATGCGCTTGTCATCACAATGCTCCACATCTTTGTCATCACAATGCTCCATAAACCTTGTCATCACAATGCTCCATGCGTTTGTCAGCACAATGTTCCATGACCCATGTCATCACAATGTGCCCTGCGTTTCTCATCACAATGCTCCACAGCCTTGTCATCACAATGCTCCATGCACCTCTCATCAAAATGCTCTCTCACCACTGATATCACAATGTTCCATCACAAGTCAACACAATACTCCCTCCACCCTGTCATCCCAATGTTCCATGACCCTTGTCACAACAATGCTACATGCTCTTATCATCACAATGCTCCATGACCCCTGACATCACAATGCTCCATGACCCTTTACATCACAATGCTCCATGACCCCTAACATCACAATGTTCCATAAACACTGTCATCAAAATGTTCCATGACCTTTTTCATCCAATTGCTCCATGACCCTGTCATCACAATGCTCCCTGCCCTTCTCATCACAATGCACCACGCCCTTGTCATCAAAATGCTCCATGGCCTATGTCATCACAAAGCTCCATGACCCTTGGAATCACAATGCTCCATGCCATTGTCATCACAAAGATCCATGAAACCTCTCATCACATTGCTCCATGCTGTTGTCATCACAAAGCTCCATGACGCTTGTCATCACAATGTTCCATGCCCTTGTCATTGCAATCCTCCATGACACATGTATCACTGTGTTCCGTGCCCTTGTTATCACAATGCTCCATGCTCACTCTCATCACAATAATCCATGAAACTTTTCAGACCAATGCTCCATGCCCTTGTCATCACAATGCTCCCTTACACCTGTCATAACAATGCTCCATGACCCCTGCCATCACAATGTTCTACGGCCTTGTCATCACAAGACTCCATGGCCCTTGTCATCACAATGCTCCAAGACCCCTGTAATCACAATGCTCCATGCCCATGTCATCACAAAGCTCCCTGACGCATGTCATCAGAATGCTCCATGGCCTTCTCATCACAATACTCCATGCCCTTGTCATCACAATGCTCCAAGACCCTTGTTATTACAATGATCCATGACTCTTTTCATCTCAATGCTCCATGAACCCTGTCATCACAATGCACCATGCCCATCATCATTATGCTTCATGCTATTGTCATCACAATGAAATCAAAATTCTCCATGACCTCTCTCATCACAATGCTCCAAACCCTTGTGATCACAATGTTCCATAACACTTGTCATCACAACGCCCATGACGCTGGTCATCACAATTATCCATGGACTTCTCATCACAATGCTCCATGACCTTTGTCATCACAATTCTCAATACACTTGTCATCACAATGCTCCCTGACACTTGTCATCAGTATGCTCATTGAACCCTGTCATGAAAAGTCTCCATGCCTTTTTCATCACAATGATCCATGCCCTTTTCATCACAATGCTTCATGCCATTGTCATCACAATACTCCACAAGCTTGTCATCAGAATGCTCCGTGACCTTTGTCATCTCAATGATCCATGACCCCTGTCATCACAATGCTCCATGACACCTGTCATCACAATGCTCCATGCCCCTTGTCATTACAGTGCTCCATGATGTTCGTCATCACAATTATCCATGGTCTTCTCATCACAGTGCTCCACGGTCTTGCCATCACAATGCTCCATGCCCTGGTCATCACAATGCTCCATGTCCCCAGTCATCACAATGATCCATGACCCCTGTCATCACAATGCTCCATACTGCTTGTCATTACAGTGCTCCATGACACTCGTAATCACAATTGTCCATGGTCTTCTCATCACAATGCTCCACGCCCTTGTCATCAAAATGCTCCATGACCCTTGTCATCACAATGCTCCATGACCACGGTCATAACAATGCTCCATGACCCCTGTCATCACAAGGCTCCATACCACTTGTCATTACAGTGCTCCATGACGCTCCTCATCACAATTATCCCTGGTCTTCTCATCACAATGCTCCACGGTCTTGCCATCACAGTGCTCCATGCCTTGGGCATCGCAATGCTCCATGTCCCCGGTCATCACAATGCTCCATGACCACTGTCATCACAATGCTCTATACCCCTTGTCATTACAGTGCTCCATGACCCTCGTCATTACAATTATCCATGGTCTTCTCATCACAATACTCCACGATCTTGCCATCGCAATGCTCCATGCCCAGGTCATCACAATGCTCCATGTCCCCTGTCATCACAATTCTCCACGATCTTGGCATCACTATGCTCCATGACACTTCTCATCACAGTGTTACATGCTTTGTCATCACAATTCTCTATGCACTTGTCATCGCAATGCTCCATGACCCCGTCATAGCAAGCTCCATGTGCTTGTCATCACAATACTCCATGCCCTTGTCGTCACAATTCTCCATGACCTTTGTCATCACAATGCTCCCTGACACTTGTCGTCAGAATGCTCCCTGAAAACTGTCATGAAAAGGCTCCATGTCTTTTTCATCACAATGCCCCATGCCATTTTCATCAAAATGCTCCATGTCATTGTCATCAAAATACTCCACAAGCTTGTCATCAGAATGCTCCATGAACCTTGTCATCACAATGCTCCATGACCCCTGTCATCACAATGCTCCATACCCCTTGTCATTACAGTGCTCTATGACGCTCATCATCACAATTATCCATGGTCTTCTCATCACAATGCTCCACGGTCTTGCCATCACAATACTCCATGCCCTGTTCATCACAATGCTCCATGTCCCCTGTCATCACAATTCTCCACGTTCTTGGCATCACTGTGCTCCATGATGCTTTTCATCACAGTGTTACATGCTTTGTCATCACAATTCTCTATGCACTTTTCATCGCACTGCTCCATGATCCCTGTCACAGCAAGCTCCATGTGATTGTCATCACAATGCTTCATGAACATGTCATCAAAATTCTCAATGGCCCTTGTTATCACAATGCTCCATGACCCTTGTCATCACAATCCTCCAAGCGCTTGTCATCAAAATGCTCCATTACCTTTGTCATCACAATCCTCCATGACACTTGGCATCACAATGCTCCATTCCATTGTCATCGCAATGGACCACGACATATGTCATCACAATGCTCCCTGACACCCTTCTTCACAATACTCCATGACCTTCTCATCACAATGCTCCATGCCCTTGTCATCACAATGCGCCATGCCCACTGTCATCACAATAATCCCTGAAACTTGTCAAACCAATGCAACATGCCCCTGTCATCACAATGCTCCATGCCCTTTCATCACAATGCTCTATTACCCCTGTAATCACAATGCTCCATGACTCCAGTCATCACAATGCTTCATGACCTTTGTCATTACAATGGTCCATGCACTCGTCATCACAATGCTCTGTGACCTTTGTCACCACAGAGCTCCATGAACATTTCATCACAATGCTTGGTGACCCTTTTCCTCCCAATGATCAATGCCTTTGTTAGCACAATACTCCATGACCCATGGCATCACAATGTGCCATGCACTTGTCATCACAATGCTCCACATCTTTGTCATCACAATGCTCCATAAACCTTGTCATCACACTGCTCCATGCACTTCTCATCAAAATGCTCTCTCACCACTGATATCACAATGTTCAATCACTAGTCAACACAATACTCCCTCACCTCTGTCATCACAATATTCCATGACCCTTGTCACAACAATGCTACATGCCTTTATCATCACAATGCTCCATTCCCCTGACATCACAATGTTCCATAACCCCTGTCATCACAATGCTCCCTGCCCTTCACAACAGAATGCACCACACCCTTGTCATCAAAATGCTCCATGACCTTTGTCATTACAAAGCTCAATGACCCTTGTCATCACAATGCTGCATGCCATTGTCATCACAATGCTCCATGAACCCTCTCATCACATTGTTCCATGCCCTTGTCATCACAGGCTCCATGATGCTTTTCATCACAATGCTCGATGCCATTCTTATCACAATGCTCCATGCGCTTCTCATTACAATCCTCCATGACCCATGTATCACAGTGTTCCATGCCCTTGTCATCACAATGCTCCTTGCCCCCTCTCATCACAATAATCCATGAAACTTTGCAGACCAATGCTCCATGCCCTTGTCATCACAATGCTCCATTACCCCTGTCATAACAATGCTCCATGACCCCTGCCATCACAATGTTCCACAGCCTTGTCATCACAAGGCTCCATGACCCTTGTCATCACAATGCTCCAAGACCCCTGTAATCACAATGCTCCATGCCCTTGTCATCACAAAGCTCCATGACGCATGTCAACAGAATGCTCCATGGCCTTCTCATTCACGATGTTCCATGCCTTTGTCATCACAATGCTCCAAGACTCCTGTAATCGCAATGCTCCATGCCCCTTTTCATCTCAATGCTCCATAAACCCTGTCATCACAATGCACCATGCCCATCATCATAATGCTTCAGGCTATTGTCATCACAATGAAACCAAAATGCTCCATGACCTCTGTCATCACAATGCTCCAAATCCTTGAGATCAATATGTTCCATAACACTTATCATCACAACGCCCCATGACGCTCGTCATCACAATTATCCATGGTCTTCTCATCACAGTGCTCCATGACCTTTGTCATCACAATACTCAATACCCTTGTCATCACAATGCTCCCTGACACTTGTTGTCAGTTTGCTCCTTGAACCCTGTCATGACAAGGCTCCATGCCTTTTTCATCACAATGATCCATGCCCTTTTCATCACAGTGCTCCAAGACCGCTGTAATCACAATGCTCCATGCCCTTGTCATCACAAAGCTCCATGATGCATGTCATCAGAACGCTCCATGGCCTTCTCATCCCAATGCTCCATGCCCTTGTCATCACAATGCTCCAAGACCCCTGTAATCACAATGCTCCATGGCACTTTTCATCAGAATGCTCCATGAGACTTGTCATCACAAGGCTCCATGGTCTTCTCATCACAGTGCTCCAGTACCTTGTCATCACAATGCTCCATGACCCCTGTCATCACAGTACTCCATGGACATTTTCAGCCCAATGCTCCATGACCTTCTCATCACAATGCGCCATGACCCCTATCATCACAATGCTCCATGACCACTGTCATCACAACGCTCCATGAACCCTGACAACACAATGATCCGGGACTCTTGTCATTAAAATGCTCCATGACCATTGTCATCACAATGATCCATGCGCTTGTCATCCCAATGCTCCATGACCCCTGTAATCACTATGCTCCGTGATGCTTGTCATTACAGTGTTCCATGAACCTTGTCATCATAATGCTCCTTGCCTTTGTCAACAAAATGGTACATAATCTTCTCATCACAATTCTCCATGCGCTTGTCATCACAATCCTCCATGACCATTGGGATCACATTGCTTCATGCCCTTGCCATCTCTCTCTTGCCTTTCTGTTTTTTTTTTTTTTTTTTGCTGTATGCGGGCCTCTCACTGCTGTGGCCTCTCCCATTGCGGGGCACAGGCTCCGGACGCGCAGGCCCAGTGGCCATGGCTCACGGGCCCAGCCGCTCCGCGGCACGTGGGATCCTCCCAGACCGGGGCACGAACCCGTGTCCCCTGCATCGGCAGGCAGACTCGCAACCACTGCGCCACCAGGGAAGCCCAATCTTTCTGGTTTTTACAGATATTCGGATGTCCCTTTTGACCAGTGGTAAGTGACAATTCTTTGTAGTGTGGATTTGTATTGCGTGCTTGCTTGATTGGCCAAAAAGGGTGTATGCGTTTTCTTCTGAATATATTCAGGAGAAAAGGCATACACCCTTTTTGGCCAAGTGCATCTCTGTCCAAGTTGGGATGCTTTTCCTGTGCTTTAAAGGCGATTCCAATTTACCTCTTGGAATATGTTTTGTGCAATTCTGCCTCATTTTCAAGTCCGCTTCATTGCCTTCCCTCAACAGATTTTTGGAAGAGAGTAGTACTTTATAAGTCTGCAGGTTTGTGAATTGCTGTGCCCCTGAACTCCAATTTTCAAATCCCATCTTTGTGAGCTGGCCGCAAATCCACAATTTTGCTTCAGGACCTATACTGGTTCCAGGGGTGGCTATATTGGTTCCCTGTGGGTGGCTGAGGCTTTGGTTAATTCTTCTTCCTGCCGGAAAATTAGAGTGACATGTGCCCGTCCAAATGCCTACATCTACTCTCTGATTGGTTCTCCCTCTTCCCTTTCATCCTCTGCACAATTAGCAAACTGTGCGAACCAGGAGGTTATAGGGGCTGACTCTCCTAAGTTGGGAGATTGATAGTAAAGCAGTTGGAATGCCAAAGTGGAGCACAAGGAGAGGAAAAATTAGGAGAGTTTTAGAAACCTTTCGCCATCACAGGGTGTCCATTTTCTAGGTTTCCCATACATGTTATAATTGTAGTGATATTCCCTTCTACCTGGAGATTTGGGACACATGGAATGGTGGCATGCATTACTACTTTAAAAGGTCTGCATTTTCTCTCCCAATCTCACCAGTCCTCTCAGTCCCAAGTGTCCAGCCTTATGTCTCATCCAGCTGTCTTTGCAGATAGGGTCATTCCAGGTTTCATCAGAACCCCTGAAGGAATTGTGTAAGAATTTCGCTGTTTTTTGGGGTTTTTTTTGAAATTCATTTTTATAATGGGGTTGAGCTGATTTTCACTGACGTGTTTATGCCAGTCTAGACACAATTGATTCCCTTACGGAGACATATCAATACATAGGTTTTAAGATTCTTACTAGTCAGATATATTCCTCTGTGGGGCATAGGGGTGTTGAGTCCCGTTCACTGAGGAAGGTGTAGGTCTTGTCTATTCTGTATTTGGTTTATGGAATGGTACTTGTGCTAATATCAAACTCTGGTTTTATGCATCACCCCATCTCTCCTTTCCCCTGAAGCAGGCATAGGAGATTTTTGCTAAATGTGAGACTCTGTTCTCTTTCCTAATTCAGTTCATGTGTTGTGATATTGACATTCCCTCTATAAGTGATATCTTATGATAAGATTCTTTTTCTGTGTGACTAATTTCCCTTAAAATCATCATACCTAAATCCACTCTTTATGCTGCTACTGGCCTTATATACATTGATTTCACGTCTGAGTGATATTCCGTTGTGCAAAATTACCACAAGTTCTTTATGCATTTCTCTTTTTCCTGGGATATTTTAGGTGTACCAAAGTTGAGGTTCTTGTATGCAGAGCATCCCTAAACTTTGGGGTGCCTGTGTCTTATTGACATTTAGTCTTCCCATGTTATATGTCCATGAGTTGAAATCCCCTTGCTCTGGGGCTTTGTATTTTAGATGTTTTAAAAACAGCATACACTTCTTCAGAGTGGCTCTTGGATATTTATACCCCACCCATCAGCGTGACTAGCCTCCCTGTTTTCCATGGACTCTCCTGCATTTCTGGTTTGTACACATTTTTTGGATGGCCTTTCTGAGCAGTGGAAATTGAGACTTCTTTGTTGTGCGGATTTGCATTTCCCTCTTGCTTGGTTGGCCAAAAACTCTGCATGTGTTTTTTTCCTGAAGATATTCGCAAAAAAAACGCATACACCCTTTTGCCCAACCACATCATTTTAGAAATTCTGCTCCTTTTCATATGCTTTAAATGTGAGTACAATCTACCTTTTGAAATCTGTTTCCTGCAATTCTGCCTCTCATTCAGATCCTCTTCGTTACCTTACCTGAATATATTTTTGGACGTTGGTTATCATTTATATCTTTGCAGGTCTTTGAATTGTCTGCTCCTGAGCTCCATTTTGCAACTCGCTTTTTTTGTGAGCTGGCCGCCAAACCATTGGATTACTTCTGGCCCTATTCTGGTTCTGGGGAGGCAGGCTGAGCCTTTGGTTAATTCTTCTTCCTAATGGGAAATTAGAGTGACATGTGCCTGTCAAAAGTCCTACAGCTAATCTCTCATTGGTTCACCCGCTTCCCATTTATCCTCTGCACAAATTGCAAACTGTGTGAAACAGGAGGTTAAAGGTGCTGATTCTCCAAGTGGGGAGAATGTTAGTAATGTGGCTGGAATGGCGAACCCCAGCACCAGGAGATCAAAAATGAGGTGCATTTTAGACACCTTTCCTGAGCACACGGTGTACATTCATCTCGGTTTCCCGGGCATGTTTTCGCTGTCAGAAGATTCCCTTGAACCTGCAGATTTGGGACCCATGGAATGGGTACCAGGCAGTATTACTTTAAAAGGTCTGCATTTCCTCACCCAGCCTCTCTAACATCTCTTAGCGTGCATAGCTTCCAGCCTTATATAATCATCCTGCTGTGGGTCTACATGTGTTCAATCCATGTTACATCGTAGCCCTTCAACAAAAGTTGTAAGAATTTTTGTCTGTCTCACTGTTTTTATAAATAGTTTTAAATTTATTTTTATATTGGTTACAGCTGATTTTCAAAGCTCTGTTTTTTGCTGCTGTACATCCACTTGATTCATGTACTGTGAGACAACAATAACTTCTTTTTCAGATGCTTACCAGTCATATGTATTATTTTCCAGTGACTTGAGTGGGCTGAGTGCAGTTCTTTGAGGTACCGTGTAGGCCTTGTCAGTTATTCAATTTGGTACTTGGAATGGTATCTTTGCTAATTTCAACCTCCTGGATAATACCTCACCATTCCCCACCTTTCCCATTTAGCAGCCTTATGTCTATTTTCTACATATTTGACTATGTTTCTGTTTTGTAATTTATTTCATGTGTAGCCATTTTTGATTCCACCTTTAAGTGACATCTTATGATATGTGTCTTTTTCTTTCTCACATATGTCACTTAGAATGATCGTATGTAACTCCTCCAGAGTTGTTACAACTGGCCTTATTTCATTGATTTCTGGATGAGTAATATTCCAGTCTACATAAGTACCCCATCTCTTTTATCCATTTTATCCTTCCAGGGACATTTAGGTTATATCCAAGTTGAGGCCCTTTTTAACAGAGAGGTGGTAAACGTTCGGGTGCCTGTTTTCTGTCGATTTTTGTTTTTCCCAAGGTACACGCCCATGAGTGCAAGTGCCCTATGCTCTGTAGCTCATTTTTTAGATGTTTTAGCAAACACAATACACTTCTCCAGAGTGGCCGTTGGCAAATTACATTTCCACTATCAGCCTCACAGGGCTCCCTTTTCTCCTCGCCCTGTCCTGCATTTCTGGTGTTTACACTTTATGTGGATGGCCCTTCTGAATGATGTGAAGTGATACATTTTGTGATATTGATTTCCAGTGCCCACCTGTTTGGTTGGATAAAAAGTGTGTATGGCCTTTACTTGAATATATTCAGAAAAAATGCATACACCCTTTTTGGCCAACTGCATCATTGACGATGTTCAGCCCCTTTTCTTGTGCTTTAATGGGGAGTCCTTTCTACCTCTTCAAATCTGTTTCCTGCCACTCTCCCTTGCTTACAAGTCCTTTTCTGTGACTTACCTCAAGACATTTTTCGGCGATAGATATTTTCAACTCTGCAGTTTCATGAATTTTAGTGCCCCTGAGTTCCATTTTTCAACTTGTGTTTTTGGAAACTGGACACAAAACAGCGGGATTTCCTCTAGCCCTATTCTGTTTCCGTGGGCAATTCTAGCCTTTGATGAATTTGTCTTCTGGATTGGAAATTAGAGTGGCATGTGCCTGTCCGAACACCTAAGACTTGTCTCTAAATTTTTCTCATCCTTCCGCTTCATCCTCTGGACAAATTCCAAACTGTGTGCAACAGGATGTTGACGGTGCTGATATCCCCAAGTGAGGAGATTGTTAGGAAAGATGCTGGAGGGTTGAACCCGAGCACCAGGCGATGAGGAGATGAGGTGCCTTTTCCAAACTCTTTCCGATCAAACGGTGTACCATCCTCTAGGTGTGACAGGCATGTTTTAGCTGTAGGAAGGGTCCCGTGCATGTAAGGAGAACACCAGGGATTTTTCCAAATCAGTGCCTCCCCGAACCCCAAACTGGGGAATTTTTAAGCTACGGCTACACGTATGTCCTTTAAGGGCCTTGGGAAATAGGCAGAGCCCAAACTTTAGATGACTGAAATCTTCAGGGTCAGAAGCACTCACCATCGGCCTTGTTTAGGTTACATTTTATCTGTCATTGATAGATGATGTCAATAAAAATATCTATTGTTTTTCAGATTATTTCCCCTTATAGGTTATTGCAAAATATTCAGTGTAGTTCCCTGTGCTATACAGTAGTTCCTTGTTGATGATCTATTTTATACATAGCAGTGTGTATGTGTTAATCCCAAACTGTTAATTTATCCCTTCTCTTACCTTTCCCCTTTGGTAATAATAAATTATAAGATTTTATACTTCTCAGAAATGGGGGAGCTGAAAGAGAGGTATCATTTTCAATGGAAAAGCATTCAAAACAAGATTGAAGCTTCAGCCAAGAGTATTCGATGTACATGCATGGAAATAAATCACTTCATTTCTCTAATGTTGACCTGACAAATAAGACAGACGTCTTCACTGAACTTGCTTATAGGAAAGTGATGGAAATATCAAATGTAAGTCTTAGAAACATCTTATTTTACCCGAGCATTATACACTGCTCTATGTTAACTACAGTTTGGCTCACACATCTGTTCATTGAAGTTACAATGTTCTCAATTTCTGTTACTGATCCTCCAGAGTGGACCCCAACAGGAGTCCCCGTGCCCAGTGTCATTGGAGCCAACAGATCAAGACTGAGTTTGGTTCAGAAGCAAAGGAAACATTATTTTGAAAACAGAATGGAGAGGTGAGAGCGTGCACTCCCCCATGGGCTGTGGGCTGGGCTGCTGTGTAGGGTCCCCGGCAGCGTCAGTGGGAGGGAGGGGATGGAGCTCTCGAGGGCTGCGTTGGCTGCAGCTCAGGCTCTATGCCGCGGAGTCTGCATGGGACCCCGCTAGCTGAGGTGTCGACCCAGCCATTCTGCACTAGGAAATCGGGTCTGAAGTGCCGGGTGTGGGACCTCTGCATGTGGAACCCTAGGAGCACGTGAAATTAGACAAAGCACAAAGGAAAAACAGGTTAGACTTTATTTTATTGCCCAGATTCTCTTTTTATCTCCCAGGAATTTTTAATGAACGTTGCCGGAGACGAACACCTCCTCTGCTTTTTGTTCCGTTCCTTATTCTTGGGGTGTTGAGGGTGCAGACCCCTCTTTTGTAACTGCTTCATGCTGTGGTGGGAGCCCTGATACATGGGGGGAGGAGCAAAACGTCTCCCCTCCAGCCTCCAGGTGAGGTTGATTGTCCCAAGGCCTCCTGCCTCACTTCTCGTCCGCCTGAGCACCAGCATTGGAAGTGTTACAGATTCTAATGACCTTTAAGGGTCCAGGAAAGAGAGGCGCAGGGATGCTGCGGTGGCAGGTTTCACCCCACCCCACATATGTTCGGCGACCTTAGGCTGACGGTTTTTGCCAGACTAGATGCTCTGACCAGTAGTCTGTGCTTTCTTTAATTAGGTCCCTGAATTAATGTACAAACAGCACCATGTGTCAGAGCCCTGCCCGCACAACTCCCAGACAGTCCAGGGTCAGTGGTGATCCAGGACCATGACGTCCACTGAGTCAACGGCCTTTAGAAGTAGCCAGCAGTCCAGCCGGTCATATTGGCCACCATCACCGCGGTGTCTGTAGGGTTTTCTATGGTGAAAGCGTGATATACGTTTCCCCCGCCAAGCTTATTAGCTCCCCTCTGGGTGCAGTAAGTCCTGCAAGCAGTAGTCTGCTCTTTCAGGGCACAGTCTTGTCGTTTTCTGAGAGAAACTCCAGGTCAAGTGATGGTCACACGAGTCATCTTGGGGGCCCGTTGCCCCCGTTTATCTCTCTGGAGGTTGGAGTTGGAGGGCCTCCTCACTCGAGGTCAGTGTGTCCACAGAGCGACCCCTGCAACTTCAGGGCATGATGGGTGGTTAGGATCACCACGTGGGGTCCTTTTCCCTTAGGAGGGAGCTGGCCTTGCGGGCTGCTGATTTCCAGCTTTTTAGATACCCCAGTATCCTGGCCTGATGAGTCGGTGGGCAAAGCCCTTGGTGACCATAGTTTATCATACCTGAAGGGCATTCTTGTGTTGCTCCATTTCAAGTGGTCCCAGTTTTTGCACTAAGGCTCCAAGGGCGATTAACCTTTGACCGGGTATGTAAAGGTCAAAGGGTTTAGCTAAATTAGGGAGTTCCTGGGCAAGGGTCTGTATTGACTGCTCTTTCCATTCTTGAAAGGCTGCTTCTGGATTCTATTCAAAAGGATCATCATCTTTTCGTGTCAGTGTTTCATGTAGAGGCCCAGCTATTAGACTGTAGTTAGGGATCCAGATGCAGAAAACCTTGGCCTCCCCAGGAACCCCTAAGCTGTCTTCTAGTTTTAGAAGAGGTAAGGCTGCAAATGGCTTCTTCCCTATCCTGGGATGCGTTTCTCCGAATATCTGTGAGAATGAAGCCCAGGCATGTCACCTTAGCCTGGGATATTTGAGCGTTTTTCTTGGACACCTTCTATCCTTTCTTGGCTAGGTAGTTCAGAGGCGTCTTTAGTAGGCCTGGCGATCAGAATGTCATCTGCATATTGAAGGAGGGTTCCCTTTTACAGAGGTTGAACTTTTAGGTCTTTAGAGGACATTTCCCCAATGATGGTGTGGGGATTTTTGAACCATTGGGGCAGGACGGCCCAGCATTATTGCTTTTGTTGCATGTTGTGTCCTGCCACTCACAAGCCAAAAATTCTTGTGACTCTGAGATGAATGGAATACAGAAGAAGGCATCATTGAAGTCTAATACAGAATGCCATGGCCTGGTGGAAGGTAGAATGACCAGCAGGGAGTAGGAAATAGGAGCTACTGGATGTATATCCTCGGTGGCTTCACTGACTGTCCTGATATACTTTATCAGGTCTCCAGCAGCCCATGGGGCTCTCGTGGTCAGGCCAATCTCAGGATATGGAGCTCACCTGGGCTGCACCCCTACCCCACAGCCCACGGGGCTCTCGTGGTCAAGTCCCTCCCAGGTTATGGAGCTCACCTCTGCAGCTACCCAGCAGCCCATGGGGCTCTCCTACTCAGGCCCTTCCCAGGATACGGAGCTCGCCTGGGAAGGAACCGCAGCAGGGCTGGACACACAGGAACTGTGCACATAGCCCACCTTGCAGAGAACCCCCTGCTCACCTGTCGCTCACAGCTGACACAGAATACCTCAGAGCAGGACTTGAACTAACAAACAGCAGTTCTGACAGGTCTGTGACCATGGCTATCACTCTCTGCAGGCTCTTTCTGCCTGGTCTTCCAGACACTTCCACTGCAGCCAGGGCACCAGGCCTCTGTCTCCACCCACCATCACTCCTCTCCCTGACTCCTGGGTTCCTCTCATTAGGATAGTGTCTTCTTGAAGTTGTTATCCACTCATGGACCAGATAAAATGATAAGAAAACAAGCCGCAGCTGCAGCCCCTTGTCTATCCTGACTCTCAAGAGCCCACACCTATTCCTAGGGCCTGGCCCGTTTAGCAAGTTTCATTTTCTGCAACTGTGAGCCCCTGAGGGGTGAGGATTGGCTGATTTTGGCAGCCTGAAACTGCCTGCCAGCCCTCCACAGGTGTGCCTGAGTTGAGGGCAATATAAACAGCTCTCCAGTGAGCGACAGCCCTTGTAGCTGTGACTGACACCATATTCTCTGCCCCGTAGGCAGTGCCGGGGCTGTGCTGGTGGGAGGGAGTGAGGGGCCGAGGCTTTGTGGGTGGCCCAGTGTGAGTGGGGCTCTGCTGGATTTTCTGCAGGAGTTGCCAGGCTGCCACCTGCTAAAGAAGAGGATGTGTCACCGATACCTGCCGCTGGAATTTCTCCCCAGGCAGAGGTGAGGAAGTAAAAAAGCAGTGGGGGCAGTGGCAGGAGGGGTGTCTCAGGCAGGGAAATGGAAAGCTTCCAGAAGACCATCTGGGGCCAGGACCATCCTGACTGGCCTGCAGGCACCAAGTCGTCCTGTGTGCTGTCGCTTGTGTGGCTCCACAGCCCTTCCTCTAAGCTTGCAAGTTCTTGTACATATTCAGGTGTTTTACCTGGGAAGGGTGGGAAAAGTTCAAGAGCAGCTGGCCTGGGGCTCAGCTCACGGTTACTCACAGATGCCTCGGCATGGACCCCCCTTTGCAATGATGACGCTCCTTGCATAGGAGTGGGCTGCTGGCTCTATGGGAAATGATTCCCCACCTCTGACCAATTTCAGAATTGTTTACCGCTGGAGCAAGTGCCCTGATAGGGTTTTCCTCTGTCTAACTCGTGGGTTCAGGTTTTTTTTTTTCTTTTTTGGTTCAAGTTAAGTTTTATTCCTCTTTTATGTATTTATAGATATAAGCATGGAAATAATTCATTCATATAAATACATCTGTGTGAAGGGAAGAACTTTTTTCTGTTTTATTTTTAAATTTTATTTTAAAAATTTTGAAATTTAATTTTATTTATTTTTTTATACAGCAGGTTATTATTAGTTATGTGTTTTATGCATATACATGTATACAGGTCAATCCCAGTCTCCCAACTCATCCCAACACCACCTCCCCATGGCTTCCCACACTTGGTGTCCATACGTGTGTTCTCTACCTCTGTGTCTCTATTTCTTCCCTGCAAACCAGTTCATCTGTACCATTTCTCTAGGTTCCACATATATGCATTAATATACAATATTTGTTTTTCTCTTTCTGACTTACTTCATTCTGTATGACAGTCTCTAGATCCATCGACGTCTCTACAAATGACCCAGTTTCATTCCTTCTTATGGCTGAGTAATATTCCATTTTATATATGTACCACATCTTTATCCATTCGTCTGTCTGTGGGTATTTAGGTTGCTTCCATTACCTGGCTATCGTAAATAGTGCTGAAATGAGCATTGTGGTGAATGTGCCTTTTTATTTATGGTTTCCTCTGGGTATATGCCCAGAAGTGGGATTGCTGGATCATATGGTAATTCTATTTCTAGTTTTTTTAAGGAAACTCCATACTGTTCTCCATCGTGACTGTATCAATTTACATTTCCACCACTAGTGGAAGAGGGATCCTTTTGTCCACACCCTCCCCAGAATTCTTTGTTTGTAGATTTTCTGATGATGCCAATTGTAACAGGTGTGAGGTGATACCTCATTGTAGTTTTGATTTGCATTTCTCTAATAATTAGTGATGTTGAGCAGCTTTTCATGTGCGTCTTGGCCATCTCTGTGTCTTCTTTGAAGAAACGTCTCTTTAGATCTTCTGCCCATTTTTGTATTGGGTTGTTTGTTTTTTTAATATTAAGCTGCATGAGCTCTTTATATATATTGGAGATTAAACTTTTGTCCATTGATTCGTTTGCAAATATTTTCGCCCATTCTGAGGGATGTTTTTTGCCATACCCATTTTATTAACAAAAAAAGAAACAAAGAAAAAGAAGCAGAACACTAATGTGTGTAAAATATTCCTTTTGAAACTGTCGTTTTGAAATATGGACGTCCTTTGAATTTTTTGGTCGATATATGAACCCAGGATTTGTTTTCAGGGCAGGTGTCATTTACAGGCCTGCAATGATTTTGAATATCAACTGACCATTAGCGCTGGGATTAAAGCTGCTGTTGTGTGACACGGCCACAAGGTGGCAGCAGGTCTCCCTTACCAAATCTGGTTACTGGGGCAACAGAGCCTCAATGGAAGTCGTGTTCTACATTGGAATTTAGAATGGAATGTGCCAGGAGAAAGCCCCTCAAGTTTGTCTCACTACTTCTTGTTCGTGTTTTTAATTTAATTTTTTATTTTTTATTACAGGCAATTTGATTACAGTGTTTGGCTTGTTGTAGGTGTGGAAGATGTGGTTCTTTTACACATACACATATGTCTGTTATTCCTGAAATCCTTTTCCCATGTACCTTATGACAGAATGTTGAGTAGTCTTCTCTTGGTATTCTGTAGGTCTTTGGTCATTATATATGTCACCTGTGTTTGTATATGTCTGTTACCCCAATATAATAATGAAACAAATCCTCACAACTTTCCATTGGTGAACCATAAGGTTGTTGAATGAATCTCTGATTGCCCTTCTCCGTGGAAATATCTGCCCTGATATCCATTTTTTGGTCACACCTATAAGAAATATGATATGATATGTGTCTTTCACTTTCTGACTTACTAAAAGTCACGTGATTACCTCTAGACACACCTACGGTGCTGCAAATGGCATTGTGTCCTTTTATTCCTTGGCTTCTATTCTGCCTAAGCATGGTTCATTTTCAACAATGTGATTCCCTGAGGGCTGAGGATTAGCTGACCTGGGTAGCCTGACCCTACCGGCCGGCCCTCCCCAGGTGAGCCTGGGTTGAGGTCAATATAAACAGCGCTGCAGGCAGCAATAGCCCCTGAAGCTGTGCCTGACTCCATATTCTCTGCCCCGTCAGCAGTGTCGGGGCTGTGCTGGTGGGAGGGAGTGAGGGGCCACGGCTTTGTGGGTGGCCCGGTGTGAGTGGGTCTCTTCTGGACTTTCTGCAAGAGTTGCCAGGCTGCCACCTGTAAAGAAGAGGATGTGTCACCTCTACCATCCACTGGAATTTCTCTCCGGACAGAGGTGAGGAAGGAAAAAAGCAGTGGGTGCCGGGACAGGAGGGGTATCTCAGGCAGGGCAATGGGAAGTTTCCCGAAGAGCGCCCAGGGCCAGGACCATCCTGGCTGTCCTGCAGGCACCAAGTTGTCCTGAGTGCTGTCGCTGGTGTGGCTCCACGCCCCTTCCTCTAGGCTTTCAAGCCCTTGTACATATTCAGGTGTTTTACCTGGGAAGGGTGGGAAAAGTTCAAGAGCAGCTGGCCTGGGGCTCAGCTCACGGTTACTCACAGATGTCTCGGCATTGCCCCCAGCTTTGCAATGAGGACGCCCCTTGATTAGGAGTGGGCTGCTTGCTCTATGGGAGATGATTCCCCACCTCTGACCAATTTCAGAATTGTTTACCGCTGGAGCAAGTGCCCTGATAGTGTTTTCCTCTCTCTAACTGGTGGGTTCAGGTTATTTTTTTTCTTTTTTTGTTCAAGTTAGATTTTATTCCTCTTTTATGTATTTATAGATATAAGCATGGAAATAATTCATTCATATAAATACATCTGTGTGAAGGGAATAACTTTTTCCGCTTTTATTTTCAAATTTTATTTTTTAAAATTTTGAAAATTAATTTTATTTATTTTTTTATACAGCAGGTTATTATTAGTTATGTATTTTATGCATATACATGTATACAGGTCAATCCCAATCTCCCAACTCATCCCACCACCACCACCCCATGGCTTCCCACACTTGGTGTCCATACGTCTGTTCTCTACCTCTGTCTCTATTTCTTCCCTGCAAACCAGTTCATCTGTACCATTTTTCTAGATTCCACATATATGCATTAATATACAATATTTGTTTTTCTCTTTCTGACTTACTTCATTCTGTATGACTGTCTCTAGATCCATCGACGTCTCTACAAATGACCCAGTTTCATTCCTTCTTATGGCTGAGTAATATTCCATTTTATATATGTACCACATCTTTATCCATTCGTCTGTCTGTGGGTATTTAGGTTGCTTCCATTACCTGGCTATCGTAAATAGTGCTGAAATGAGCACTGTGGTGAATGTGCCTTTTTGATTTATGTTTTATCTGGGTATATGCCCAGAAGTGGGATTGCTGGATCATATGGTAATTCTATTTCTAGTTTTTCTAAGGAAACTCCATACTGTTCTCCATCGTGACTGTATCAATTTACATTTCCACCACTACTGGAAGAGGGATCCTTTTGTCCACACCCTCCCCAGAATTCGTTGTTTGTAGATTTCCTGATGATGCCGATTCTAACAGGTGTGAGGTGATACCTCATTGTAGTTTTGATTTGCATTTCTCTAATAATTAGTGATGTTGAGCAGCTTTTCATGTGCGTCTTGGCCATCTCTGTGTCTTCTTTGAAGAAACGTCTCTTTAGATCTTCTGCCCATTTTTGTATTGGGTTGTTTGTTTTTTTAATATTAAGCTGCATGAGCTCTTTATATATATTGGAGATTAAACCTTTGTCCATTGATTCGTTTGCAAATATTTTCGCCCATTCTGAGGGATGCTGTTTGCCATTCCCGTTTTTTTAACAAAAAAAGAAAGAAAGAAAAAGAAGCAGAACACTAATGTGTGTAAAATATGCCTTTTGAAACTGTCGTTTTGAAATATGGACGTCCTTTGAATTTTTTGGTCGATATATGAACCCAGGATTTGTTTTCAGGGCAGGTGTCATTTACAGTCCTGCAATGATTTTGAATATCAACTGACCATTAGCGCTGGGATTAAAGCTGCTGTTGTGTGACACGGCCACAAGGTGGCAGCAGGTCTCCCTTACCAAATCTGGTTACTGGGGCAACAGAGCCTCAATGGAAGTCGTGTTCTACATTGGAATTTAGAATGGAATGTGCCAGGAGAAAGCCCCTCAAGTTTGTCTCACTACTTCTTGTTCGTGTTTTTAATTTAATTTTTTTATTTTTTATTACAGCAAATTTGATTACAATGTTTGGCTTGTTGTAGGTGTGGAAGATGTGGTTCTTTTACACATACACATATGTCTCTTCTTCCTGGGATCCTTTTCCCATGTACCTTATGACAGAATGTTGAGTAATCTTCTCTTGGTATTCTGTAGGTCTTTGGTGATTATATATGTCACCTGTGTTTGTATATGTCTGTTAACCCCAATATCATAATGAAACCAATCCTCACACCTTTCCATTGGTGAACCATAAGTTTGTTGAATGAATCTGTGATTGCCCTTCTCCGTGGAAATATCTGCCCTGGTATCCATTTTTCGGTCACACCTATAAGAGATATGATATGATATGTGTCTTTCACTTTCTGACTTACTAAAAGTCACGTGATTACCTCTAGACACACCTACGGTGCTGCAAATGGCATTGTGTCCTTTTATTCCTTGGCTTCTATTCTGCCTTAGCGAGGTCCATTTTCAACAATGTGATTCCCTGAGGGCTGAGGATTAGCTGACCTGGGTAGCCTGACCCTGCCGGCCGGCCCTCCAAAGGTGTGCCTGGGTTGAGGTCAATATAAACAGCGCTGCAGGCAGCAATAGCCCCTGAAGCTGTGCCTGACTCCATATTCTCTGCCCCGTCAGCAGTCTCGGGGCTGTGCTGGTGGGAGGGAGTGAAGGGCCACGGCTTTGTAGGTGGCCCGGTGTGAGTGGGTCTCTGCTGGACTTTCTGCAGGAGTTGCCAGGCTTCCACCTGTAATGAAGAGGATGTGTCACCCATACCTTCCACTGGAATTTCTCTCCGGACAGAGGTGAGGAAGGAAAAAAGCAGTGGGGGCCGGGACAGGAGGGGTATCTCAGGAACGGCAATGGAAAGCTTCCAGAAGAGCGCCCAGGGCCAGGACCATCCTGACTGGCCTGCAGGCACCAAGTTGGCCTGCGTGCTGTCGCTGGTGTGGCTCCATGGCCCTTCCTCTAGGCTTTCAAGCCCTTGTACATATTCAGGTGTTTTACCTGGGAAGGGTGGGAAAAGTTCAACAGCAGCTGGCCTGGGGCTCAGCTCACGGTTACTCACAGATGCCTCGGCATGGCCCCCCGCTTTGCAATGAGGACGCTCCTTTAATAGGAGTGGGCTGCTAGCTCTATGGGAGATGATTCCCCACCTCTGACCAATTTCAGAATTGTTTACCGATGGAGCAAGTACCCTGATTGTGTTTTCCTCTGTCTAACTCGTGGGTTCAGGTTTTTTTTTTTCTTTTTTGGTTCAAGTTAGATTTTATTCCTCTTTTATGTATTTATAGATATAAGCATGGAAATAATTCATTCATATAAATACATGTGTGTGAAGGGAAGAACTTTTTTCTGTTTTATTTTTAAATTTTATTTTTTAAAATTTTGAAATTTAATTTTATTTATTTTTTATACAGCAGGTTATTATTAGTTATGTATTTTATGCATACACATGTATACAGGTCAATCCCAATCTCCCAACTCACCCCAACACCACCTCCCCATGGCTTCCCACACTTGGTGTCCATACGTGTGTTCTCTACCTCTGTGTCTCTATTTCTTCCCTGCAAACCAGTTCATCTGTACCATTTTTCTAGGTTCCACATATATGCATTAATATACAATATTTGTTTTTCTCTTTCTGACTTACTTCATTCTGTATGACAGTCTCTAGATCCATCGACGTCTCTACAAAAGACCCAGTTTCATTCCTTCTTATGGCTGAGTAATATTCCATTTTATATATGTACCACATCTTTATCCATTCGTCTGTCTGTGGGTATTTAGGTTGCTTCCATTACCTGGCTATCGTAAATAGTGCTGAAATGAGCATTGTGGTGAATGTGCCTTTTTGATTTATGGTTTTCTCTGGGTATATGCCCAGAAGTGGGATTGCTGGATCATATGGTAATTCTATTTCTAGTTTTTATAAGGAAACTCCATACTGTTCTCCATCGTGACTGTATCAATTTACATTTCCACCACTAGTGGAAGAGGGATCCTTTTGTCCACACCATCCCCAGAATTCGTTGTTTGTAGATTTTCTGATGATGCCAATTGTAACAGGTGTGAGGTGATACCTCATTGTAGTTTTGATTTGCATTTCTCTAATAATTAGTGATGTTGAGCAGCTTTTCATGTGCGTCTTGGCCATCTCTGTGTCTTCTTTGAAGAAACGTCTCTTTAGATCTTCTGCCCATTTTTGTATTGGGTTGTTTGTTTTTTTAATATTAAGCTGCATGAGCTCTTTATATATATTTGAGATTAAACTTTTGTCCATTGATTCGTTTGCAAATATTTTCGCCCATTCTGAGGGATGCTTTTTGCAATTCCCGTTTTTTTAACAAAGAAAGAAAGAAAGAAAAAGAAGCAGAAGACTAATGTGTGTAAAATATGCCTTTTGAAACTGTCGTTTTGAAATATGGACGTCCTTTGAATTTTTTGGTCGATATATGAACCCAGGATTTGTTTTCAGGGCAGGTGTCATTTACAGGCCTGCAATGATTTTGAATATCAACTGACCATTAGCGCTGGGATTAAAGCTGCTGTTGTGTGAAACGGCCACAAGGTGGCAGCAGGTCTCCCTTACCAAATCTGGTTACTGGGGCAACAGAGCCTCAATGGAAGTCATGTTCTAGATTGGAATTTAGAATGGAATGTGCCAGGAGAAAGCCCCTCAAGTTTGTCTCACTACTTCTTGTTCGTGTTTTTAATTTAATTTTTTATTTTTTATTACAGCAAATTTGATTACAATGTTTGGCTTGTTGTAGGTGTGGAAGATGTGGTTCTTTTACACATACACATATGTCTCTTCTTCCTGGGATCCTTTTCCCATGTACCTTATGACAGAATGTTGAGTAGTCTTCTCTTGGTATTCTGTAGGTCTTTGGTGATTATATATGTCACCTGTGTTTGTATATGTCTGTTAACCCCAATATCATAATGAAACCAATCCTCACACCTTTCCATTGGTGAACCATAAGTTTGTTGAATGAATCTGTGATTGCCCTTCTCCGTGGAAATATCTGCCCTGGTATCCATTTTTCGGTCACACCTATAAGAGATATGATATGATATGTGTCTTTCACTTTCTGACTTACTAAAAGTCACGTGATTACCTCTAGACACACCTACGGTGCTGCAAATGGCATTGTGTCCTTTTATTCCTTGGCTTCTATTCTGCCTTAGCGAGGTCCATTTTCAACAATGTGATTCCCTGAGGGCTGAGGATTAGCTGACCTGGGTAGCCTGACCCTGCCGGCCGGCCCTCCCCAGGTGTGCCTGGGTTGAGGTCAATATAAACAGCGCTGCAGGCAGCAATAGCCCCTGAAGCTGTGCCTGACTCCATATTCTCTGCCCCGTCAGCAGTCTCGGGGCTGTGCTGGTGGGAGGGAGTGAGGGGCCATGGCTTTGTTGGTGGCCCGGTGTGAGTGGGTCTCTGCTGGACTTTCTGCAGGAGTTGCCAGGCTTCCACCTGTAAAGAAGAGGATGTGGCACACATACCTTCCACTGGAATTTCTCTCCGGACAGAGGTGAGGAAGGAAAAAAGCAGTGGGTGCCGGGACAGGAGGGGTATCTCAGGCAGGGCAATGGAAAGCTTCCAGAAGAGCGACCAGTTCCAGGACCATACTGGCTGGCCTGCAGGCACCAAGTTGGCCTGTGTGCTGTCGCTGGTGTGGCTCCACGCCCCTTCCTCTAGGCTTTCAAGCCCTTGTACATATTCAGGTGTTTTACCTGGGAAGGGTGGGAAAAGTTCAACAACAGCTGGTCTGGGGCTCAGCTCACGGTTACTCACAGATGCCTCGGGTCCCTTTCACTGACGAAGTTGTAGGTCTTGTCTATTCCATAGTTTGTGTTTGGAACGGTACCTGTGCTTATATCAAACTCGGGTTTTATGCATCACCCCACCTCTCATTCCCCCTTAAGCAGGCATCAGATTGTTTTCCAAAGGTGAGACTCTGTTCTCTTTCTTAACTGAGTTCCAGTGTAGCCATGTTTACAGGATCTTCATAAGTGATATCTTAATATAAGTTTCTTTTTCTGTGTGACTTATTTCACTTAGAAGCATCATACCTCAATCCACTCATTTTGCTGCTACTGGTCTTATGCCATTGATTGCATGGCTGAGGGATATTCCATCGTACTCAAGTACCACAAATTTTTGAACCATTTTTATATTTCCTCGGATATTTAAGGTGTACCCAAGTTGAGGTTCTTGTAAGCAGTGCACCCCTAAATTTTGGGGTGGCTCTGTCTTATTGATTTTCAGGTTTTCCAAGGTATATTCCCTAGACTGGAAGTGCCCTTGGCTCTGTAGCTCTGTTGTTTACTTGTTTTAGGGAACACAATGCACTCCTCCAGAGATGCAGTTGGCAGTTTACAACCCGCCTATCAGCAAAACAAGCCTCCCTGTTCTCCAGGGCTGGTCTTGCCTTTCTGGATTTTACACATTTAGTGGATGTCCCTTTTGAACAGTCGGAAATGATACTTCTTTGTAGTGCAGATTTGCATTTACCGCTTGATTGCTTGGCCAAAAAGTGCGTATGCGTTTTCTCCTGAATATATTCAGGAAAAAACGCATATGCCCTTTTTGCTCAAGTGCAACATTGTTGAAGTTGTGCCCCTCATCCTGTGCTTTAAAGTCAATTCCAACGTACCACTTGAAATCTGTTTCCTGCTATTCTGCCAAGCTTTCAAGTCCACCTCGTTGCCTTCCCTCAACAGATTTTTGGACAATAGTTGTCTTTATTACACTGCCTGTTTGTGAATTGCTGTGCCCCTTAGCTCCATTTTTCAACTTGTTTTTTGTGAGCTGACCGAAAGTCCAAAATTGTGGTTCAGGACCTATACTGGTTCCCGGTGGGTGGCTGAGACTTTGGTAAATTCTTCTTCCTGCTGGGAAATTAGAGTGACATGTGGCCGTCCAAATGCCTTAGAGCTACTCTCTCACTGGTTCTCCCTCTTCCCTTTCATCCTCTGCCAAATTGGCAACCTGAGCGAACCAGGAGGTTAAAGGGGCTGTCTCTCCAAGTTGGGAGGTTGATAGTAAAGCAGATGGAAAGTCAAACCGGAGCACCAGGAGAGGGACTATTCGTTGAGTTTTAGAAACCTTTAGTATTCACAGTGGGTCCGTTCTCTAGGTTTCCTGTTTATGTTATAGCTGTAGTAATATTCCCTTCAACCTGGAGTGTTGGGACCCATGGAATGGGTGCCATGCATTATTGATTTAAAGGGTCTGCATTTGCTCACACAATCTCACCAATCCTCTCAGTCCCAAGTGTCCAGACTTATGCCACATCCAGCTGTCGTTGTATATAGGGTCATTCCAGGTTTCATCAGAGACCCTGAAGGAATTGTAAAGAATTTCCCAGTTTTTTTGTTTTGTTTTTTAAATTCCTTTTTATAGTGGGTTTGAGCTGATTCTCGCTGCCATGTTTATGCGAGTCTAGACACACTTGATTCCCTTACGGAGACATATTAATACATAGGTTTTAAGATTCTTACTAGTCAGATATATTCCTCTGCGGGAAATATGGGGATTTGAGTCCCTTTCACTGAGGAAGGTGGAGGTCTTGTCTATTCCATAGTTGGTTTTTGGAACGGTACCTGTGCTTATATCAAACTCTGGTTTTATGCACCACCCCACCTCTCCTTACCCCGTAAGCAGGCATAAGAGTGTTTTCTAAATGTGAGACACTGCAATCTTTCCTAACTCAGTACAAGTGTAGCCATGTTTACAGGATCTTCATAAGTGATATCTTATGATAAGTTTCTTTTTCTGTGTGACTTATTTCACTTAGAATCATCGTACCTGAATCCACCCATTTTGCTGCTACCGGTCTTATGACATTGATTTCATGGCTGAGGGATATTCCATCGTATGTAAGTACCACAATTTTTTGAACCATTTTTATATTTCCTGGGATATTTAAGGTGTACCCAATTTGAGGTCCTTGTAAGCAGTGCAGCCCTAAATTTTGGGGTGGCTCTGTCTTATTGATTTTCAGTTTTCCCAAGGTATATTCCCTAGACTGGAAGTGCCCTTGGCTCTGTAGCTCTGTTCTTTACTTGTTTTAGGGAACACAATGCACTCCTCCAGAGAGGCAGTTGGCAATTTATATCCCGCCCATCAGCATAACAAGGCTCCCTCTTCTCCAGGGCCTGTCTTGCCTTTCTGGTTTTTACACATTTTGTGGATGTCCCTTTTGACCGGTGGGAAGTGATACTTCTTTGTAGTGCAGATTTGCATTGCCCGCTTGCTTGCTTGGCCAAAAAGGGTGTATGCGTTTTCTCCTGAATATATTCAGGAGAAAACGCATACGCACTTTTAGGCCAAGTGCATCATTGTCGAAGTTGTGCCCCTCTTCCTGTGCTTTAAAGGTGATTCCAACGTACCTGTTGAAATAAGTTTCCTGCTATTCTGCCTCGCATTCAAGTCCGACTCGTTGCCTTCCCTTAACAGATTTTTGGACGATAGTTGTCCTTTATTACTCGGCCAGTTTGTGAATTGCTGTGCCCTGGAGCTCCATTTTGCAACTCGTTTTTTGTGAGCTGACCGCAAGTCCAAAATTTTGGTTCAGGACCTATGCTGGTGCCCGGTTGGGGGCTGAGACTTTGGTTAATTCTTCTTCCTGCCGGGAAGTTAGAGTGATATGTGCCCATCCTAATGCACAACAGCTCTTCTCTCATTGGTTTTCCCTCTTCCCTTTCATCCTCTGCCAATTTGGAAACCTGTGCGAACAAGGAGGTTAAAGGGGCTGTCTCTCCAAGTTGGGAGATTGATAGTAAAGCAGATGGAAAGTCAAACCGGAGCACCAGGAGAGGGACAATTCGTTGAGTTTTAGAAACATTTCGTTTTCACAGTGGGTCCATTCTCTAGGTTTCCTGTACATGTTATATCTGTAGTAATATTCCCTTCAACCTGGAGAGTTGGGACCCATGGAATGGGTGCCAGGCCTTTGTGCTTTAAAGGGTCTGCATTTGCTCACCCAATCTCACCAATCCTCTCAGTTCCATGTGTCCAGCTTTTTGCCTCATCCAGCTGTCGTTGTACATAGGGTCATTCCAGGTTTCATCAGAGACCCTGAAGGAATTGTAAAGAATTTCCCAGTTTTTTTGTTTTGTTTTTGAAATTCCTTTTTATAGTGGGTTTGAGCTGATTCTCGCTGCCATGTTTAGGCCAGTCTAGACACACTTGATTCCCTTACGGAGACATATCAATACATAGGTTTTAAGATTCTTACTAGTCAGATATTTTCCTCTGCGGGAAATATGGTGTTTTGAGTCCCTTTCACTGAGGACAGTGTAGGTCTTGTCTATTCCATAGTTGGTTTTTGGAACGGTACCTGTGCTTATATCAAACTCTGGTTTTATGCATCACCCCACCTCTCCTTCCCCCTTAAGCAGGTATAAGAGTGTTTTCTAAATGTGAGACACTGTTCTCTTTCCTAACTCAGTTCAAGTGTAGCCATGTTTACAGGATCTTCATAAGTGATATCTTATGATAAGTTTCTTTTTCTGTGTGACTTATTTCACTTAGAATCATCGTACCTGAATCCACCCATTTTGCTGCTACTGGTCTTATGACATTGATTTCATGGCTGAGGGATATTCCATCGTACGTAAGTACCACAATTTTTTGAACCATGTTTATATTTTCTGGGATACTTAATGTGTATCCAAGTTGAGGTCCTTGTATGCAGTGCAGCCCTAAATTTTGGGGTGGCTCTGTCTTATTGATTTTCAGTTTTCCCAAGGTATATTCCCTAGACTGGTAGTGCCCTTGGCTCTGTAGCTCTGTTCTTTACTTGTTTTAGGGAACAGAATGCACTCCTCCAGAGAGGCAGTTGGCAATTTACATCCCGCCCATCAGCATAACAAGGCTCCCTGTTCTCCAGGGCCTGTCTTGCCTTTCTTGTTCTTACACATTTTGTGGATGTCCCTTTTGACCGGTGGGAAGTGATACTTCTTTGTAGTGCAGATTTGCATTGCCCGCTTGCTTGGCCAAAAAGGGCGTATGCGTTTTCTCCTGAATATATTCAGGAGAAAACGCATACGCCCTTTTTGGCCAAGTGCATCATTGTCGAAGTTGTGCCCCTCTTACTCTGCTTTAAAGGCGATTCCAACGTACCTCTTGAAATCTGTTTCCTGCTATTCTGCCTCGCTTTCAAGTCTGCCTCGTTGCCGTCCCTCAACAGATTTTTGGACGATAGTTGTCCTTTATTACTCGGCCAGTTTGTGAATTGCTGTGCCCCTGAGCTCCATTTTTCAACTCGTTTTTGGTGAGCTGACCGCAAGTCCAAAATTTTGGTTCAGAACCTATACTGGTTCCCGGTGGGTGGCTGAGAATTTGGTTAATTCTTCTTCCTGCCGGGAAATTACAGTGATATGTGCCCGTCCAAATGCCTAACAGCTACTCTCTCATTGGTTCTCCCTCTTCCCTTTCATCCTCTGCCAAATTGGCAACCTGTGCGAACCAAGAGGTTAAAGGGGCTGTCTCTCCAAGTTGGGAGGTTGATAGTAAAGCAGACGGAAAGTCAAACCGGAGCACCAGGAGAGGGACTATGCGTTGAGTTTTAGAAACCTTTCGTATTCACAGTGTGTCCGTTCTCTAGGTTTCCCGCACATGTTATAGCTGTAGTAATATTCCCTTCAACCTGGAGAGTTGGGACCCATGGAATGTGTGCCATGCATTATTGCTTTAAAGGGTGTGCATTTGCTCACCCAATCTCACCAATCGTCTCAGTCCCAAGTGTCCCTCCTTATGCCACATCCAGCTGTCGTTGTAGATAGAGTCATTCCAGCTTTCATCAGAGACCCTGAAGGAATTGTAAAGAATTTCCCAGTTTTTTTGTTTTGTTTTTGAAATTCCTTTTTATAGTGGGTTTGAGCTGATTCTCGCTGCCATGTTTATGCCAGTCTAGACACACTTGATTCCCTTACGGAGACATATCAATACATAGGTTTTAAGATTCTTACTAGTCAGATATTTTCCTCTGTGGGAAATATGGGGTTTTGAGTCCCTTTCGCTGAGGACGGTGTAGGTCTTGTCTATTCCATAGTTGGTTTTTGGAACGGTACCTGTGCTTATATCAAACTCTGGTTTTATGCATCACCCCACCTCTCCTTCCCCCTTAAGCAGGTATAAGAGTGTTTTCTAAATGTGAGACACTGTTCTATTTCCTAACTCAGTTCAAGTGTAGCCATGTTTACAGGATCTTCATAAGTGATATCTTATGATAAGTTTCTTTTTCTGTGTGACTTATTTCACTTAGAATCATCGTACCAGAATCCACCCATTTTGCTGCTACTGGTCTTATGACATTGATTTCATGGCTGAGGGATATTCCACGGTACGTAAGTACCACAATTTTTTGAACCATGTTTATATTTTCTGGGATACTTAAGGTGTATCCAAGTTGAGGTCCTTGTATGCAGTGGAGCCCTAAATTTTGGGGTGGCTCTGTCTTATTGATTTTCAGTTTTCCCAAGGTATATTCCCTAGACTGGTAGTGCCCTTGGCTCTGTAGCTCTGTTCTTTACTTGTTTTAGGGAACATAGTGCACTCCTCCAGAGAGGCAGTTGGCAATTTACATCCAGCCCATCAGCATAACAAGGCTCCCTGTTCTCCAGGGCCTGTCTTGCCTTTCTGGTTTTTACACATTTTGCGGATGTCCCTTTTGACCGGTGGGAAGTGATACTTCTTTGTATTGCAGATTTGCATTACCTGCTTGCTTGGTTTGCCAAAAAGGGCGTATGCGTTTTCTCCTGAATATATTCAGGAGAAAACGCATACGCCCTTTTTGGCCAAGTGCATCATTGTCGAAGTTGTGCCCCTCTTCCTGTGCTTTAAAGGCGATTCCAACATACCTCTTGAAATCTGTTTCCTGCTATTCTGCCTCGATTTCAACTCCGCCTCGTTGCCGTCCCTCAACAGATTTTTGGACGATAGTTGTCCTTTATTACTCGGCCAGTTTGTGAATTGCTGTGCCCCTGAGCTCCATTTTTCAACTCGTTTTTGGTGAGCTGACCGCAAGTCCAAAATTTTGGTTCAGGACCTCTACTTTTTACCCGTGGGAGGCTGAGACTTTGGTTAGTTCTTCTTCCTCCCGTGAAATTAGAGTGACATGTGCCCGCCTAAATGCCTAACAGCTACTCTGTCATTGGTTCTCCCCCTTTCCTTTCATCCTCTGCCAAATTGGCAACGTGTGTGTACCAGGAGGTTAAAAGTGGTGTCTCTCCAAGTTGGGAGATTGATAGTAAAGCAGTTGGAAAGTCAAACCGGAACACCAGGAGAGGGACTATTCGTTGAGTTTTAGAAACCTTTTGTATTCACAGTGTGTCCATTCTCTAGGTTTCCTGTACATGTTATAGCTGTATTAATATTCCCTTCAACCCGCAGAGTTGGGACCCATGGAATGGGTGCCGTGCATTATTGGTTTACAAGGTCTGCATTTGCTCACCCAATCTCACCAATCCTCTCAGTCCCACGTGTCCAGCCTTATGCCACATCCAGCTGTCGTTGTAGATAGGGTCATTCCAGGTTTCATCAGAGACCCTGAAGGAATTGTAAAGAATTTCCCTGTTTTTTTGTTTTGTTTGTGAAATTCCTTTTGATAGTGGGTTTCAGCTGATTCTCGCTGCCAAGTTTATGCCAGTCTAGACACACTTGATTCCCTTACAGAGACATATCAATACATAGGTTTTAAGATTCTTACTAGTCAGATATATTCTTCTGCGCGAAATATGGGCTTTTCAGTCCCTTTCACTGAGGAATGTGTAGGTCTTGTCTATTCCATAGTTGGTTTTCGGAACGGTAGGTTTGCTTATATGAAACTCTGGTTTTATGCATCACCCCACCTCTCCTTCCCCCTTAAGCAGGCATAAGAGTGTTTTCCAAATGTGAGACTCTGTTCTCTTTCCTAGCTAAGTTCAAGTGTAGCCATGTTTACAGGTTCTTCATAAGTGATATCTTATGATAAATTTCTTTTTCTGTGTGTCTTATTTCACTTAGAAACATCATAACAGAATCCACTCATTTTGTTGCTACTGGTCTTATGACATTGATTTCATGGCTGAGGGATATTCCATCGTACGTAAGTACCACAATTTTTTGAACCATTTTTATATTTCCTGGGATATTTAAGGTGTACCGAAGTTGAGGTTATTGTGAGCAGTGCAGCCGTAAATATTGGGGTGGCTCTGTCTTATTGATTTTCAGTTTTCCCAAGGTATATTCCCTAGACTGGTAGTGCCCTTGGCTCTGTAGCTCTGTTGTTTACTTGTTTTAGGGAACACAATGCACTCCTCCATAGAGGCAGTTGGCAATTTACATCCCGCCCATCAGCATAAAAAGGCTCCCTGTTCTCCAGGGCTGTCTTGCCTTTCTGGTTTTTACATATTTTGTGGATGTCCCTTTTGACCGGTGGGAAGTGATACTTCTTTGTAGTGCAGATTTGCATTGCCCGCTTGCTTGCTTGGCCAAAAAGGGCGTATGCGTTTTCTCCTGAATATATTCAAGAGAAAATGCATACGCCCTTTGTGGCCAAGTGCATCATTGTCGAAATTGTTCCACTCTTCCTGTGCTTTAAAGGCGATTCCAACGTACCTCTTGAAATCTGTTTCCTGCTATTCTGCCTCGATTTCAACTCTGCCTCGTTCCCTTCCCTCAACAGATTTTTGGATGATAGTTGTCCTTTATTACTCTTCCAGTTTGTGAATTGCTGTGCCCTGAGCCGCATTTTTCAACTTATTTTTTGTGAGCTGACCGCACGTCCAAAATTTTGGTTCAGGACCTCTACTTGTTCCCCGTGGGAGGCTGAGACTTTGGTTAATTCTTCTTCCTACCGTGAAATTAGAGTGACATATGCCCGTCTAAATGCCTAACAGCTACTTTGTCATTGGTTCTCCCCCTTTCCTTTCATCCTCTGCCAAATTGGCAACGTGTGTGTACCAGGAGGTTAAAAGGGGTGTCTCTCCAATTTGGGAGATTGATAGTAAAGCAGTGGGAAAGTCAAACCGGAACACCAGGAGAGGGACTATTCGTTGAGTTTTAGAAACCTTTTGTATTCACAGTGTGTCCATTCTCTAGGTTTCCTGTACATATTATAGCTGTATTAATATTCCCTTCAACCCGCAGAGTTGGGACCCATGGAATGGGTGCCATGCATTATTGGTTTACAAGGTCTGCATTTGCTCACCCAATCTCACCAATCCTCTCAGTCCCAAGTGTCCAGCCTTATGCCACATCCAGCGGTCGTTGTAGATAGGGTCATTCCAGATTTCATCAGAGACCCTGAAGGAATTGTAAAGCATTTGCCTGTTTTTTTGTTTTGTTTGTGAAATTCCTTTTGATAGTGGATTTCAGCTGATTCTCGCTGCCATGTTTATGCCAGTCTAGACACTTGATTCCCTTACAGAGACATATCAATACATAGGTGTTAAGATTCTTACTAGTCAGATATATTCTTCTGCAGGAAATATGGGGTTTTGAGTCCCTTTCACTGTGGAAGGTGTAGGTCTTGTCTATTCCATAGTTGGTTTTTGGAACGGTACCTGTGCTTATATCAAACTCTGGTTTTATGCATCACCCCACCTCTCCTTCCCCCTTAAGCAGGCATAAGAGTGTTTTCCAAATGTGAGACCCTGTTCTCTTTCCTAGCTCAGTTCAAGTGTAGCCATGTTTACAGGATCTTCGTAAGTGATATCTTATGATAACGTGCTTTTTCTGTGTGACTTATTTCACTTAGAATCATCGAACCTCATTCCACTCATTTTGCTGCTACTGGTCTTATGACATTGATTTCATGGCTGAGGGATATTCCATCGTACTTAAGTACCACAATTTTTTGAACCATTTTTATATTTCCTGGGATATTTAAGGTGTACCCATGTTGAGGTTCTTGTAAGCAGTGCAGCCCTAAACGTTGGGGTGGCTCTGTCTTATTGATTTTCAGTTTTCCCAAGGTATATTCCCTAGACTGGAAGTGCCCTTGGCTCTGTAGCTCTGTTGTTTACTTGTTTTAGGGAACACAATTCACTCCACCAGACAGGCAGTTGGCAATTTACTTCCTGCCCATCAGCATAACAATGCTCCCTGTTCTCCAGGGCCTGTCTTGCCTTTCTGGTTTTTACACATTTTGCGGATGTCCCTTTTGACCGGTGGGAAGTGATACTTCTTTGTAGTGCAGATTTGCATTGCCTGCTTGCTTGCTTGGCCAAAAAGGTCGTATGCATTTTCTCCTGAAAATATTCAGAAGAAAATGCAAACGCCCTTTTTCGCCAAGTGCATCATTGTCGAAGTTGTGCCCCACTTCTTGTGCTTTAAAGGCGATTCCAACATACCTCTTGAAATCTGTTTCCTGCTATTCTGCCTCGATTTCAACTCCGCCTCGATGCCTTCCCTCAACAGATTTTTGGATGATAGTTGTCCTTTATTACTCTTCCAGTTTGTGAATTGCTGTGCCCTGAGCCCCATTTTTCAACTCATTTTTTGTGAGCTGACCGCAAGTCCAAAATTTTGGTTCAGGACCTCTACTTGTTTCCCGTGGGTGGCTGAGACTTTTTTTAATTCTTCTTCCTCCGGTGAAATTAGAGTGACATATGCCCGTCTAAATGCCTAACAGCTACTCTGTCATTGGTTCTCCCCCTTTCCTTTCACCCTCTGCCAAATTGGCAACGTGTGTGTAACAGGAGGTTAAAAGGGGTGTCTCTCCACGTTGGGAGATTGTTAGTAAAGCAGTTGGAAAGTCAAACCGGAACACCAGGAGAGGGACTATTCGTTGAGTTTTAGAAACCTTTTGTATTCACAGTGTGTCCATTCTCTAGGTTTCCTGTATATGTTATAGCTGTATTAATATTCCCTTCAACCCGCAGAGTTGGGACCCATGGAATGGGTGCCATGCATTATTGGTTTACAAGGTCTGCATTTGCTCACCCCATCTCGCCAATCCTCTCAGTCCCAAGTGTCCAGCCTTATGCCACATCCAGCGGTCGTTGTAGATAGGGTCATTCCAGGTTTCATCAGAGACCCTGAAGGAATTGTAAAGAATTTCCCTGTTTTCTTTGTTTTGTTTTTGAAATTCCTTTTGATAGTGGGTTTGAGCTGATTCTCGCTGCCATGTTTATGCCAGTCTAGAAACACTTGATTCCCTTACGGAGACATATCAATACATAGGTTTTAAGATTCTTACTAGTCAGATATATTCCTCTGCCGGAAATATGGGGTTTTGTGTTCGTTTCAGTGAGGAACTTGTAGGTCTTCTGTATTCCATAGTTGGTTTTTGGAACAGTACCTGTGCTTATATCAAACTCTGGTATTATGCATCACCCCACCTCTCCTTCCAACTCTAGCAGGCATAAGTGTCTTTTCTAAATGTGAGACTCTGTTCTCTTTCCTAACTCAGTTCAAGTGTAGCCATGTTACAGGATCTTCATAAGTGATATCTTATGATACATTTCTTTTTCTGTGTGTCTTATTTCACTTAGAATCATCATAACAGAATCCACTCATTTTGTTTCTACTGGTCTTATGACATTGATTTCATGCCTGACGGATATTCCATCGTACATAAGTACCGCAATTTTTTGAGCCATTTTTATATTTCCTGGGATATTTAAGGTGGACCCAAGTTGAGGTTCTTGTAAGCAGTGCAGCCCTAAATTTTGAGGTGGCTGTGTCTTATTGATTTTCAGTTTTCCCATGGTATATTCCCTAGACTGGAAGTGCCCTTGGCTCTGTAGATCTGTTGTTTACTTGTTTTAGGGAACCCAATGCACTCCTCCAGAGAGGCAGTTGGCAATTTACATCCCGCCCATCAGCATAACAAGGCTCCCTGTTCTCCAGGGCCTGTCTTGCCTTTCTGGTTTTTACACATTTTGTGGTTGTACCTTTTGTACCGGTGGGAAGAGATACTTCTTTGTATTGCAGATTTGCATTGTCCGCTTGCTTGCTTGGCCAAAACGGGCATATGAGTTCTCTCCTAAATATATTCAGGAGAAAATGCATACGCCCTTTTTGGCCAAGTGCATCATTGTCGAAGTTGTGCCCCTTTTCCTGTGCTTTAAAGGCGATTCCAACGTACCTCTTTAAATCTGTTTCCTGCTATTCTGCCTAGCTTTCAAGTCTGCCTCGCTGCCTTCCCTCAACAGATTTTTGGATGATAGTTGTCCTTTATTACTCTGCCAGTTTGTGAATTGTTGTGCCCCTGAGCCCCATTTTGCAACTCGTTTTTTGTGAGCTGAACGCAAGACCAATATTTTGGTTCAGGACGTATATGGGTTCCCGGTGGGTGGCTGAGACTTTGGTTAATTCTTCTTCCTGCCGGGAAATTAGAGTGACATGTGCCCGTCCAAATGCCAAACAGCTACTCTCTCATTGGTTCTCCCTCTTCCCTTTCATCCTGTGCCAAATTGGCAACGTGTGCCAACAAGGGGGTTAAATGTGCTGTCTCTAAGTTGGGAGATTGATAGTAAAGCAGTTGCAGTGTCAAACATGAGCACCAGGAGACGGAGTATTAGTTGAGTTTTAGAAACGTTTCTTGTTCACAGTGTGTCCATTCTCTAGGTTTCCAGTACATGTTATAGTTGTAGTAATATCCCCTTCAACTTGGAGAGTTGGGACGCATGTAATGTGTGCCATGCATTATTGCTTTGAAGGGTCTGCATTTGCTCACCCAATCTCACCAATCCTCTCAGTGCCACGTGTCCAGCCTTATGTAACATCCAGCTGTCATTGTAGATAGGGTCATTCCAGGTTTCATCAGAGACCCTGAAGGAATTGGAAAGAATTTGCCTGTTTTTTGGTTTTGTTTTTGAAATTCCTTTTTATAGTGGGTTTGAGCTGATTCTCGCTGCCATGCTTATGCCAGTCTAGACACTCTTGATTCCCTTACAGAAACATATCAATACATAGGTTTTAAGATTCTTACTTGTCAGATATATTCTTCTGCGGGAAATATGGGGTTTTGAGTCCCTTTTACTGAGGAAGGTGTAGGTCTTGTCTATTCCATAGTTGGTTTTTGGAACGGTACCTGTGCTTATATCAAACTCTGGTTTTATGCATCACCCCACCTCTCCTTCCCCTTAAGCAGGCATAAGAGTGTTTTCTAAATGTGAGACTATGTTCTCTTTCCTAGCTCAGTTCAAGTGTAGCCATGTTTACAGGATCTTCATAAGTGATATCTTATGATAAGTTGCTTTTTCTGTGTGACTTATTTCACTTCGAATCATCGAACCTGAATCCACTCATTTTGCTGCTACTGGTCTTATGACATTGATTTCATGGCTGAGGGATATTCCGTCGTACGTAAGTACCACAATTTTTTGAACCATTTTTATATTTCCTGGGATATTTAAGGTGTACCCAAGTTGAGGTTCTTGTAAGCAGTGCAGCCCTAAACGTTGGGGTGGCTCTGGCTTATTGATTTTCAGTTTTCCCAAGGTATATTCCCTAGACTGGAAGTGCCCTTGGCTCTGTAGCTCTGTTGTTTACTTGTTTTAGGGAACACAGTTCACTCCACCAGAGAGGCAGTTGGCAATTTACATCCTGCCCATCAGCATAACAATGCTCCCTGTTCTCCAGGGCCTGTCTTGCCTTTCTGGTTTTTAAACATTTTGCTGATGTCCCTTTTGACCGGTGGGAAGTGATACTTCTTTGTAGTGCAGATTTGCATTGCCTGCTTGCTTGCTAGGCCAAAAAGGGCGTATGCGTTTTCTCCTGAATATATTCAGGAGAAAATGCAAACGCCCTTTTTGGCCAAGTGCATCATTGTCGTAGTTGTGCCCCACTTCTGGTGCTTTAAAGGCGATTCCAACATACCTCTTGAAATCTGTTTCCTGCTATTCTGCCTCGATTTCAAGTACGCCTCGTTGCCTTCCCTCAACAGATTTTTGGATGATAGTTGTCCTTTATTACTCTTCCAGTTTGTGAATTGCTGTGCCCTGAGCCCCATTTTTCAACTCATTTTTTGTGAGCTGACCGCAAGTCCAAAATTTTGGTTCAGGACCTCTACTTTTTACCCGTGGGAGGCTGAGACTTTGGTTAGTTCTTCTTCCTCCCGTGAAATTAGAGTGAAATGTGCCCGCCTAAATGCCTAACAGCTACTCTGTCATTGGTTCTCCCCCTTTCCTTTCATCCTCTGCCAAATTGCCAACGTGTGTGTACCAGGAGGTTAAAAGTGGTGTCTCTCCAAGTTGGGAGATTGATAGTAAAGCAGTTGGAAAGTCAAACCGGAACACCAGGAGAGGGACTATTCGTTGAGTTTTAGAAACCTTTTGTATTCACAGTGTGTCCATTCTCTAGGTTTCCTGTACATGTTATAGCTGTATTAATATTCCCTTCAACCCGCAGAGTTGGGACCCATGGAATGGGTGCCATGCATTATTGGTTTACAAGGTCTGCATTTGCTCACCCAATCTCACCAATCCTCTCAGTCCCAAGTGTCCAGCCTTATGCCACATCCAGCTGTCGTTGTAGATAGGGTCATTCCAGGTTTCATCAGAGACCCTGAAGGAATTGTAAAGAATTTCCCTGTTTTTTTGTTTTGTTTGTGAAATTCCTTTTGATAGTGGGTTTCAGCTGATTCTCGCTGCCAAGTTTATGCCAGTCTAGACACACTTGATTTTCTTACAGAGACATATCAATACATAGGTTTTAAGATTCTTACTAGTCAGATATATTCTTCTGCGGGAAATATGGGCTTTTCAGTCCCTTTCACTGAGGAATGTGTAGGTCTTGTCTATTCCATAGTTGGTTTTCGGAACGGTAGGTGTGCTTATATGAAACTCTGGTTTTATGCATCACCCCACCTCTCCTTCCCCCTTAAGCAGGCATAAGAGTGTTTTCCAAATGTGAGACTCTGTTCTCTTTCCTAGCTAAGTTCAAGTGTAGCCATGTTTACAGGTTCTTCATAAGTGATATCTTATGATAAATTTCTTTTTCTGTGTGTCTTATTTCACTTAGAATCATCATAACAGAATCCACTCATTTTGTTGCTACTGGTCTTATGACATTGATTTCATGGCTGAGGGATATTCCATCGTACGTAAGTACCACAATTTTTTGAACCATTTTTATATTTCCTGGGATATTTAAGGTGTACCGAAGTTGAGGTTATTGTGAGCAGTGCAGCCGTAAATATTGAGGTGGCTCTGTCTTATTGATTTTCAGTTTTCCCAAGGTATATTCCCTAGACTGGTAGTGCCCTTGGCTCTGTAGCTCTGTTCTTTACTTGTTTTAGGGAACACAGTGCACTCCTCCATAGAGGCAGTTGGCAATTTACATCCCGCCCATCAGCATAAAAAGGCTCCCTGTTCTCCAGGGCCTGTCTTGCCTTTCTGGTTTTTACACATTTTGCGGATGTCCCTTTTGACCGGTGGGAAGTGATACTTCTTTGTAGTGCAGATTTGCATTGCCCGCTTGCTTGCTTGGCCAAAAAGGGCGTATGCGTTTTCTCCTGAATATATTCAAGAGAAAACGCATACGCCCTTTTTGGCCAAGTGCATCATTGTCGAAGTTGTTCCACTCTTCCTGTGCTTTAAAGGCGATTCCAACGTACCTCTTGAAATCTGTTTCCTGCTATTCTGCCTCGATTTCAACTCCGCCTCGTTCCCTTCCCTCAACAGATTTTTGGATGATAGTTGTCCTTTATTACTCTTCCAGTTTGTGAATTGCTGTGCCCTGAGCCCCATTTTTCAACTTATTTTTTGTTAGCTGACCGCACGTCCAAAATTTTGGTTCAGGACCTCTACTTGTTCCCCGTGGGAGGCTGAGACTTTGGTTAATTCTTCTTCCTACCGTGAAATTAGAGTGACATATGCCCGTCTAAATGCCTAACAGCTACTCTGTCATTGGTTCTCCCCCTTTCCTTTCATCCTCTGCCAAATTGGCAACGTGTGTGTACCAGGAGGTTAAAAGGGCTGTCTCTCCAATTTGGGAGATTGATAGTAAAGCAGTGGGAAAGTCAAACTGGAACACCAGGAGAGGGACTATTCGTTGAGTTTTAGAAACCTTTTGTATTCACAGTGTGTCCATTCTCTAGGTTTCCTGTACATGTTATAGCTGTATTAATATTCCCTTCAACCCGCAGAGTTGGGACCCATGGAATGGGTGCCATGCATTATTGGTTTACAAGGTCTGCATTTGCTCACCCAATCTCACCAATCCTCTAAGTCCCAAGTGTCCAGCCTTATGCCACATCCAGTGGTCGTTGTAGATAGGATCATTCCAGATTTCATCAGAGACCCTGAAGGAATTGTAAAGAATTTGCCTGTTTTTTTGTTTTGTTTGTGAAATTCCTTTTGATAGTGGATTTCAGCTGATTCTCGCTGCCATGTTTATGCCAGTCTAGACACTTGATTCCCTTACAGAGACATATCAATTCATAGGTTTTAAGATTCTTACTAGTCAGATATATTCTTCTGCGGGAAATATGGGGTTTTGAGTCCCTTTCACTGTGGAAGGTGTAGGTCTTGTCTATTCCATAGTTGGTTTTTGGAACGGTACCTGTGCTTATATCAAACTCTGGTTTTATGCATCACCCCACCTCTCCTTCCCCCTTAAGCAGGCATAAGAGTGTTTTCCAAATGTGAGACTCTGTTCTCTTTCCTAGCTCTGTTCAAGTGTAGCCATGTTTACAGGATCTTCGTAAGTGATATCTTATGATAACTTGCTTTTTCTGTGTGACTTATTTCACTTAGAATCATCGAACCTCATTCCACTCATTTTGCTGCTACTGGTCTTATGACATTGATTTCATGGCTGAGGCATATACCATCGTACGTAAGTACCACAATTTTTTGAACCATTTTTATATTTCCTGGGATATTTAAGGTGTACCCATGTTGAGGTTCTTGTAAGCAGTGCAGCCCTAAACGTTGGGGTGACTCTGTCTTATTGATTTTCAGTTTTCCCAAGGTATATTTCCTAGACTGGAAGTGCCCTTGGCTCTGTAGCTCTGTTGTTTACTTGTTTTAGGGAACACAATTCACTGCACCAGAGAGGCAGTTGGCAATTTACATCCTGCCCATCAGCATAACAATGCTCCCTGTTCTCCAGGGCCCGTCTTGCCTTTCTGGTTTTTACACATTTTGCGGATGTCCCTTTTGACCGGTGGGAAGTGATACTTCTTTGTAGTGCAGGTTTGCATTGCCTGCTTGCTTGCTTGGCCAAAAAGGTCGTATGCATTTTCTCCTGAAAATATTCAGCAGAAAAAGCAAACGCCCTTTTTCGCCAAGTGCATCATTGTCGAAGTTGTGCCCCACTTCTTGTGCTTTAAAGGCGATTCCAACATACCTCTTGAAATCTGTTTCCTGCTATTCTGCCTCGATTTCAACTCCGCCTCGATGCCTTCCCTCAACAGATTTTTGGATGATAGTTGTCCTTTATTACTCTTCCAGTTTGTGAATTGCTGTGCCCTGAGCCCCATTTTTCAACTCATTTTTTGTGAGCTGACCGCAAGTCCAAAATTTTGGTTCAGGACCTCTACTTGTTCCCCGTGGGTGGCTGAGACTTTGGTTAATTCTTCTTCCTCCCGTGAAATTAGAGTGACATGTGCCCGTCTAAATGCCTAACAGCTACTCTGTCATTGGTTCTCCCCCTTTCCTTTCATCCTGTGCCAAATTGACAACGTGTGTGTACCAGGAGGTTAAAAGTGGTGTCTCTCCAAGTTGGGAGATTGTTAGTAAAGCAGTTGGAAAGTCAAACCGGAACACCAGGAGAGGGACTATTCGTTGAGTTTTAGAAACCTTTTGTATTCACAGTGTGTCCATTCTCTAGGTTTCCTGTATATGTTATAGCTGTATTAATATTCCCTTCAACCCGCAGAGTTGGGACCCATGGAATGGGTGCCATGCATTATTGGTTTACAAGGTCTGCATTTGCTCACCCCATCTCACCAATCCTCTCAGTCCCAAGTGTCCAGCCTTATGCCACATCCAGCGGTCGTTGTAGATAGGGTCATTCCAGCTTTCATCAGAGACCCTGAAGGAATTGTAAAGAATTTCCCTGTTTTCTTTGTTTTGTTTTTGAAATTCCTTTTGATAGTGGGTTTGAGCTGATTCTCGCTGCCATGTATATGCCAGTCTAGAAACACTTGATTCCCTTACGGAGACATATCAATACATAGGTTTTAAGATTCTTAATAGTCAGATATAATCCTCTGCCGGAAATATGGGTTTTTGAGTCCGTTTCAGTGAGGAACTTGTAGGTCTTCTGTATTCCATAGTTGGTTTTTGGAACAGTACCTGTGCTTATATCAAACTCTGGTTTTATGCATCACCCCACCTCTCCTTCCAACTCTAGCAGGCATAAGTGTCTTTTCTAAATGTGAGACTCTGTTCTCTTTCCTAACTCAGTTCAAGTGTAGCCATGTTACAGGATCTTCATAAGTGATATCTTACGATAAATTTCTTTTTCTGTGTGTCTTATTTCACTTAGAATCATCATAACAGAATCCACTCATTTTGTTTCTACTGGTCTTATGACATTGATTTCATGCCTGACGGATATTCCATCGTACATAAGTACCACAATTTTTTGAGCCATTTTTATATTTCCTGGGATACTTAAGGTGTACCCAAGTTGAGGTTCTTGTAAGCAGTGCAGCCCTAAATTTTGAGGTGGCTGTGTCTTATTGATTTTCAGTTTTCCCAAGGTATATTCCCTAGACTGGATGTGCCCTTGGCTCTGTAGATCTGTTGTTTACTTGTTTTAGGGAACCCAATGCACTCCTCCAGAGAGGCAGTTGGCAATTTACATCCCGCCCATCAGCATAACAAGGCTCCCTGTTCTCCAGGGCCTGTCTTGCCTTTCTGGTTTTTACACATTTTGTGGATGTCCCTTTTGTACCGGTGGGAAGAGATACTTCTTTGTATTGCAGATTTGCATTGTCCGCTTGCTTGCTTGGCCAAAACGGGCATATGAGTTCTCTCCTAAATATATTCAGGAGAAAATGCATATGCCCTTTTTGGCCAAGTGCATCATTGTCGAAGTTGTGCCCCTTTTCCTGTGCTTTAAAGGCGATTCCAACGTACCTCTTTAAATCTGTTTCCTGCTATTCTGCCTAGCTTTCAAGTCTGCCTCGCTGCCTTCCCTCAACAGATTTTTGGATGATAGTTGTCCTTTATTACTCTGCCAGTTTGTGAATTGTTGTGCCCCTGAGCCCCATTTTGCAACTCGTTTTTTGTGAGCTGAACGCAAGACCAATATTTTGGTTCAGGACGTATATGGGTTCCCGGTGGGTGGCTGAGACTTTGGTTAATTCTTCTTCCTGCCGGGAAATTAGAGTGACATGTGCCCGTCCAAATGCCAAACAGCTACTCTCTCATTGGTTCTCCCTCTTCCCTTTCATCCTGTGCCAAATTGGCAACGTGTGCCAACAAGGGGGTTAAATGTGCTGTCTCTAAGTTGGGAGATTGATAGTAAAGCAGTTGCAGTGTCAAACATGAGCACCAGGAGACGGAGTATTAGTTGAGTTTTAGAAACGTTTCTTGTTCACAGTGTGTCCATTCTCTAGGTTTCCGGTACATGTTATAGTTGTAGTAATATCCCCTTCAACTTGGAGAGTTGGGACGCATGTAATGTGTGCCATGCATTATTGCTTTGAAGGGTCTGCATTTGCTCACCCAATCTCACCAATCCTCTCAGTGCCACGTGTCCAGCCTTATGTAACATCCAGCTGTCATTGTAGATAGGGTCATTCCAGGTTTCATCAGAGACCCTGAAGGAATTGGAAAGAATTTGCCTGTTTTTTGGTTTTGTTTTTGAAATTCCTTTTTATAGTGGGTTTGAGCTGATTCTTGCTGCCATGCTTATGCCAGTCTAGACACTCTTGATTCCCTTACAGAGACATATCAATACATAGGTTTTAAGATTCTTACTTGTCAGATATATTCCTCTGCGGGAAATATGGGGTTTTGAGTCCCTTTTACTGAGGAAGGTGTAGGTCTTGTCTATTCCATAGTTGGTTTTTGGAACGGTACCTGTGCTTATATCAAACTCTGGTTTTATGCATCACCCCACCTCTCCTTCCCCCTTAAGCAGGCATAAGAGTGTTTTCTAAATGTGAGACTATGTTCTCTTTCCTAGCTCAGTTCAAGTGTAGCCATGTTTACAGGATCTTCATAAGTGATATCTTATGATAAGTTGCTTTTTCTGTGTGACTTATTTCACTTCGAATCATCGAACCTGAATCCACTCATTTTGCTGCTACTGGTCTTATGACATTGATTTCATGGCTGAGGGATATTCCATCGTACGTAAGTACCACAATTTTTTGAACCATTTTTATATTTCCTGGGATATTTAAGGTGTACCCAAGTTGAGGTTCTTGTAAGCAGTGCAGCCCTAAACTTTGGGGTGGCTCTGGCTTATTGATTTTCAGTTTTCCCAAGGTATATTCCCTAGACTGGAAGTGCCCTTGGCTCTGTAGCTCTGTTGTTTACTTGTTTTAGGGAACACAGTTCACTCCACCAGAGAGGCAGTTGGCAATTTACATCCTGCCCATCAGCATAACAATGCTCCCTGTTCTCCAGGGCCTGTCTTGCCTTTCTGGTTTTTACACATTTTGCGGATGTCCCTTTTGACCGGTGGGAAGTGATACTTCTTTGTAGTGCAGATTTGCATTGCCTGCTTGCTTGCTAGGCCAAAAAGGGCGTATGCGTTTTCTCCTGAATATATTCAGGAGAAAATGCAAACGCCCTTTTTGGCCAAGTGCATCATTGTCGAAGTTTTGCCCCACTTCTGGTGCTTTAAAGGCGATTCCAACATACCTCTTGAAATCTGTTTCCTGCTATTCTGCCTCGATTTCAAGTCCGCCTCGTTGCCTTCCCTCAACAGATTTTTGGATGATAGTTGTCCTTTATTACTCTTCCAGTTTGTGAATTGCTGTGCCCTGAGCCCCATTTTTCAACTCATTTTTTGTGAGCTGACCGCAAGTCCAAAATTTTGGTTCAGGACCTCTACTTGTTCCCCGTGGGAGGCTGAGACTTTGGTTAATTCTTCTTCCTCCCGTGAAATTAGAGTGACATGTGCCCGTCCAAATGCCTAACAGCTACTCTCTCATTGGTTCTCCCTCTTCCCTTTCATCCTCTGCCAAATTGGCAATGTGTGCGAACCAGGAGGTTAAAGGGGCTGTCTCTCCAAGTTGGGAGATTGATAGTAAAGCAGTTGGAAAGTCAAACCGGAGCACCAGGAGACGGACTATTCGTTGAGTTGTAGAAACCTTTCGTATTCACAGTGTGTCCATTCTCTAGATTTCCTGTATATGTTATTGCTGTAGTAATATTTTCTTCAACCTGCAGAGTTGGGACCCATGGAATGGTTGCCATGCATTATTGCTTTAAAGGGTCTGCATTTGCTCACCCAATCTCACCAATCCTCTCAGTCCCAAGTGTCCAGCCTTATGCCACATCCAGCTGTCATTGTAGATACGGTCATTCAAGGTTTCATCAGCGACCCTGAAGGAATTATAAAGAATTTCCCAGTTTTTTTGTTTTGTTTTTGAAATTCCTTTTTATAGTGGGTTTGAGCTGATTCTCGCTGCCATGTTTATGCCAGTCTAGACACACTTGATTCCCTTACGGTGACATATCAATACATAGGTTTTAAGATTCTTACTAGTCAGCTATATTCCTCTGCGGGAAATATGGGGTTTTGAGTCCCTTTCACTGAGGAAGGTGTAGGTTTTGTCTATTCCATAGTTGGTTTTTGGGACGGTACCTGTGCTTATATAAAACTCTGGTTTTATGCATCCCCCCCACCTCTCCTTCACCCTTAAGCAGGCATAAGTGTGTTTTCTAAATGTGAGACTCTGTTCTCTTTCCTAACTCAGTTCATGTGTAGCCATGTTTACAGGATCTTCATAAGTGATATCTTATGATAAGTTTCTTTTTCTGTGTGACTTATTTCACTTAGAATCATCGAACCTGAATCCACTCATCATTTTGCTTCTACTGGCCTTATGACATTGATTTCATGGCTGAGGGATATTCCATCATATGTAAGTACCACAATTTCTTTACCATTTTTGTCTTTCCTTGGATATTTAAGGTGTCCCGGATTCGAGGTTCTTGTAAGCAGTGCTGCCCTAAATTTTGGGGTGGCTGTGTGTTATTGATATTCAGTTTTCCCAAGGTATTTTCCCATGACTGGAAGTGACTTAGGTTGTGAAGCTCTGTTGTTTACTTCTTTTAGAGAACACAATGCACTCCTCCAGGGTGGCTGTTGGCAATTTACATCCCACCCATGAGCATAACAAGGCTTACTGTTCTCCAGAGCCTGTCTTGCCTTTCTGGTTTTTACACATTTTGCAGATGACCCTTTTGACCGGTGGAAAGTGATACTTATTTGTAGTGCAGATTTGCATTGTGCAGTTGCTTGGTTGGTCAAAATCGGCGTATGCGTTTTCTCCTGAATATATTCAGGTGAAAACGCATACGCCCTTTATGGACAATTCCATAATTGTCGAAGTTGTGATGCTTTTCCTGTGTTTAAAGGCAATTCCAATATACTTCTTGAAATCTGTTTCGTGCAATTCTGCATCATTTTAAAGTCTGCCTCGTGGCTTTCCCTCAACAGATTTTTGGAAGAGAGTAGTCCCTTATAACTCTGAAGTTAGTGAAATGCTGTGCCGCTGTGCTCCAGTTCTCAACTCGCGTTTTTGTGAGCTGACCGCAAATCCATAGTTTTGCTTCAGGACCTGTACAGGTTCCGGGGGGGGGGGGCAGGCTGAGAGTTTGGTTAATTCTTCTTCGTGACGGGAAATTAGAGTGACATGTGGCCCTCCAAATGCCTACAGCTACTCTCTCATTGGTTCTCCCTTTTCCCTTATATCCTCTGAACAATGTGCCAACTGTGCGAAACAGGTTATAGGGGTTGACTCTCCAAGTTGGGAGATTGATATTAAAGCAGTTGGAATGTCAAGTTGGAGCACAAGGAGAGAAAAAAAATTAGTAGAGTTTTAGAAACCTTTCTCCATCAGAGGGTGTCCATTCTCTAGGTTTCCCATACATGTTATAACTGTAGTGATATTCCCATCTACCTGGAGAGTTGGGAACCATGGAATGATGGGCAGGAATTATTGCTTTAGAGGGTCTGCCTTTTCTCACCCAATCTCACCAATCGTCTCAGTCCCAAGTGACCAGCCTTATGCCACATCCAGCTGTCGTTGTAGACAGGGTCATTCCAAGTTTCATCAGAACCCCTGAAGGTATTGTGTAAGAATTAAACTGTTTTTTGTTTTGTTTTGAAATTCATTTTTATAGTGGGTTTGAGCTGCTTCTCACTGCCGTGTTTATGTCGTGCTAGGCACACTTGGTTCCTTTACGGAGACATATCAATACATAGGTTTTAAGATTCTTACTAGTCAGATATATTTCTCTGCCGGGAATTAGGGTGTTGAGTCCCGTTCACTGAGGAAGGAGTAGGGCTTGTCTCTTCTGTATTTGGATTATGGAATGTTACCTGTTCTAATATCAAACTCTGCTTTTGTGTGTCTCCCCACCTCTCCTTTCCCCTTAAGCAAGCATAAGTGTGTTTTCTATATCTGAGACACTGTTCTCTTTCCTAATTCAGTTCATATGTAGCCATGTTTACATTCCCTTCATAAGTGATATCTTATGTCAGAATGCACTATGGCCCTTGTCATAATAATGCTCCATGACACCTGTCATCACAATGCTCTATGCCCTGCTCATCACAATGCTCCATGTCCCTTGTCATCACAATTCTCCACGTCCTTGTCATCACAATGCTACATGACACTTCTCATCACAATGTTACATGCTCTTGTCATCACAATTCTCCATGCACTTGTCATTGCAATGTTCCATGCCCCCTGTCATAGCAAGCTCCAAGTGTTTGTCATCACAATGCTTCATGACCTTGTCATCAAAATTCTCAATGGCCCTTGTCATCACAATGCTCCGTGCCCTTGTCATCACAATGCTCCATGACCCCTGTCATCACAATGCTCCCTGACACCTGTCATCACAATGCTTCATGCCCCTTGTCATTACAGTGCTTCATGATGCTCGTCATCACAATTACGCAAGGTCTTCTCATCACAATGCTCCACGGTTTTGCCATCACAATTCTCCATGCCCTGGTCATCTCAAAGCTCAATGTCCCTCGTCCTCACAATTCTCCACTTCCTTGTCATCACAATGCTCCATGGCACTTCTCATCACAATGTTATATGCTCTTGTCATCACAATACTCCATGCACTTGTCATCGCAATGCTCCATGACCCCTGTCATAGGAAGCTCCATGCGCTTGTCATCACAATGTTTCACGACCTGGACATTAAAATTATCAGTGGACCTTGTCATCTCAATGCTCCATGCCCTTGTCATCAAAATGCTCCTTTACGTTTGTCACAACAATCCTCCATGACACTTGGCATCACAATGCTCCGTGTTATTGTCATCACAATGGAACATGACATATGTCATCACAATGCTCCCTGACACCTGTCTTCACAATACTCCATGACCTTGTCATCACAATGCTTCATGCCCTTGTCATCACAATGTGCCATGCCCACTGTCATCACAATAATCCATGAAACTTGTCAGACAAATGCTCCATGACCCTTTTCATCAAAATGCTCCATGAACACTGTCATCACAATGAACCATGCCCATCATCATAATGCTTCATGCTATTGTCATCACAATGAAATCAAAATGCTCCATGACCTCTGTCATCACAATGCTCCAAACCCTTGTGATCACAATGTTCCATAACACTTGTCATCACAATGCCCCATGACGCTGGTCATCACAATTATCCATGGACTTCTCATCACAATGCCCCATGACATTTGTCATCACAATGCTCAATACACATGTCATCACAATGTTCCCTTACTCTTGCCATCGGTATGCTCCTTGAACCCTTTCATGACAAGGCTCCATGCCTTTTTCATCACAATGATCCATGCACTTTTCATCACAATGCTCCATGCCCTTGTCATCACAATGGTCCTAGACCCCTGTAATCACAATGCTCCATGCCCCTTTTCATCAGAATGCTCCATGAGACTTGGCATCACAAGGCTCCATGGACTTCTCATCACAATGCTGCAGGACGTTGTCATCAAAATGCTCCATTCCCTTATCATCACAATGCTCCATGACGCCTGTCATCACAATACTCCATGAACGTTTTCAGCCCAATGCTCCATGACCTTCTCATTACAATGCTCCTTGACCAATATCATCACAATGCTCCATGACCACTGTCATCACAACGCTCCATGACACCTGACAACACAATGATCCGGTACTCTTGTCATCACAATGCTCCATTCCCTAGTCATCACAATGCTCCATGACCCCTGTCATCACAAAACTCCATGAACATTTTCAGCCCAATGCTCCATGACACTTGGCATCACAATGATGCATGCCCTTGTCATCCCAATGCTCCTTGACCCCTGTAAACACAATGCTCCTTGACGCTTGCCATCACAGTGCTCCTGGACACCTGTCATCTCAATGCTCCATGCCTTTGTCAGCAAAATGCTACATGACCCTGTCATTACGATGCTCTATGCGCTTGTCCTCACAATACTCCATGAACCTTGGGATCACATTGCTTCCTGCCCTTGTCATCACAATGCTCCATGTTCCTTGAAATCAAAATGATCCAAGACCTCTGTCCTCACAATCCTCCAAACCCTTGTGATCACAATGTTCCATAACACTTGTCATCACAACGCTCCATGATGCCTTTCATCACAATACTCCATGCCCTTTTCATCACAATGCTCCATGACCTTTGTCATCATAATTTTCAATACACTTGTCATCACAATGCTCCCTGACACTTGTCGTCAGAATGCTCCTTGAAACCTGTCACGAAAAGGCTCCATGCCTTTTTCATCACAAAGCCCCATGCCGTTTTCATCACAATGCTCCATGCCAATGTCATCAAATTACTCCACAAGCTTGTCATCAGAATGCTCCCTGACCCTTGTCATCACAATGCTCCAAGCCATTGTCATCACAATGCTCCATTACCTTTGTCATCAGAATCCCCCATGACACTTGGCAACACAATGCTCCATGCCATTGTCATCACAATGGGCCATTACATATGTCATCACAATGCTCCCTGACACCTGTCTTCACAATACTGCATGACCTGGTCATCACAGTGCTCCATGCCCTTGTCATCACAATGCGCCATTCCAACTGTCATCGCAATAATCCATGAAACTTATTAGACCAATGCTCCATGCCCTTGTCATCACAATGTTCCATGCCCTTCTTATCACAATGCTCCACGACCCCTGTCATCACAATTCTCCGTGACTCCAGTCATCATAATGCTTCATGACCTTTGTCATCACAATGGTCCATGCCCTCCTCATCTACAGTCTCTGTGACTTTTTAACCACAATGCTCCATGAACTTTTCATCACAATGCTCTTTGACCCTTGTCATCACAATGCTCTATGCCTTTCTCAGCACAATGCTCCATGACCCTTGTCATCACAATGCGCCATGCGCTTGTCAGCACAATGCTCCATGACCCATGTCATCAAAATGCGCCATGCGCTTGTCATCACAGTGCTCCACAATCTTGTCATCACAATGCTCCATAAACCTTGTCATCACAATGCTCCATGCACTTCTCATCAAAATGCTCTCTCACCACTGATATCACAATGTTACATCACTATTCATCACAATACTCCCTCACCCCTGTCATCACAATGTTCCATGACTCCTGTCATCACAATTCTACATGCACTTATCATCACAATGTTCGATGACCCCTGACATCACAATGTTCCATAACCCCTGTCATCAAAATGCTCCATGAACCATTTCATCAAAATGCTCAATGACCCCTGACATCACAATGTTCCATAACCCCTGTCATCAAAATGTTGCATGACCCTTTTCATCAAATTGTTCCATGACCCTGTCATCACAATGCTCCCTGCCCTTCTCATCACAATGCACCACGCCCTTGTCATCAAAATGCTCCATGACCTTTGTCATCACAAAGATCCATGACCCTTTGCATCACAATGCTCCATGTCATGGTCATCACAATGCTCCATGAACGCTCTCATCACATTGCTCCATGCCATTGTCATCACAATGCTACCTGACACATGTCATCAGAATGCTCCATGGCCTTCTCATCACAATGCTCCATGCCCTTGCCATCACAATGCTCCATTACACCTGTGATAACAATGCTCCATTACCCCTGCCATCACGATGTTCCATGGCCTTGTCATTACAAGGCTCCATGACCCTTCTCATCACAATGCTCCAAGACCCCTGTAATCACAATGCTCCATGCCCCTTTTCATCTCAATGATCCATGAACCCTGTCATCATAATGCACCATGCCCATCATCATAATGCTTCATGCTATTGTCATCACAATGAAATCAAAATGATCCATGACCTCTGTCATCACAATGCTCCAAACCCTTGTGATCACAATGTTCCATAATACTTGTCATCACAACGCCCCATGATGCTGGTCATCACAATTATCCATGGACTTCTCATCACAATGCTCCATGACCCTTGTCATCACAATTCTCAATACACTTGTCATCACAATGCTCCCTGACACCTGTCGTCAGTATGCTCATTGAACCCTGTCATGACAAGTCTCCATGCCTATTTCATCACAGTGATCCATGCCCTTTTCATCACAATGCTCCATGCCATTGTCATCACAATACTCCACAAGCTTGTCATCAGAATGCTCCGTGACACTTGTCATCACAATGATCCATGACCCCTGTCGTCACAATGCTCCATGACACCTGTCATCACAATGCTCCATGCCCCTTGTCATTACAGTGTTCCATGATGCTCGTCATCACAATTATCCATGGTCTTCTCATCACAGTGCTCCACGGTCTTGCCATCACAATGCTCCATGCCCTGGTTATGACAATGCACCATGTCCCTTGTCATCACAATTCTCCACGTCCTTGTCATCACAGTGCTCCATGACAGTTCTCATCACTATGTTACATGCTCTTGTCATCACAATTCTCCATGCACTTGTCATCGCAATGCCCCATGACCCCTGTCATAGCAAGCTCCATGCCTTTGTTATCACAATGCTTCACGACCTTTTCATCAAAATTCTCACTGCCCGTTGTCATCACAATGCTCCATGCCCTTGTCATCACAATGATCCAAGCCCTTGTCATCACAATGCTCCATTACCTTTGTCATCACAATCCTCCATAACACTTGGCATCACAATGCTCCATGCCATTGTCATCACAATGGACCATGAAATATGTCATCACAATGCTCCCTGACACCTGTCTTCACAATACTCCATGACCTTGTCTTCACAATGCTCCATGACCTTGTCATCACAATGTGCCATGCCCACTGTCAACACAATTATCCATGAAACTTGTCAGACCAATGCCCTATGCCCCTGTCATCACAAAGCTCCATGCCCTTGTCATCACAATGCTCCATGACCCCAGTCACCACAATTCTCCATGACTCCAGTCTTCACAAGGCTTCATGACCTGTGTCATCACAATGGTCCATGCCCTCATCATCACAAGGCTCTGTGAACTTTGTCACCACAATGCTCCATGAACTTTTCATCACAATGCTCCGTGACACTTGTCATCACAATGCTCCGTGCCTTTGTCAACTCAATACTCCATGACCCTTGTCATCACAATGCTCCACAACCTTGTCATCACAATGCTCCATAAAGATTGTCATCACAATGCTCCATGCACTTCTTATAAAAATGCTCTCTCACCACTGATATCAACATGTTCCCTCACTAGTCATCACAATACACCCACTCCCCTGTCATCACAATGGTCCTTAAACCCTGTCATGGAAATCTTCCATGACCCTTGACATCTCAATGTTCCATAACCCCTGTCATCAAAATGTTCCATGACACTTTTCATCAAATTGCTCCATGACCCTGTTATCACAATGCTCCCTGCCCTACACAACAGAATGCACCACACCTCTTGTCATCAAAATGCTCCATGACCTTTGTCATCACAAAGCTCCATGACCCTTGGCATCACAATGCTGCATGCCATTGTCATCACAATGCTCCATGAAACTTCTCATCACATTGTTCCATGCCCTTGTCATCACAGGCTACATGATGCTTTTCATCACAATGCTCGATGCCATTCTTATCACAATGCTCCATGCGCTTGTCATTACAATCCTCCATGACCCATGTATCACAGTGTTCCATGCCCTGGTCATCACAATGCTCCATGACCCCTGTCATAAAAATGCTCCATGACCACTGCCATCACAATGTTCCACGGCCTTGTCATCACAAGGCTCCATGACCCTTGTCATCACAGTGCTCCAAGACCCCTGTAATCACAATGCTCCATGCTCTTGTCATCACAAAGCTCCATGACGCATGTCATCAGAATTCTCCATGGCCTTCTCATTCACGATGCTCCATGCCCTTGTCATCACAATGCTCCAAGACTCCTGTAATCACAATGCTCCATGCCCCTTTTCATCTCAATGCTCCATGAACCCTGTCATCACAATGCAGCATGCCCATCATCATAATGCTTCAGGCTATTGTCATCACAATGAAATCAAAATGCCCCATGACCTCTGTCATCACAATGCTCCAAATCCTTGTGATCAAAATGTTCCATAACACTTATCATCACAACGCCCCATGACGCTCGTCATCACAATTATCCATCGTCTTCTCATCACAATGCTCCATGACCTTTGTCATCACAATGCTCAATACCCTTGTCATCACAATACTCCCTGACACTTGTCGTCAGTATGCTCCTTGAACCCTGTCATGACCAGGCTCCATGCCTTTTTCATCACAATGATCCATGCCCTTTTCATCACAGTGCTCCAAGACCCCTGAAAACACAATGCTCCATGCCCTTGTCCTCACAAAGCTCCATGATGCATGTCATCAGAATGCTCCATGGCCTTCTCATCCCAATGCTCCATGCCCTTGTCACCACAATGCTCCAAGACCTCTGTAATCACAATGCTGCATGCCCCTTTTCCTCAGAATGCCCCATGAGACATGTCATCACAAGGCTCCATGGTCTTCTCATCACAATGCTCCAGTACCTTGTCATCACAATGCTCCATGACGCCTCTCATCACAATACTCCATGAACATTTTCAGCCCAATGGTCCATGACCTTCTCATCACAATGCTCCCTGACCCCTGTCATCACAATGCTCCATGACCACTGTCATCACAACGCTCCATGAACCCTGTCGACACAATGATCCGGGACTCTTGTCATCAAAATGCTCCATGAACCTTGTCATCACAATGATCCATGCTCTTGTCATCCCAATGCTCCATGACCCCTGTAATCACAATGCTCCATGACGCTTGTCATCAAAGTGCTCCATGAACCTTGTCATCACAATGCTCCTTGCCTTTGTCAGCAAAATGCTACATAATCTTGTCATCACAATGCTCCATGCGCTTGTCATCACAATCCTCCATGACCCTTGGGATCACATTGCTTCATGCCCTTGTCATCTCGCTCTTGCCTTTCTGGTTTTTACAGATATACAGATGTCCCTTTCGACCGGTGGGAAGTGACAATTCTTTGTAGTGTGGATTTGCATTGCATGCTTGCTTCATTGGCCAGAAAGGACGTATGCGTTTTCTCCTGAATATATTCAGGGGAAAAGGCATACGCCCTTTTTGGCCAAGTGCATCACCGTCCAAGTTGGGATGCTTTTTCTGTGCTTCAAAGGCGATTCCAATTTACCTCTTGAAATATGTTTTGTGCAATTCTGCCTCATTTTCAAGTCCGCTTCATTGCCTTCCCTCAACAGATTTCTGGAAGAGAGTAGTCCTTTATAACTCTGCAGGTTTTTGAATTGCTGGGCCCCTGAGCTCCAATTTTCAAATCCCATTTTTGTGAGCTGGCCGCAAATCCACAATTTTGCTTCAGGACCTATACTGGTTCCAGGGGTGGCTTTATTGGTTCCCTGTGGGTGGCTGAGGCTTTGGTTAATTCTTCTTCCTGACGGGAAATTAGAGTGACATGTGCCCGTCCAAATGCCTACATCTACTCTCTGATTGGCTCTCCCTCTTCCCTTTCATCATCTGCACAAATAGCAAACTGTGCGAACCAGGAGGTTATAGGGGCTGACTCTCCTAAGTTGGGAGATTGATAGTAAAGCAGTTGGAATGCCAAAGTGGAGCACAAGGAGAGGAAAAATTAGGAGAGTTTTAGAAACCTTTCGCCATCACAGGGTGTCCATTCTCTAGGTTTCCCATACATGTTATAACTGTAGTGATATTCCCTTCTACCTGGAGATTTGGGACCCATGGAATGGTGGCATGCATTACTACTTTAAAGGTTCTGCATTTTCTCTCCCAATCTCACCAGTCCTCTCAGTCCCAAGTGTCCAGCCTTATGTCTCATCCAGCTGTCTTTGCAGATAGGGTCATTCCAGGTTTCATTAGAACCCCTGAAGGAATTGTGTAAGAATTTTGCTGTTTTTTGGTTTTGTTTTTGAAATTCATTTTTATTATGGGGTTGAGCTGGTTTTCACTGACCTGTTTATGCCAGTCTAGACACAATTGATTTCCTTACGGAGACATATGAATACATAGGTTTTAAGATTCTTACTAGTCAGATATATTCCTCGGCGGGGAATAGGGGTGTTGAGTCCCATTCACTGAGGAAGGTGTAGGTCTTGTCTATTCTGTATTTGGTTTATGGAATGGTACCTGTGCTAATATCATACTCTGGTTTTATGCATCACCCCACCTCTCCATTCCCCTGAAGCAGGCATAAGAGTTTTTTTCTAAATGTGAGACTCTGTTCTCTTTCCTAATTCAGTTCATGTGTTGTGATATTGACATTCCCTCTATAAGTGATATCTTATGATAAGATTCTTTTTCTGTGTGACTAATTTCCCTTAGAATCATCATACCTAAATCCACTCATTATGCTGCTACTGGCCTTATATACACTGATTTCACGTCTGAGTGATATTCCGTTGTACAAAATTACCACAAGTTCTTTATGCATTTCTCTTTTTCCTGGGATATTTTAGGTGTACCAAAGTTGAGGTTCTTGTATGCAGAGCAGCCCTAAACTTTGGGGTGCCTGTGTCTTATTGATATTTAGTCTTCCCAAGTCATATGCCCGTGAGTTGAAGTCCCCTTTGCTTGGGGGCTTTGTATTTTAGAAGTTTTAGGAAACAGCATACACTTCTTCAGAGTGGCTCTTGGATATTTATACCCCACCCATCAGCGTGACTAGGCTCCCTGTTTTCCATGGCCTCTTCTGCATTTCTGGTTTGTACACATTTTTTGGATTGCCTTTCTGAGCAGTGGAAATTGAGACTCCTTTGTTGTGCAGATTTGCATTTCCCTCTTGCTTGGTTGGCCAAAAACTCTGCATGTGTTTTTTTCCTGAAGATATTCACGAAAAAAACGCATACACCCTTTTGCCCAACTGCATCATTTTAGAAATTCTGCTGATTTTCATATGCTTTAAATGTGAGTACAATCTACCTTTTGAAATCTGTTTCCTGCAATTCTGCCTCTCATTCAGATCCTCTTCGTTGCCTTACCTGAATATATTTTTGGACGTTGGTTATCATTTATATCTTTGCAGGTCTTTGAATTGTCTGCTCCTGAGCTCCATTTTGCAACTCGCATTTTTTGTGAGCTGGCCGCCAAACCATTGGACTGCTTCCGGCCCTATTCTGGTTCTGGGGAGGCAGGCTGAGCCTTTGGTTAATTCTTCTTCCTAATGGGAATTTAGAGTGACATGTGCCTGTCAAAACTCCTACAGCTAATCTCTCATTGGTTCCCCCTCTTCCCATTTACCCTCTGCACAAATTGCAAACTGTGGGAAACAGGAGGTTAAAGGTGCTGATTCTCCAAGTGGGGAGGTTGTTAGTAATGTGGCTGGAATGGCGAACCCCAGCAGCAGGAGATCAAAAATGAGGTGCATTTTAGACACCTTTCCTGAGCACACGGTGTACATTCATCTCGGTTTCGCAGGCATGTTTTCGCTGTCAGAAGACTCCCTTGAACCTGCAGATTTGGGACCCATGGAATGGGTACCAGGCAGTATTACTTTAAAAGGTCTGCATTTCCTCACCCAGCCTCTCTAACATCTCTTAGCGTGCATAGCTTCCAGCCTTATATAATCATCCTGCTGTGGGTCTACATGTGTTCAATCCATGTTACATCGTAGCCCTTCAACAAAAGTTGTAAGAATTTTTGTCTGTCTCACTGTTTTTATAAATAGTTTTAAATTTATTTTTATATTGGTTACAGCTGATTTTCAAAGCTCTGTTTTTTGCTGCTGTACATCCACTTGATTCATGTACTGTGAGACAACAATAACTTCTTTTTCAGATGCTTACCAGTCATATGTATTATTTTCCAGTGACTTGAGTGGGCTGAGTGCAGTTCTTTGAGGTACAGTGTAGGCCTTGTCAGTTATTCAATTTGGTACTTGGAATGGTATCTTTGCTAATTTCAACCTCCTGGATAATACCTCACCATTCCCCACCTTTCCCATTTAGCAGCCTTATGTCTATTTTCTACATATTTGACTATGTTTCTGTTTTGTAATTTATTTCATGTGTAGCCATTTTTGATTCCACCTTTAAGTGACATCTTATGATATGTGTCTTTTTCTTTCTGACATATGTCACTTAGAATGATCGTATGTAACTCCTCCAGAGTTGTTACAACTGGCCTTATTTCATTGATTTCTGGATGAGTAATATTCCACTCTACATAAATACTCCATCTCTTTTATCCATTTTATCCTTCCAGGGACATTTAGGTTATATCCTAGTTGAGGCCCTTTTTAACAGAGAGGTGGTAAACGTTCGGGTGCCTGTTTTCTGTCGATTTTTGTTTTTCCCAAGGTACACGCCCATGAGTGCAAGTGCCCTATGCTCTGTAGCTCATTTTTTAGATGTTTTACAAACACAATACACTTCTCCAGAGTGGCCGTTGGCAAATTACATTTCCACTATCAGCCTCACAGGGCTCCCTTTTCTCCTCGCCCTGTCCTGCATTTCTGGTGTTTACACTTTATGTGGATGGCCCTTCTGACTGATGTGAAGTGATACATTTTGTGATATTGATTTCCAGTGCCCACCTGTTGGGTTGGATAAAAAGTGTGTATGGCCTTTACTTGAATATATTCAGAAAAAATGCATACACCCTTTTTGGCCAACTGCATCATTGGCGATGTTCAGCCCCTTTTCTTGTGCTTTAATGGGGAGTCCTTTCTACCTCTTCAAATCTGTTTCCTGCCACTCTCCCTTGCTTACAAGTCCTTTTCTGTGACTTACCTCAAGACATTTTTCGACGATAGATATTTTCAACTCTGCAGTTTCATGAATTTTAGTGCCCCTGAGTTCCATTTTTCAACTTGTGTTTTTGGAAACTGGACACAAAACAGCGGGATTTCCTCTAGCCCTATTCTGTTTCCGTGGGCAATTCTAGCCTTTGATGAATTTGTGTTCTGGATTGGAAATTAGAGTGGCATGTGCCTGTCCGAACACCTAAGACATGTCTCTATATTTTTCTCATCCTTCCGCTACATCCTCTGGACAAATTACAAACTGTGTGCAACAGGATGTTGACGGTGCTGATATCACCAAGTGAGGAGATTGTTAGGAAAGATGCTGGAGGGTTGAACCCGAGCACCATGCAATGAGGAGATGAGGTGCCTTTTCCAAACTCTTTCCGATCAAACGGTGTACCATCCTCTAGGTGTGACAGGCATGTTTTAGCTGTAGGAAGGGTCCCGTGCATGTAAGGAGAACACCGGGGATTTTTCCAAATCAGTGCCTCACCGAACCCCAAACTGGGGAATTTTTAAGCTACGGCTACACGTATGTCCTTTAAGGGCCTTGGGAAATAGGCAGAGCCCAAACTTTAGATGACTGAAATCTTCAGGGTCAGAGCGCTCACCATCGGCCTTGCTTAGGTTACATTTTATCTGTCATTGATAGATGATGTCAATAAAAATATCTATTCTTTTTCAGATTATTTCCCCTTATAGGTTATTGCAAAATATTCAGTGTAGTTCCCTGTGCTATACAGTAGTTCCTTGTTGATGATCTATTTTATACATAGCAGTGTGTATGTGTTAATCCCAAACTGTTAATTTATCCCTTCTCCTACCTTTCCCCTTTGGTAATAATAAATTATAAGGTTTTATACTTCTCAGAAATGGGGGAGCTGAAAGAGAGGTATCATTTTCAATGGAAAAGCATTCAAAACAAGATTGAAGCTTCAGCCAAGAGTATTCGATGTACATCCATGAAAATAAATCTCTTCATTTCTCTAATGTTGACCTGACAAATAAGACAGACGTCTTCACTGAACTTGCTTATAGGAAAGTGATGGAAATATCAAATGTAAGTCTTAGAAACATCTTATTTTACCCGAGCATTATACACTGCTCTATGTTAACTACAGTTTGGCTCACACATCTGTTCATTGAAGTTACAATGTTCTCAATTTCTGTTACTGATCCTCCAGAGTGGACCCCAACAGGAGTCCCCGTGCCCAGTGTCATTGGAGCCAACAGATCAAGACTGAGTTTGGTTCAGAAGCAAAGGAAACATTATTTTGAAAACAGAATGGAGAGGTGAGAGCGTGCACTCCCCCATGGGCTGTGGGCTGGGCTGCTGTGTAGGGTCCCCGGCAGCGTCAGTGGGAGGGAGGGGATGGAGCTCTCGAGGGCTGAGTTGGCTGCAGCTCAGGCTCTATGCCGCGGAGTCTGCATGGGACCCCACTAGCTGAGGTGTCGACCCAGCCATTCTGCAGTAGGAAATCGGGTCTGAAGTGCCGGGTGTGGGACCTCTGCATGCGAAACCCTAGGAGCACGTGAAATTAGACAAAGCACAAAGGAAAAACAGGTTAGACTTTATTTTATTGCCCAGATTCTCTTTTTATCTCCCAGGAATTTTTAATGAACGTTGCCGGAGACGAACACCTCCTCTGTTTTTTCTTCCGTTCCTTATTCTTGGGGTGTTGAGGGTGCAGACCCCTCTTTTGTAACTGCTTCATGTTGTGGTGGGAGCCCTGATACATGGGGGGAGGGTCAAAACGTCTCCACACCAGCCTCCTTGTGAGGTTGATTGTCCCAAGGCCTCCTGCCTCACTTCTCGTCCGCCTGAGCACCAGCATTGGAAGTGTTACAGATTCTAATGACCTTTAAGGGTCCAGGAAAGAGAGGCGCAGAGATGCTGCGGTGGCAGGTTTCACCCCACCCCACATATGTTCGGCGACCTTAGGCTGACAGTTTTTGCCAGACTAGATGCTCTGACCAGTAGTCTGTGCTTTCTTTAATTAGGTCCCTGAATTAATGTACAAACAGCACCATGTGTCAGAGCCCTGCCCGCACAACTCCCAGACAGTCCAGGGTCAGTGGTGATCCAGGACCATGACGTCCACTGAGTCAACGGCCTTTAGAAGTAGCCAGCAGTCCAGCCGGTCATATTGGCCACCATCACCGCGGTGTCTGTAGGGTTTTCTATGGTGAAAGCGTGATATACGTTTCCCCCGCCAAGCTTATTAGCTCCCCTCTGGGTGCAGTAAGTCCTGCAAGCAGTAATCTGCTCTTTCGGGGCACAGTCTTGTCGTTTTCTGAGAGAAACTCCAGGAAAAGTGATGGTCACACGAGTCATCTTGGGGGCCCGTTGCCCCCGTTTATCTCTCTGGAGGTTGGAGTTGGAGGGCCTCCTCACTCGAGGTCAGTGTGTCCACAGAGCGACCCCTGCAACTTCAGGGCATGATGGGTGGTTAGGATCACCACGTGGGGTCCTTTTCCCTTAGGAGGGAGCTGGCCTTGCGGGCTGCTGATTTCCAGCTTTTTAGATACCCCAGTATCCTGGCCTGATGAGTCGGTGGGCAAAGCCCTTGGTGACCATAGTTTATCATACCTGAAGGGCATTCTTGTGTTGCTCCATTTCAAGTGGTCCCAGTTTTTGCACTAAGGCTCCAAGGGCGATTAACCTTTGACCGGGTATGTAAAGGTCAAAGGGTTTAGCTAAATTAGGGAGTTCCTGGGCAAGGGTCTGTATTGACTGCTCTTTCCATTCTTGAAAGGCTGCTTCTGGATTCTATTCAAAAGGATCATCATCTTTTCGTGTCAGTGTTTCATGTAGAGGCCCAGCTATTACACTGTAGTTAGGGATCCAGATGCAGAAAACCTTGGCCTCCCCAGGAACCCCTAAGCTGTCTTCTAGTTTTAGAAGAGGTAAGGCTGCAAATGGCTTCTTCCCTATCCTGGGATGCGTTTCTCCGAATATCTGTGAGAATGAAGCCCAGGCATGTCACCTTAGCCTGGGATATTTGAGCGTTTTTCTTGGACACCTTCTATCCTTTCTTGGCTATGTAGTTCAGAGGCGTCTTTAGTAGGCCTGGCGATCAGAATGTCATCTGCATATTGAAGGAGGGTTCCCTTTTACAGAGGTTGAACTTTTAGGTCTTTAGAGGACATTTCCCCAATGATGGTGTGGGGATTTTTGAACCATTGGGGCAGGACGGCCCAGCATTATTGCTTTTGTTGCATGTTGTGTCCTGCCACTCACAAGCCAAAAATTCTTGTGACTCTGAGATGAATGGAATACAGAAGAAGGCATCATTGAAGTCTAATACAGAATGCCATGGCCTGGTGGAAGGTAGAATGACCAGCAGGGAGTAGGAAATAGGAGCTACTGGATGTATATCCTCGGTGGCTTCACTGACTGTCCTGATATCCTTTACCAGGTCTCCAGCAGCCCATGGGGCTCTCGTGGTCAGGCCAATCCCAGGATATGGAGCTCACCTGGGCGGCACCCCTACCCCACAGCCCATGGGGCTCTCGTGGTCAAGTCCCTCCCAGGGTATGGAGCTCACCTCTGCAGCTACCCAGCAGCCCATGGGGCTCTCCTACTCAGGCCCTTCCCAGGATACAGAGCTCCCCTGGGCAGGTACCCCAGCAGGGCTGGACACACAGGAACTGTGCACATAGCCCACCTTGCAGAGAACCCACAGCTCACCTGTCGCTCACAGCTGACACAGAACACCTCAGAGCAGGACTTGAACTAACAAACAGCAGCTCTGACAGGTCTGTGACCATGGCTATCACTCTCTGCAGGCTCTTTCTGCCTGGTCTTCCAGACACTTCCACTGCAGCCAGGGCACCAGGCCTCTGTCTCCACCCACCATCACTCCTCTCCCTGACTCCTGGGTTCCTCTCATTAGGATAGGGTCTTCTTGAAGTTGTTTTCCACTCATGGACCAGATAAAATGATAAGAAAACAAGCCTCAGCTGCAGCCCCTTGTCTATCCTGACTCTCAAGAGCCCACACCTGTTCCTAGGGCCTGGCCCGTTTAGCAAGTTTCATTTTCTGCAACTGTGAACCCTGAGGGGTGAGGATTGGCTGATTTTGGCAGCCTGAAACTGCCTGCCGGCCCGCCACAGGTGTCCCTGGGTTGAGGGCAATATAAACAGCACTCCAGTGAGCGACAGCCCTTGTAGCTGTGACTGACGGCATATTCTCTGCCCCGTAGGCAATTCCGGAGCTGTGCTGGTGGGAGGGAGTGAGGGTCCGTGGCTTTGTGGGTGGCCCAGTGTGAGTGGGGCTCTGCTGGACTTTCTGCAGGAGTTGCCAGGCTGCCACCTGCTAAAGAAGAGGATGTGTCACCGATACCTGCCACTGGAATTTCTCCCTAGGCAGAGGTGAGGAAGTAAAAAAGCAGTGGGGGCCGTGGCAGGAGGGGTATCTCAGGCAGGGAAATGGAAAGCTTCCAGAAGAGCATCTGGGGACAGGACCATCCTGACTGGCCTGCAGGCACCAAGTCGGCCTGCGTGCTGTCACTGTTGTGGCTCCACAGCACTTTCTCTAGGCTTTCAAGCCCTTGTACATATTCAGGTGTTTTACCTGGGAAGGGTGGCAAAAGTTCAACAGCAGCTGGCCTGGGGCTCAGCTCACGGTTACTCACAGATGCCTCGGCATGGCCCCCTCTTTGCAATGAGGATGCTCCTTGCGCAGGAGTGGGCTGCTGGCTCTATGGGAGATGATTCCCCACCTCTGACCAATTTCAGAATTGTTTACCGCTGGAGCACGTGCCCTGATAGTGTTTTCCTCTGTCTAACTGGTGGGTTCAGGTTATTTTTTTTCTTTTTTTGTTCAAGTTAGATTTTATTCCTCTTTTATGTATTTATAGATATAAGCATGGAAATCATTCATTCATATAAATACATCTGTGTGAAGGGAAGAACTTTTTTCTGTTTTATTTTTAAATTTTATTTTTTAAATTTTGAAATTTAATTTTATTTATTTTTTTATACAGCAGGTTATTATTAGTTATGTATTTTATGCATATACATGTGTACAGGTAAATCCCAATCTCCCAACTCATCCCACCACCACCACCCCATGGCTTCCCACACTAGGTGTCCATACGTGTGTTCTCTACCTCTGTGTCTCTATTTCTTCCCTGCAAACCAGTTCATCTGTACCATTTTTCTAGGTTCCACATATATGCATTAATATACCATATTTGTTTTTCTCTTTCTGACTTACTTCATTCTGTATGACAGTCTCTAGATCCATCGACGTCTCTACAAATGACCCAGTTTCATTCCGTCTTATGGCTGAGTAATATTCCATTTTATATATGTACCACATCTTTATCCATTCGTCTGTCTGTGGGTATTTAGGTTGCTTCCATTACCTGGCTATTGTACATAGTGCTGAAATGAGCATTGTGGTGAATGTGCCTTTTTGATTTATGGTTTTCTCTGGGTATATGCCCAGAAGCGGGATTGCTGGATCATATGGTAATTCTATATCTAGGTTTTTTAAGGAAACTCCATACTGTTCTCCATCGTGACTGTATCAATTTACATTTCCACCACTAGTGGAAGAGGGATCCTTTTGTCCACACCCTCCCCAGAATTTGTTGTTTGTAGATTTTCTGATGATGCCGATTCTAACAGGTGTGAGGTGATACCTCATTGTAGTTTTGATTTGCATTTCTCTAATAATTAGTGATGTTGAGCAGCTTTTCATGTGCGTCTTGGCCATCTCTGTGTCTTCTTTGAAGAAACGTCTCTTTAGATCTTCTGCCCATTTTTGTATTGGGTTGTTTGTTTTTTTAATATTAAGCTGCATGAGCTCTTTATATATATTGGAGATTAAACCTTTGTCCATTGATTCGTTTGCAAATATTTTCGCCCATTCTGAGGGATGCTTTTTGCCATTCCCGTTTTTTTAACAAAAAAAGAAAGAAAGAAAAAGAAGCAGAACACTAATGTGTGTAAAATATGCCTTTTGAAACTGTCGTTTTGAAATATGGACATACTTTGAATTTTTTGGTCGATATATGAACCCGGTATTTGTTTTCAGGGCAGGTGTCCTTTACAGGCCTGCAATGATTTTGAATATCAACTGACCATTAGCGCTGGGATTAAAGCTGCTGTTTTGTGAAACGGCCACAAGGTGGCAGCAGTTCTCCCTCACCAAATCTGCTTACTAGAGCAACAGAGCCTCAATGGAAGTCATGTTCTAGATTGGAATTTAGAATGGAATGTGCCAGGAGAAAGCCCCTCAAGTTTGTCTCACTGCTTCTTGTTCGAGTTTTTAATGTAACTTTTTATTTTTTATTACAGCAAATATGATTACAATGTTTGGCTTGTTGTAGGTGTGGAAGATGTGGTTCTTTTACACATACACATATGTCTGTTCTTCCTGGGATCCTTTTCCCATGTACCTTATGACAGAATGTTGAGTAGTCTTCTCTTGGTATTCTGTAGGTCTTTGGTGATTATATATGTCACCTGTGTTTGTATATGTCTGTTAACCCCAATATCATAATGAAACCAATCCTCACACCTTTCCATTGGTGAACCATAAGTTTGTTGAATGAATCTGTGATTGCCCTTCTCCGTGGAAATATCTGCCCTGGTATCCATTTTTCGGTCACACCTATAAGAGATATGATACGATATGTGTCTTTCACTTTCTGATTTACTACAAGTCACGTGATTACCTCTAGACACACCTACGGTGCTGCAAATGGCATTGTGTCCTTTTATTCCTTGGCTTCTATTCTGCCTTAGCGAGGTCCATTTTCAACAATGTGATTCCCTGAGGGCTGAGGATTAGCTGACTTGGGTAGCCTGACCCTGCCGGCCGGCCCTCCCCAGGTGTGCCTGGGTTGAGTTCAATATAAACAGCGCTGCAGGCAGCAATAGCCCCTGAAGCTGTGCCTACTCCATATTCTCTGCCCCGTCAGCAGTCTCGGGGCTGTTCTGGAGGGAGGGAGTGAGGGGCCACGGCTTTGTGGGTGGCCCGGTGTGAGTGGGTCTCTGCTGGACTTTCTGCAGGAGTTGCCAGGTTTCCACCTGTAAAGAAGAGGATGTGTCACCCATACATTCCGCTGGAATTTCTCTCCGGACAGAGGTGAGGAAGGAAAAAAGCAGTGGGTGCCGGGACAGGAGGGGTATCTCAGGCAGGGCAATGGAAAGCTTCCAGAAGAGTGACCAGGGCCAGGACCATACTGGCTGGCCTGCAGGCCCAAGTTGGCCTGCGTGCTGTCGCTGGTGTGGCTCCACACCCCTTCCTCTAGGCTTTCAAGCCCTTGTACATATTCAGGTGTTTTACCTGGGAAGGGTGGGAAAAGTTCAACAGCAGCTGGCCTGGGGCTCAGCTCACGGTTACTCACAGATGCCTCGGGTCCCTTTCACTGAGGAAGGTGTAGGTCTTGTCTATTCCATAGTTGGTTTTTGGAACGGTACCTGTGCTTATATCAAACTCTGGTTTTATGCATCACCCCACCTCTCCTTCCCCCTTAAGCAGGCATAAGAGTGTTTTCTAAATGTGAGACACTGTTCTCTTTCCTAACTCAGTTCAAGTGTAGCCATGTTTACAGGATCTTCATAAGTGATATCTTATGATAAGTTTCTTTTTCTCTGTGACTAATTTCACTTAGAATCATCGTACCTGAATCCACCCATTTTGCTGCTACTGGTCTTATGACATTGATTTCATGGCTGAGGGATATTCCCTCGTACGTAAGTACCACTATTTTTTGATCCATTTTTATATTTCCTGGGATATTTAAGGTGTACCCAAGTTGAGGTCCTTGTAAGCAGTGCAGCCCTAAATTTTTTGGTGGCTCTGTCTTATTGATTTTCAGTTTTCCAAAGGTATATTCCCTAGACTGGAAGTGCCCTTCTGCTCTGTAGCTCTGTTCTTTACTTGTTTTAGGGAACACAATGCACTCCTCCAGAGAGGCAGTTGGCAATTTACATGCCGCCAATCAGCATAACAAGGCTCCCTGTTCTCCAGGACCTGTCTTACCTTTCTGGTTTTTACACATTTTGTGGATGTCCCTTTTGACCGGTGGGAAGTGATACTTTTTTGTAGTGCCGATTTGCATTGCCCGCTTGCTTGCTTGGCCAAAAAGGGCGTATGCGTTTTCTCCTGAATATATTCAGGAGAAAACGCATACGCCCTTTTTGGCCAAGTGCATCATTGTCGAAGTTGTGCCCCTCTTCCTGTGCTTTAAAGGCGATTCCAATGTACCTCTTGAAATCTCTTTCCTGCTATTCTGCCTCGTTTTCAAGTCCGCCTCGTTGCCTTCCCTCAACAGATTTTTGGACGATAGTTGTCCTTTATTACTCGGCCAGTTTGTGAATTGCTGTGCCCCTGAGCTCCAGTTTTCAACTCGTTTTTGGTGAGCTGACCGCAAGTCCAAAATTTTGGTTCAGGACCCATACTGGTTCCCGGTGGGTGTCTGAGACTTTGGTTAATTCTTCTTCCTGCCGGGAAGTTAGATTGATATGTGCCCGTCCAAATGCCTAACAGCTACTCTCTCATTGGTTCTCCCTCTTCCCTTTCATCCTCTGCCAAATTGGCAACCTGTGCGAACCTGGAGGTTAAAGGGGCTGTCTCTCCAAGTTGGGAGGTTGATAGTAAAGCAGATGGAAATTCAAACCGGAGCAAAAGGAGAGGGACTATTAGTTGAGTTTTAGAAACCTTTCGTATTCACAGTGTGTCCGTTCTCTAGGTTTCCTGTACATGTTATAACTGTAGTAATAATCCCTTCAACCTGGAGAGTTGGGACCCATGGAATGGGTGCCATGCATTATTGCTTTAAAGGGTCTGCATTTGCTCACCCAATCTCACCAATCGTCTCAGTCCCAAGTGTCCAGCCTTATGCCACATCCAGCTGTCGTTGTAGATAGGGTCATTCCAGGTTTCATCAGAGACCCTGAAGGAATTCTAAAGAATTTCCCAGTTTTTTTGTTTTGTTTTTGAAATTCCTTTTTATAGTGGGTTTGAGCTGATTCTCGCTGCAATGTTTATGCCTGTCTAGACACACTTGATTCCCTTACGGAGACATATCAATACATAGGTTTTAAGATTCTTACTAGTCAGATATATTACACTGCGGGAAATATGGGGTTTTGAGTCCCTTTCACTGAGGAAGGTGTAGGTCTTGTCTATTCCATAGTTGGTTTTTGGAACGGTACATGTGCTTATATCAAACTCTGGTTTTATGCATCACCCCACCTCTCCTTCCCCCTTAAGCAGGCATAAGAGTGTTTTCTAAATGTGAGACACTGTTCTCTTTCCTAACTCAGTTCAAGTGTAGCCATGTGTACAGGATCTTCATAAGTGATATCTTATGATAAGTTTCTTTTTCTCTGTGACTTATTTCACTTAGAATCATCGTACCTGAATCCACCCATTTTGCTGCTACTGGTCTTATGACATTGATTTCATGGCTGAGGGATATTCCATTGTACGTAAGTACCACAATTTTTTGATCCATTTTTATATTTCCTGGGATATTTAAGGTGTACCCCAGTTGAGGTCCTTGTAAGCAGTGCAGCCCTAAATTTTTTGGTGGCTCTGTCTTATTGATTTTCAGTTTTCCAAAGGTATATTCCCTAGACTGGAAGTGCCCTTCTGCTCTGTAGCTCTGTTATTTACTTGTTTTAGGGAACACAATGCACTCCTCCAGAGAGGCAGTTGGCAATTTACATGCCGCCAATCAGCATAACAAGGCTCCCTGTTCTCCAGGACCTGTCTTGCCTTTCTGGTTTTTACACATTTTGTGGATGTCCCTTTTGACCGGTGGGAAGTGATACTTCTTTGTTGTGCCGATTTGCATTGCCCGCTTGCTTGCTTGGCCAAAAAGGGCGTATGCGTTTTCTCCTGAATATATTCAGGAGAAAACGCATACGCCCTTTTTGGCCAAGTGCATCATTGTCGAAGTTGTGCCCCTCTTCCTGTGCTTTAAAGGCGATTCCAATGTACCTCTTGAAATCTCTTTCCTGCTATTCTGCCTCGCTTTCAAGTCCGCCTCGTTGCCTTCCCTCAACAGATTTTTGGACGATAGTTGTCCTTTATTACTCGGCCAGTTTGTGAATTGCTGTGCCCCTGAGCTCCATTTTTCAACTCGTTTTTGGTGAGCTGACCGCAAGTCCAAAATTTTTGTTCAGGACCCATACTGGTTCCCGGTGGGTGTCTGAGACTTTGGTTAATTCTTCTTCCTGCCGGGAAATTACAGTGATATGTGCCCGTCCAAATGCCTAACAGCTACTCTCTCATTGGTTCTCCCTCTTCCCTTTCATCCTCTGCCAAATTGGCAACCTGTGCGAACCAGGAGGTTAAAGGGGCTATCTCTCCAAGTTGGGAGGTTGATAGTAAAGCAGATGGAATATCAAACCGGAGCACAAGGAGAGGGACTATTAGTTGAGTTTTAGAAACCTTTCGCATTCACAGTGTGTCCGTTCTCTAGGTTTCCCGTACATGTTATAACTGTAGTAATATTCCCTTCAACCTGGAGAGTTGGGACCCATGGAATGGGTGCCATGCATTATTGCTTTAAAGGGTCTGCATTTGCTCACCCAATATCACCAATCGTCTCAGTCCCAAGTACCAGCCTTATGCCACATCCAGCTGTCGTTGTAGATAGGGTCATTCCAGGTTTCATCAGAGACCCTGAAGGAATTGTAAAGAATTTCCCAGTTTTTTTGTTTTGTTTTTGAAATTCCTTTTTATAGTGGGTTTGAGCTGATTCTCGCTGCCATGTTTATGCCAGTCTAGACACACTTGATTCCCTTACGGAGACATATCAATACATAGGTTTTAAGATTCTTACTAGTCAGATATATTCCTCTGCGGGAAATATGGGGTTTTGAGTCCCTTTCACTGAGGAAGGTGTAGGTCTTGTCTATTCCATAGTTGGTTTTTGGAACGGTACCTGTGCTTATATCAAACTCTGGTTTTATGCATCACCCCACCTCTCCTTCCCCCTTAAGCAGGCATAAGAGTGTTTTCTAAATGTGAGACACTGTTCTCTTTCCTAACTCAGTTCAAGTGTAGCCATGTGTACAGGATCTTCATAAGTGATATCTTATGATAAGTTTCTTTTTCTCTGTGACATATTTCACTTAGAATCATCGTACCTGAATCCACCCATTTTGCTGCTACTGGTCTTATGACATTGATTTCATGGCTGAGGGATATTTCATCGTACGTAAGTACCACAATTTTTTGATCCATTTTTATATTTCCTGGGATATTTAAGGTGTACCCAAGTTGAGGTCCTTGTAAGCAGTGCAGCCCTATATATTGTGGTGGCTCTGTCTCATTGATTTTCAGTTTTCCCAAGGTATATTCCCTAGACTGGAAGTGCCCTTGGCTCTGCAGCTCTGTTGTTTACTTGTTTTAGGGAACACAATGTACTCCTCCAGAGAGGCAGTTGGCAATTTACATCCCACCCATCAGCATAACAAGGCTCCCTGTTCTCCAGGGCCTGTCTTGCCTTTCTGGTTTTTACACATTTTGTGGATGTCCCTTTTGACCGGTGGGAAGTGATACTTCTTTGTATTCCAGATTTGCATTGCCTGCTTGCTTGCTTGGCCAAAAAGGGCGTATGCGTTTTCTCCTGAATATATTCAGGAGAAAACGCATACGCCCTTTTTGGCCAAGTGCATCATTGTCGAAGTTGTGCCCCTCTTCCTGTGCTTTAAAGGCGATTCCAACGTACCTCTTGAAATCTGTTTCCTGCTATTCTGGCTCGCTTTCAAGTCCGCCTCGTTGCCTTCCCTCAACAGATTTTTGGATGATAGTTGTCCTTTATTACTCAGCCAGTTTGTGAATTGCTATGCCCCTGAGCACCATTTTTCAACTCGTTTTTGGTGAGCTGACCGCAAGTCCAAAATTTTGGTTCAGGACTTATACTGGTTCCCTGTGGGTGGCTGAGACTTTGGTTAATTCTTCTTCCTGCCGGGAAATTACAGTGATATGTGCCCGGCCAAATGCCTAACAGGTAATCTCTCATTGGTTCTCCCTATTCCCTTTCATCCTCTGCCAAATTCGCAACCTGTGCAAACCAGGAGGTTAAAGGGGCTGTCTCTCCAAGTTGGGAGGTTGATAGTAAAGCTGATGGAAAGTCAAAACGGAGCACCAGGAGAGGGACTCTTCATTGAGTTTTAGAAACCTTTCGTATTCACAGAGTGTCCGTTCTCTAGGTTTCCCGTACATGTTATATCTGTAGTAATATTCCCTTCAACCTGGAGAGTTGGGACACATGGAATGTGTGCCATGCATTATTGCTTTAAAGGGTCTGCATTTGCTCACCCAATCTCTCCAATCCTCTCAGTCCCAAGTGTCCAGCCTTATGCCACATCCAGCTGTCGTTGTAGATAGGGTCATTCCAGGTTTCATCAGAGACCCTGAAGGAATTGTAAAGAATTTCCCAGTTTTTTTGTTTTGTTTTTGAAATTCCTTTTTATAGTGGGTTTGAGCTGATTCTCGCTGCCATGTTTATGCCAGTCTAGACACACTTGATTCCCTACGGAGACATATCAATCCACAGGTTTTAAGATTCTTACTAGTCAGATATATTCCTCTGCGGGAAATATGGCTTTTTGAGTCCCTTTCACTGAGGAAGGTGTAGGTCTTGTCTATTCCATAGTTGGTTTTTGGAACGGTACCTGTGCTTATATCAAACTCTGGTTTTATGCATCACCCCACCTCTCCTTCCCCCTTAAGTAGGCATAAGAGCGTTTTCTAAATGTGAGACACTGTTCTCTTTCCTAACTCAGTTCAAGTGTAGCCATGTTTACAGGATCTTCATAAGTGATATCTTATGATAAGTTTCTTTTTCTCTGTGAGTTATTTCACTTAGAATCATCGTACCTGAATACACCCATTTTGCTGCTACTGGTCTTATGACATTGATTTCATGGCTGAGGGATATTCCATCGTACGTAAGTAACACAATTTTTTGAACCATTTTTATATTTCCTGGGATATTTAAGGTGTACCCAAGTTGAGGTCCTTGTAAGCAGTGCAGCCCTAAATTTTGGGGTGGCTCTGTCTTATTGATTTTCAGTTTTCCCAAGGTATATTCCCTAGACTGGAATTGTCCTTGGCTCTGTAGCTCTGTGGTTTACTTGTTTTATAGAACACAATGCACTCCTCCAGAGAAGCAGTTGGCAATTTACATCCCGCCCATCAGCATAACAAGGCTCCCTGTTCTCCAGGGCCTGTCTTGCCTTTCTGGTTTTTACACATTTTGTGGATGTCCCTTTTGACCGGTGGGAAGTGATACTTCTTTGTAGTGCAGATTTGCATTGCCCGCTTGCTTGCTTGGCCAAAAAGGGCGTATGCGTTTTCTCCTGAATATATTCAGGAGAAAACGCATACGCCCTTTTTGGCCAAGTGCATCATTGACGAAGTTGTGCCCCTCTTCCTGTGCTTTAAAGGCGATTCCAACGTACCTCTTAAAATCTGTTTCCTGCTATTCTGCCTCGCTTTCAAGTCCGCCTCGTTGCCTTCCCTCAACAGATTTTTGGATGACAGTTGTCCCTTATTACTCGGCCAGTTTGTGAATTGCTGTGCCCCTGAGCTCCAGTTTTCAACTCGTTTTTGGTGAGCTGACCCCAAGTCCAAAATTTTGGTTCAGGACCTATACTGGTTCCCGATGGGTGGCTGAGACTTTGGTTAATTATTCTTCCTTCCGTGAAATTACAGTGATATGTGCCCGTCCAAACGCCTAACAGCTACTCTCTCATTGGTTCTCCCTCTTCCCTTTCATCCTCTGCCAAATTGGAAACATGTGCGAACCAGGAGGTTAAAGGGGCTGTCTCTCCAAGTTGGGAGGTTGATAGTAAAGCAGATGGAAAGTCAAACCGGAGCACCAGGAGAGGGACTATTTGTTGAGTTTTAGAAACCTTTCGTATTCACAGTGTGTCCATTCTCTAGGTTTCCCGTATATGTTATAACTGTAGTAATATTCCCTTCAACCTGGAGAGTTGGGACACATGGAATGGGTGCCATGCATTATTGCTTTAAAGGGTCTGCATTTGCTCGCCCAATCTCACCAATCCTCTCAGTCTCAAGTGTCCAGCCTTATGCCACATCCAGCTGTCATTGTAGATAGGGTCATTCCAGGTTTCATCAGAGACCCTGAAGGAATTGTAAAGAATATCCCAGTTTTTTTGTTTTGTTTTTGAAATTCCTTTTTATCGTGGGTTTGAGCTGATTCTCGCTGCCATGTTTATGCCAGTCTAGACACACTTGATTCCCTTACGGATACATATCAATACATAGGTTTTAAGATTCTTACTCGTCAGATATATTCCTCTGCAGGAAATATGGGGTTTTGAGTCCCTTTCACTGAGGAAGGTGTAGGTCTTGTCTATTCCATAGTTGGTTTTTGGAACGGTACCTATGCTTATATCAAACTCTGGTTTTATGCATCACCCCACCTCTCCTTCCCCCTTAAGCAGGCATAAGAGTGTTTTCTAAATGTGAGACACTGTTCTCTTTCCTAACTCAGTTCAAGTGTAGCCATGTTTACAGGATCTTCATAAGTGATATCTTATGATAAGTTTCTTTTTCTGTGTGACTTATTTCACTTAGAATCATCGTACCTGAATCCACCCATTTTGCTGCTACTGGTCTTATGACATTGATTTCATGGCTGAGGGATATTCCATCGTACGTAAGTACCACAATTTTTTGAACCATTTTTATATTTCCTGGGATATTTAAGGTGTACCCAAGTTGGGGTCCTTGTAAGCAGTGCAGCCCTAAATTTTGGGGTGGCTCTGTCTTATTGATTTTCAGTTTTCCCAAGGTATATTCCCTAGACTGGAAGTGCCCTTGGCTCTGTAGCTTTGTTCTTTACTTGTTTTAGGGAACACAATGTACTCCTCCAGAGAGGCAGTTGGCAATTTACATCCCGCCCAGCAGCATATCAAGGCTCCCTGTTCTCCAGGGCCTGTCTTGCCTTTCTGGTTTTTACACGTTTTGTGGATGTTCGTTTTGACCGGTGGGAAGTGATACTTCTTTGTAGTGCAGATTTGCATTGCCCGCTTGCTTGCTTGGCCAAAAAGGGCGTATGCGTTTTCTCCTGAATATATTCAGGAGAGTACGCATATGACCTTTTTGGCCAAGTGCATCATTGTCGAAGTTGTGCCCCTCTTCCTGTGCTTTAAAGGCGATTCCAGCGTACCTCTTGAAATCTGTCCCCTGCTATTCTGCCTCGCTTTCAAGTCCGCCTCGTTGCCTTCCCTCAACAGATTTTTGGACGATAGTTCTCCTTTATTACTCGGCCAGTTTGTGAATTGCTGTGCCCCTGAGCTCCATTATTCAACTCGTTTTTTGTGAGCTGACCGCAAGTCCAAAATTTTGGTTCAGGACCTATACTGGTTCCCAGTGGGTGGCTGAGACTTTGGTTAATTCTTCTTCCTGCCGGGAAATTAGAGTGATATGTGCCCGTCCAAATGCCTAACAGCTACTCTCTCATTGGTTATCCCTCTTCCCTTTCATCCTCTGCTAAATTGGCAACCTGTGCGAAGCAGGAGTTAAAGGGGCTGTCTCTCCACGTTGGGTGGTTGATAGTAAAGCAGATGGAAAGTCAAACCGGAGCACCAGGAGAGGGACTATTCGTTGAGTTTTAGAAACCTTTCGTATTCACAGTGTGTCCGTTCTCTAGGTTTCCCGTACATGTTATTGCTCTAGTAATATTCCCTTCAGCCTGGAGAGTTGGGACCCATGGAATGGGTGCCGTGCATTATTGCTTTAAAGGGTCTGCATTTGCTCACCCAATCTCACCAATCGTCTCAGTCCCAAGTGTCCAGCCTTATGCCACATCCAGCTGTCGTTGTAGATTGGGTCATTCCAGGTTTCATCAGAGACCCTGAAGGAATTGTAAAGAATTTCCAAGTTTTTTGTTTTATTTTTGAAATTCCTTTTTATAGTGGGTTTGAGCTGATTCTCGCTGCCATATTTATCCCAGTCTAGACACACTTGATTCCCTTACGGAGACATATCAATACATAGGTTTTAAGATTCTTACTAGTCAGATATATTCCTCTGCGGGAAATATGGGGTTTTGAGTCCCTTTCACTGAGGAAGGTGTAGGTCTTGTCTATTCCATAGTTGGTTTTTGGAACGGTACCTGTGCTTATATCAAGCTCTGGTTTTATGCATCACCCCACCTCTCCTTCCCCCTTAAGCAGGCATAAGAGTGTTTTCTAAATGTGAGACATTGTTCTCTTTCCTAACTCAGTTCAAGTGTAGCCATGTTTACAGGATCTTCATAAGTGATATCTTATGATAAGTTTCTTTTTCTGTGTGACTTATTTCACTTAGAATCATCGTACCTGAATCCACCCATTTTGCTGCTACTGGTCTTATGACATTGATTTCATGGCTGAGGGATATTCCATCGTACGTAAGTACCACAATTTTTTTGAACCATTTTTATATTTCCTGGGATATTTAAGGTGTACCCAAGTGAGGTCCTTGTAAGCAGTGCAGCCCTAAATATTGGGGTGGCTGTGTCTTTTTGATTTTCAGTTTTCCCAAGGTATATTCCCTAGACTGGAAGTGCCCTTGGCTCTGTAGCTCTGTTGTTTACTTGTTTTAGGGAACACAATGCACTCCTCCAGAGAGGCAGTTGGCAATTTACATCCCGCCCATCAGCATAACAAGGCTCCCTGTTCTCCAGGGCCTGTCTTGCCTTTCTGGTTTTTACACATTTTGTGGATGTCCCTTTTGACCGGTGGGAAGTGATACTTCTTTGTAGTGCAGATTTGCATTGCCCGCTTGCTTGCTTGGCCAGAAAGGGCGTATGCGTTTTCTCCTGAATATATTCAGGAGAAAACGCATACGCCCTTTTTGGCCAAGTGCATCATTGTCGAAGTTGTGCCCCTCTTCCTGTGCTTTAAAGGCGATTCCAACGTACCTCTTGAAATCTGTTTCCTGCTATTCTGCCTCGCTTTCAAGTCCGCCTCGTTGCCTTCCCTCAACAGATTTTTGGACGATAGTTGTCCTTTATTACTCGGCCAGTTTGTGAATTGCTGTGCCCCTGAGCTCCATTTATCAACTCGTTTTTGGTGAGCTGACCGCAAGTCCAAAATTTTGGTTCAGGATCTATACTGATTCCCGGTGGGTGGCTGAGACTTTGGTTAATTCTTCTTCCTGCCGGGAAATTACAGTGATATGTGCCCGTCCAAATGCCTAACAGCTACTCTCTCATTGGTTCTCCCTCTTCCCTTTCATCCTCTGCCAAATTGGCAACCTGTGCGAACCAGGAGGTTAAAGGGGCTGTCTCTCCAAGTTGGGAGGTTGATAATAAAGCAGATGGAAAGTCAAACCGGAGCACCAGGAGAGGGACTATTCGTTGAGTTTTAGAAACCTTTCGTATTCACAGTGTGTCCGTTCTCTAGGATTCCCGTACATGTTATATCTGTAGTAATATTCCCTTCAACCTGGAGAGTTGGGACCCATGGAATGTGTGCCATGCATTATTGCTTTAAAGGGTCTGCATTTGCTCACCCAATCTCACCAATCCTCTCAGTCCCAAGTGTCCAGCCTTATGCCACATCCAGCTGTCATTGTAGATAGGGTCATTTCAGGTTTCATCAGAGACCCTGAAGGAATTGTAAAGAATTTCCCAGTTTTTTTGTTTTATTTTTGAAATTCCTTTTTATAGTGGGTTTGAGCTGATTCTCGCTGCCATATTTATCCCCAGTCTAGACACACTTGATTCCCTTACGGAGACATATCAATACATAGGTTTTAAGATTCTTACTAGTCAGATATATTCCTCTGCGGGAAATATGGGGTTTTGAGTCCCTTTCACTGAGGAAGGTGTAGGTCTTGTCTATTCCATAGTTGGTTTTTGGAACGGTACCTGTGCTTATATCAAACTCTGGTTTATGCATCACCCCACCTCTCCTTCCCCCTTAAGTAGGCATATGAGTGTTTTCTAAATGTGAGACACTGTTCTCTTTCCTAACTCAGTTCAAGTGTAGCCATGTTTACAGGATCTTCATAAGTGATATCTTATGATAAGTTTCTTTTTCTCTGTGACTAATTTCACTTAGAATCATCGTACCTGAATCCACCCATTTTGCTGCTACTGGTCTTATGACATTGATTTCATGGCTGAGGGATATTCCATCGTACGTAAGTACCACAATTTTTTGAACCATTTTTATATTTCCTGGGATATTTAAGGTGTACCCAAGTTGAGGTCATTGTAAGCAGTGCAGCCCTAAATTTTGGGGTGGCTCTGTCTTATTGATTTTCAGTTTTTCCAAGGTAAATTCCCTACACTGGAAGTGCCCTTGGCTCTGTAGCTCTGTTCTTTACTTGTTTTAGGGAACACAATGTACTCCTCCAGAGAGGCAGTTGGCAATTTACATCCCGCCCATCAGCATAACAAGGCTCCCTGTTCTCTAGGACCTGTCTTGCCTTTCTGGATTTTACACATTTTGTGGATGTCCCTTTTGACCGGTGGGAAGTGATACTTCTTTGTAGTGCAGATTTGCATTGCCCGATTGCTTGCTTGGCCAAAAAGGGCGTATGCGTTTTCTCCTGAATATATTCAGGAGAGAACGCATATGACCTTTTTGGCCAAGTGCATCATTGTCGAAGTTGTGCCCCTCTTCCTGTGCTTTAAAGGCGATTCCAGCGTACCTCTTGAAATCTGTTTCCTGCTATTCTGCCTCGCTTTCAAGTCCGCCTCGTTGCCTTCCCTCAACAGATTTTTGGACGATAGTTCTCCTTTATTACTCCGCCAGTTTGTGAATTGCTATGCCCCTGAGCACCATTTTTCAACTCGTTTTTGGTGAGCTGACCGCAAGTCCAAAATTTTGGTTCAGGACTTATACTGGTTCCCTGTGGGTGGCTGAGACTTTGGTTAATTCTTCTTCCTCCCGGGAAATTACAGTGATATGTGCCCGTCCAAATGCCTAACAGGTACTCTCTCATTGGTTCTCCCTCTTCCCTTTCATCCTCTGCCAAATTGGCAACCTGTGCGAACCCAGGAGGTTAAAGGGGCTGTCTCTCAAGTTGGGAGGTTGATAGTAAAGCTGATGGAAAGTCAAACCGGAGCACCAGGAGAGGGACTATTCATTGAGTTTTAGAAACCTTTCGTATTCACAGAGTGTCCGTTCTCTAGGTTTCCCGTACATGTTATATCTGTAGTAATATTCCCTTCAACCTGGAGAGTTGGGACCCATGGAATGTGTGCCATGCATTATTGCTTTAAAGGGTCTGCATTTGCTCACCCAATCTCTCCAATCCTCTCAGTCCCAAGTGTCCAGCCTTATGCCACATCCAGCTGTCGTTGTAGATAGGGTCATTCCAGGTTTCATCAGAGACCCTGAAGGAATTGTAAAGAATTTCCCAGTTTTTTTGTTTTGTTTTTGAAATTCCTTTTTATAGTGGGTTTGAGCTGATTCTCGCTGCCATGTTTATGCCAGTCTAGACACTCTTGATTCCCTTACGGAGACATATCAATACATAGGTTTTAAGATTCTTACTAGTCAGATATATTCCTCTGCGGGAAATATGGGGTTTTGAGTCCCTTTCACTGAGGAAGGTGTAGGTCTTGTCTATTCCATAGTTGATTTTTGGAATGGTACCTGTGCTTATATCAAACTCTGGTTTTATGCATCACCCCACCTCTCCTTCCCCCTTAAGTAGGCATAAGAGCGTTTTCTAAATGTGAGACACTGTTCTCTTTCCTAACTCAGTTCAAGTGTAGCCATGTTTACAGGATCTTCATAAGTGATATCTTAGGATAAGTTTCATTTTCTCTGTGACTTATTTCAATTAGAATCATCGTACCTGAATACACCCATTTTGCTGCTACTGGTCTTATGACATTGACTTCATGGCTGAGGGATATTCCATCGTACGTAAGTACCACAATTTTTTGAACCATTTTTATATTTCCTGGGATATTTAAGGTGTACCCATGTTGAGGTCCTTGTAAGCAGTGCAGCCCTAAATTTTGGGGTGGCTCTGTCTTGTTGCTTTTCAGTTTTCCCAAGGTATATTCCCTAGACTGGAAGTGTCCTTGGCTCTGTAGCTCTGTGGTTTACTTGTTTTAGGGAACACAATGCACTCCTCCAGAGAAGCAGTTGGCAATTTACATCCCGCCCATCAGCATAACAAGGTTCCCTGTTCTCCAGGGCCTGTCTTGCCTTTCTGGTTTTTACACATTTTGTGGATGTCCCTTTTGACCGGTGGGAAGTGATACTTCTTTGTAGTGGAGATTTGCATTGCCCGCTTGCTTGCTTGGCCAAAAAGGGCGTATGCGTTTTCTCCTGAATATATTCAGGAGAAAACGCATACGCCCTTTTTGGCCAAGTGCATCATTGTCGAAGTTGTGCCCCTCTTCCTGTGCTTTAAAGGCGATTCCAACGTACCTCTGGAAATCTCTTTCCTGCTATTCTGCCTCGCTTTCAAGTCCGCCTCGTTGCCTTCCCTCAACAGATTTTTGGACGATAGTTGTCCTTTATTACTCGGCCAGTTTGTGAATTGCTGTGCCCCTGAGCTCCATTTTTCAACTCGTTTTTGGTGAGCTGACCGCAAGTCCAAAATTTTGGTTCCGGATCTATACTGATTCCCGGTGGGTGGCTGAGACTTTGGTTAATTCTTCTTCCTGCCGGGAAATTACAGTGATATGTGCCCGTCCAAATGCCTAACAGCTACTCTCTCATTGGTTCTCCCTCTTCCCTTTCATCCTCTGCCAAATTGGCAACCTGTGCGAACCAGGAGGTTAAAGGGGCTGTCTCTCCAAGTTGGGAGGTTGATAATAAAGCAGATGGAAAGTCAAACCGGAGCACCAGGAGAGGGACTATTCGTTGAGTTTTAGAAACCTTTCGTATTCACAGTGTGTCCGTTCTCTAGGATTCCCGTACATGTTATATCTGTAGTAATATTCCCTTCAACCTGGAGAGTTGGGACCCATGGAATGTGTGCCATGCATTATTGCTTTAAAGGGTCTGCATTTGCTCACCCAATCTCACCAGTCCTCTCAGTCCCAAGTGTCCAGCCTTATGCCACATCCAGCTGTCATTGTAGATAGGGTCATTTCAGGTTTCATCAGAGACCCTGAAGGAATTGTAAAGAATTTCCCAGTTTTTTTGTTTTATTTTTGAAATTCCTTTTTATAGTGGGTTTGAGCTGATTCTCGCTGCCATATTTATCCCAGTCTAGACACACTTGATTCCCTTACGGAGACATATCAATACATAGGTTTTAAGATTCTTACTAGTCAGATATATTCCTCTGCGGGAAATATGGGGTTTTGAGTCCCTTTCACTGAGGAAGGTGTAGGTCTTGTCTATTCCATAGTTGGTTTTTGGAACGGTACCTGTGCTTATATCAAGCTCTGGTTTTATGCATCACCCCACCTCTCCTTCCCCCTTAAGCAGGCATAAGAGTGTTTTCTAAATGTGAGACATTGTTCTCTTTCCTAACTCAGTTCAAGTGTAGCCATGTTTACAGGATCTTCATAAGTGATATCTTATGATAAGTTTCTTTTTCTGTGTGACTTATTTCACTTAGAATCATCGTACCTGAATCCACCCATTTTGCTGCTACTGGTCTTATGACATTGATTTCATGGCTGAGGGATATTCCATCGTACGTAAGTACCACAATTTTTTGAACCATTTTTATATTTCCTGGGATATTTAAGGTGTACCCAAGTTGAGGTCCTTGTAAGCAGTGCAGCCCTAAATATTGGGGTGGCTGTGTCATTTTGATTTTCAGTTTTCCCAAGGTATATTCCCTAGACTGGAAGTGCCCTTGGCTCTGTAGCTCTGTTGTTTACTTGTTTTAGGGAACACAATGCACTCCTCCAGAGAGGCAGTTGGCAATTTACATCCCGCCCATCAGCATAACAAGGCTCCCTGTTCTCCAGGGCCTGTCTTGCCTTTCTGGTTTTTACACATTTTGTGGATGTCCCTTTTGACCGGTGGGAAGTGATACTTCTTTGTAGTGCAGATTTGCATTGCCCGCTTGCTTGCTTGGCCAGAAAGGGCGTATGCGTTTTCTCCTGAATATATTCAGGAGAAAACGCATACGCCCTTTTTGGCCAAGTGCATCATTGTCGAAGTTGTGCCCCTCTTCCTGTGCTTTAAAGGCGATTCCAACGTACCTCTTGAAATCTGTTTCCTGCTATTCTGCCTCGCTTTCAAGTCCGCCTCGTTGCCTTCCCTCAACAGATTTTTGGACGATAGTTGTCCTTTATTACTCGGCCAGTTTGTGAATTGCTGTGCCCCTGAGCTCCATTTATCAACTCGTTTTTGGTGAGCTGACCGCAAGTCCAAAATTTTGGTTCAGGATCTATACTGATTCCCGGTGGGTGGCTGAGACTTTGGTTAATTCTTCTTCCTGCCGGGAAATTACAGTGATATGTGCCCGTCCAAATGCCTAACAGCTACTCTCTCATTGGTTCTCCCTCTTCCCTTTCATCCTCTGCCAAATTGGCAACCTGTGCGAACCAGGAGGTTAAAGGGGCTGTCTCTCCAAGTTGGGAGGTTGATAATAAAGCAGATGGAAAGTCAAACCGGAGCACCAGGAGAGGGACTATTCGTTGAGTTTTAGAAACCTTTCGTATTCACAGTGTGTCCGTTCTCTAGGATTCCCGTACATGTTATATCTGTAGTAATATTCCCTTCAACCTGGAGAGTTGGGACCCATGGAATGTGTGCCATGCATTATTGCTTTAAAGGGTCTGCATTTGCTCACCCAATCTCACCAATCCTCTCAGTCCCAAGTGTCCAGCCTTATGCCACATCCAGCTGTCATTGTAGATAGGGTCATTTCAGGTTTCATCAGAGACCCTGAAGGAATTGTAAAGAATTTCCCAGTTTTTTTGTTTTATTTTTGAAATTCCTTTTTATAGTGGGTTTGAGCTGATTCTCGCTGCCATATTTATCCCAGTCTAGACACACTTGATTCCCTTACGGAGACATATCAATACATAGGTTTTAAGATTCTTACTAGTCAGATATATTCCTCTGCGGGAAATATGGGGTTTTGAGTCCCTTTCACTGAGGAAGGTGTAGGTCTTGTCTATTCCATAGTTGGTTTTTGGAACGGTACCTGTGCTTATATCAAACTCTGGTTTTATGCATCACCCCACCTCTCCTTCCCCCTTAAGCAGGCATAAGAGTGTTTTCTAAATGTGAGACACTGTTCTCTTTCCTAACTCAGTTCAAGTGTAGCCATGTTTACAGGATCTTCATAAGTGATATCTTATGATAAGTTTCTTTTTCTCTGTGACTTATTTCACTTAGAATCATCGTACCTGAATCCACCCATTTTGCTGCTACTGGTCTTATGACATTGATTTCATGGCTGAGGGATATTCCATCGTACGTAAGTACCACAATTTTTTGAACCATTTTTATATTTCCTGGGATATTTAAGGTGTACCCAAGTTGAGGTCCTTGTAAGCAGTGCAGCCCTAAATTTTGGGGTGGCTGTGTCTTTTTGATTTTCAGTTTTCCCAAGGTATATTCCCTAGACTGGAAGTGCCCTTGGCTCTGTAGCTCTGTTGTTTACTTGTTTTAGGGAACACAATGCACTCCTCCAGAGAGGCAGTTGGCAATTTACATCCCGCCCATCAGCATAACAAGGCTCCCTGTTCTCCAGGGCCTATCTTGCCTTTCTGGTTTTTACACATTTTGTGGATGTCCCTTTTGACCGGTGGGAAGTGATACTTCTTTGTAGTGCAGATTTGCATTGCCCGCTTGCTTGCTTGGCCAAAAAGAGCGTATGCGTTTTCTCCTGAATATATTCAGGAGAAAACGCATACGCCCTTTTTGGCCAAGTGCATCATTGTCGAAGTTGTGCCCCTCTTCCTGTGCTTTAAAGGCGATTCCAACGTACCTCTGGAAATCTGTTTCCTGCTATTCTGCCTCGCTTTCAAGTCCGCCTCGTTGCCTTCCCTCAACAGATTTTTGGACGATAGTTGTCCTTTATTACTCGGCCAGTTTGTGAATTGCTGTGCCCCTGAGCTCCATTTTTCAACTCGTTTTTGGTGAGCTGACCGCAAGTCCAAAATTTTGGTTCAGGATCTATACTGATTCCCGGTGGGTGGCTGAGACTTTGGTTAATTCTTCTTCCTGCCGGGAAATTACAGTGATATGTGCCCGTCCAAATGCCTAACAGCTACTCTCTCATTGGTTCTCCCTCTTCCCTTTCATCCTCTGCCAAATTGGCAACCTGTGCGAACCAGGAGGTTAAAGGGGCTGTCTCTCCAAGTTGGGAGGTTGATAATAAAGCAGATGGAAAGTCAAACCGGAGCACCAGGAGAGGGACTATTCGTTGAGTTTTAGAAACCTTTCGTATTCACAGTGTGTCCGTTCTCTAGGATTCCCGTACATGTTATATCTGTAGTAATATTCCCTTCAACCTGGAGAGTTGGGACCCATGGAATGTGTGCCATGCATTATTGCTTTAAAGGGTCTGCATTTGCTCACCCAGTCTCACCAATCCTCTCAGTCCCAAGTGTCCAGCCTTATGCCACATCCAGCTGTCATTGTAGATAGGGTCATTTCAGGTTTCATCAGAGACCCTGAAGGAATTGTAAAGAATTTCCCAGTTTTTTTGTTTTGTTTTTGAAATTCCTTTTTATAGTGGGTTTGAGCTGATTCTCGCTGCCATATTTATCCCAGTCTAGACACACTTGATTCCCTTACGGAGACATATCAATACGTAGGTATTAAGATTCTTACTAGTCAGATATATTCCTCTGCGGGAAATATGGGGTTTTGAGTCCCTTTCACTGAGGAAGGTGTAGGTCTTGTCTATTCCATAGTTGGTTTTTGGAACGGTACCTGTGCTTATATCAAACTCTGGTTTTATGCATCACCCCACCTCTCCTTCCCCCTTAAGCAGGCATAAGAGTGTTTTCTAAATGTGAGACACTGTTCTCTTTCCTAACTCAGTTCAAGTGTAGCCATGTTTACAGGATCTTCATAAGTGATATCTTATGATAAGTTTCTTTTTCTCTGTGACTTATTTCACTTAGAATCATCGTACCTGAATCCACCCATTTTGCTGCTACTGGTCTTATGACATTGATTTCATGGCTGAGGGATATTCCATCGTACGTAAGTACCACAATTTTTTGAACCAATTTTATATTTCCTGGGATATTTAAGGTGTACCCAAGTTGAGGTCCTTGTAAGCAGTGCAGCCCTAAATTTTGGGGTGGCTCTGTCTTATTGATTTTCAGTTTTTCCCAGGTATATTCCCTAGACTGGAAGTGCCCTTGGCTCTGTAGCTCTGTTGTTTACTTGTTTTAGGGAACACAATGCACTCCTCCAGAGAGGCAATTGGCAATTTACATCCCGCCCATCAACATAACAAGGCTCCCTGTTCTCCAGGGCCTGTCTTGCCTTTCTGGTTTTTACACATTTTGTGGATGTCCCTTTTGACCAGTGGGAAGTGATACTTCTTTGTAGTGCAGATTTGCATTGCCCGCTTGCTTGCTTGGCCAAAAAGGGCGTATGCGTTTTCTCCTGAATATATTCAGGAGAAAACGCATAAGCCCTTTTTGGCCAAGTGCATCATTGTCGAAGTTGTGCCCCTCTTCCTGTGCTTTAAAGGCGATTCCAACGTACCTCTTGAAATCTGTTTCCTGCTATTCTGCCTCGCTTTCAAGTCCGCCTCGTTGCCTTCCCTCAACAGATTTTTGGACGATAGTTGTCCTTTATTACTCGGCCAGTTTGTGAATTGCTGGGCCCCTGAGCTCCATTTTTCAACTCGTTTTTGGTGAGCTGACCGCAAGTCCAAAATTTTGGTTCCGGATCTATACTGATTCCCAGTGGGTGGCTGAGACTTTGGTTAATTCTTCTTCCTGCCGGGAAATTACAGTGATATGTGCCCGTCCAAATGCCTAACAGCTACTCTCTCATTGGTTCTCCCTCTTCCCTTTCATCCTCTGCCAAATTGGCAACCTGTGCGAACCAGGAGGTTAAAGGGGCTGTCTCTCCAAGTTGGGAGGTTGATAATAAAGCAGATGGAAAGTCAAACCGGAGCACCAGGAGAGGGACTATTCGTTGAGTTTTAGAAACCTTTCGTATTCACAGTGTGTCCGTTCTCTAGGATTCCCGTACATGTTATATCTGTAGTAATATTCCCTTCAACCTGGAGAGTTGGGACCCATGGAATGTGTGCCATGCATTATTGCTTTAAAGGGTCTGCATTTGCTCACCCAATCTCACCAATCCTCTCAGTCCCAAGTGTCCAGCCTTATGCCACATCCAGCTGTCATTGTAGATAGGGTCATTTCAGGTTTCATCAGAGACCCTGAAGGAATTGTAAAGAATTTCCCAGTTTTTTTGTTTTATTTTTGAAATTCCTTTTTATAGTGGGTTTGAGCTGATTCTCGCTGCCATATTTATCCCAGTCTAGACACACTTGATTCCCTTACGGAGACATATCAATACATAGGTTTTAAGATTCTTACTAGTCAGATATATTCCTCTGCGGGAAATATGGGGTTTTGAGTCCCTTTCACTGAGGAAGGTGTAGGTCTTGTCTATTCCATAGTTGGTTTTTGGAACGGTACCTGTGCTTATATCAAACTCTGGTTTTATGCATCACCCCACCTCTCCTTCCCCCTTAAGCAGGCATAAGAGTGTTTTCTAAATGTGAGACATTGTTCTCTTTCCTAACTCAGTTCAAGTGTAGCCATGTTTACAGGATCTTCATAAGTGATATCTTATGATAAGTTTCTTTTTCTGTGTGACTTATTTCACTTAGAATCATCGTACCTGAATCCACCCATTTTGCTGCTACTGGTCTTATGACATTGATTTCATGGCTGAGGGATATTCCATCGTACGTAAGTACCACAATTTTTTGAACCATTTTTATATTTCCTGGGATATTTAAGGTGTACCCAAGTTGAGGTCCTTGTAAGCAGTGCAGCCCTAAATATTGGGGTGGCTGTGTCTTTTTGATTTTCAGTTTTCCCAAGGTATATTCCCTAGACTGGAAGTGCCCTTGGCTCTGTAGCTCTGTTGTTTACTTGTTTTAGGGAACACAATGCACTCCTCCAGAGAGGCAGTTGGCAATTTACATCCCGCCCATCAGCATAACAAGGCTCCCTGTTCTCCAGGGCCTGTCTTGCCTTTCTGGTTTTTACACATTTTGTGGATGTCCCTTTTGACCGGTGGGAAGTGATACTTCTTTGTAGTGCAGATTTGCATTGCCCGCTTGCTTGCTTGGCCAAAAAGGGCGTATGCGTTTTCTCCTGAATATATTCAGGAGAAAACGCATACGCCCTTTTTGGCCAAGTGCATCATTGTCGAAGTTGTGCCCCTCTTCCTGTGCTTTAAAGGCGATTCCAACGTACCTCTTGAAATCTGTTTCCTGCTATTCTGCCTCGCTTTCAAGTCCGCCTCGTTGCCTTCCCTCAACAGATTTTTGGACGATAGTTGTCCTTTATTACTCGGCCAGTTTGTGAATTGCTGTGCCCCTGAGCTCCATTTATCAACTCGTTTTTGGTGAGCTGACCGCAAGTCCAAAATTTTGGTTCAGGATCTATACTGATTCCCGGTGGGTGGCTGAGACTTTGGTTAATTCTTCTTCCTGCCGGGAAATTACAGTGATATGTGCCCGTCCAAATGCCTAACAGCTACTCTCTCATTGGTTCTCCCTCTTCCCTTTCATCCTCTGCCAAATTGGCAACCTGTGCGAACCAGGAGGTTAAAGGGGCTGTCTCTCCAAGTTGGGAGGTTGATAATAAAGCAGATGGAAAGTCAAACCGGAGCACCAGGAGAGGGACTATTCGTTGAGTTTTAGAAACCTTTCGTATTCACAGTGTGTCCGTTCTCTAGGATTCCCGTACATGTTATATCTGTAGTAATATTCCCTTCAACCTGGAGAGTTGGGACCCATGGAATGTGTGCCATGCATTATTGCTTTAAAGGGTCTGCATTTGCTCACCCAATCTCACCAATCCTCTCAGTCCCAAGTGTCCAGCCTTATGCCACATCCAGCTGTCATTGTAGATAGGGTCATTTCAGGTTTCATCAGAGACCCTGAAGGAATTGTAAAGAATTTCCCAGTTTTTTTGTTTTATTTTTGAAATTCCTTTTTATAGTGGGTTTGAGCTGATTCTCGCTGCCATATTTATCCCAGTCTAGACACACTTGATTCCCTTACGGAGACATATCAATACATAGGTTTTAAGATTCTTACTAGTCAGATATATTCCTCTGCGGGAAATATGGGGTTTTGAGTCCCTTTCACTGAGGAAGGTGTAGGTCTTGTCTATTCCATAGTTGGTTTTTGGAACGGTACCTGTGCTTATATCAAACTCTGGTTTTATGCATCACCCCACCTCTCCTTCCCCCTTAAGCAGGCATAAGAGTGTTTTCTAAATGTGAGACACTGTTCTCTTTCCTAACTCAGTTCAAGTGTAGCCATGTTTACAGGATCTTCATAAGTGATATCTTATGATAAGTTTCTTTTTCTCTGTGACTTATTTCACTTAGAATCATCGTACCTGAATCCACCCATTTTGCTGCTACTGGTCTTATGACATTGATTTCATGGCTGAGGGATATTCCATCGTACGTAAGTACCACAATTTTTTGAACCATTTTTATATTTCCTGGGATATTTAAGGTGTACCCAAGTTGAGGTCCTTGTAAGCAGTGCAGCCCTAAATTTTGGGGTGGCTGTGTCTTTTTGATTTTCAGTTTTCCCAAGGTATATTCCCTAGACTGGAAGTGCCCTTGGCTCTGTAGCTCTGTTGTTTACTTGTTTTAGGGAACACAATGCACTCCTCCAGAGAGGCAGTTGGCAATTTACATCCCGCCCATCAGCATAACAAGGCTCCCTTTTCTCCAGGGCCTATCTTGCCTTTCTGGTTTTTACACATTTTGTGGATGTCCCTTTTGACCGGTGGGAAGTGATACTTCTTTGTAGTGCAGATTTGCATTGCCCGCTTGCTTGCTTGGCCAAAAAGAGCGTATGCGTTTTCTCCTGAATATATTCAGGAGAAAACGCATACGCCCTTTTTGGCCAAGTGCATCATTGTCGAAGTTGTGCCCCTCTTCCTGTGCTTTAAAGGCGATTCCAACGTACCTCTGGAAATCTGTTTCCTGCTATTCTGCCTCGCTTTCAAGTCCGCCTCGTTGCCTTCCCTCAACAGATTTTTGGACGATAGTTGTCCTTTATTACTCGGCCAGTTTGTGAATTGCTGTGCCCCTGAGCTCCATTTTTCAACTCGTTTTTGGTGAGCTGACCGCAAGTCCAAAATTTTGGTTCAGGATCTATACTGATTCCCGGTGGGTGGCTGAGACTTTGGTTAATTCTTCTTCCTGCCGGGAAATTACAGTGATATGTGCCCGTCCAAATGCCTAACAGCTACTCTCTCATTGGTTCTCCCTCTTCCCTTTCATCCTCTGCCAAATTGGCAACCTGTGCGAACCAGGAGGTTAAAGGGGCTGTCTCTCCAAGTTGGGAGGTTGATAATAAAGCAGATGGAAAGTCAAACCGGAGCACCAGGAGAGGGACTATTCATTGAGTTTTAGAAACCTTTCGTATTCACAGTGTGTCCGTTCTCTAGGATTCCCGTACATGTTATATCTGTAGTAATATTCCCTTCAACCTGGAGAGTTGGGACCCATGGAATGTGTGCCATGCATTATTGCTTTAAAGGGTCTGCATTTGCTCACCCAGTCTCACCAATCCTCTCAGTCCCAAGTGTCCAGCCTTATGCCACATCCAGCTGTCATTGTAAATAGGGTCATTTCAGGTTTCATCAGAGACCCTGAAGGAATTGTAAAGAATTTCCCAGTTTTTTTTGTTTTGTTTTTGAAATTCCTTTTTATAGTGGGTTTGAGCTGATTCTCGCTGCCATATTTATCCCAGTCTAGACACACTTGATTCCCTTACGGAGACATATCAATACATAGGTTTTAAGATTCTTACTAGTCAGATATATTCCTCTGCGGGAAATATGGGGTTTTGAGTCCCTTTCACTGAGGAAGGTGTAGGTCTTGTCTATTCCATAGTTGGTTTTTGGAACGGTACCTGTGCTTATATCAAACTCTGGTTTTATGCATCACCCCACCTCTCCTTCCCCCTTAAGCAGGCATAAGAGTGTTTTCTAAATGTGAGACACTGTTCTCTTTCCTAACTCAGTTCAAGTGTAGCCATGTTTACAGGATCTTCATAAGTGATATCTTATGATAAGTTTCTTTTTCTCTGTGACTTATTTCACTTAGAATCATCGTACCTGAATCCACCCATTTTGCTGCTACTGGTCTTATGACATTGATTTCATGGCTGAGGGATATTCCATCGTACGTAAGTACCACAATTTTTTGAACCATTTTTATATTTCCTGGGATATTTAAGGTGTACCCAAGTTGAGGTCCTTGTAAGCAGTGCAGCCCTAAATTTTGGGGTGGCTGTGTCTTTTTGATTTTCAGTTTTCCCAAGGTATATTCCCTAGACTGGAAGTGCCCTTGGCTCTGTAGCTCTGTTCTTTACTTGTTTTAGGGAACACAATGCACTCCTCCAGAGAGGCAGTTGGCAATTTACATCCCGCCCATCAGCATAACAAGGCTCCCTGTTCTCCAGGGCCTGTCTTGCCTTTCTGGTTTTTACACATTTTGTGGATGTCCCTTTTGACCGGTGGGAAGTGATACTTCTTTGTAGTGCAGATTTGCATTGCCCGCTTGCTTGCTTGGCCAAAAAGGGCGTATGCGTTTTCTCCTGAATATATTCAGGAGAAAACGCATACGCCCTTTTGGGCCAAGTGCATCATTGTCGAAGTTGTGCCCCTCTTCCTGTGCTTTAAAGGCGATTCCAACGTACCTCTTGAAATCTGTTTCCTGCTATTCTGCCTCGCTTTCAAGTCCGCCTCGTTGCCTTCCCTCAACAGATTTTTGGACGATAGTTGTCCTTTATTACTCGGCCAGTTTGTGAATTGCTGTGCCCCTGAGCTCCATTTTTCAACTCGTTTTTGGTGAGCTGACCGCAAGTCCAAAATTTTGGTTCAGGATCTATACTGATTCCCGGTGGGTGGCTGAGACTTTGGTTAATTCTTCTTCCTGCCGGGAAATTACAGTGATATGTGCCCGTCCAAATGCCTAACAGCTACTCTCTCATTGGTTCTCCCTCTTCCCTTTCATCCTCTGCCAAATTGGCAACCTGTGCGAACCAGGAGGTTAAAGGGGCTGTCTCTCCAAGTTGGGAGGTTGATAATAAAGCAGATGGAAAGTCAAACCGGAGCACCAGGAGAGGGACTATTCGTTGAGTTTTAGAAACCTTTCGTATTCACAGTGTGTCCGTTCTCTAGGATTCCCGTACATGTTATATCTGTAGTAATATTCCCTTCAACCTGGAGAGTTGGGACCCATGGAATGTGTGCCATGCATTATTGCTTTAAAGGGTCTGCATTTGCTCACCCAATCTCACCAATCCTCTCAGTCCCAAGTGTCCAGCCTTATGCCACATCCAGCTGTCATTGTAGATAGGGTCATTTCAGGTTTCATCAGAGACCCTGAAGGAATTGTAAAGAATTTCCCAGTTTTTTTGCTTTATTTTTGAAATTCCTTTTTATAGTGGGTTTGAGCTGATTCACGCTGCCATATTTATCCCAGTCTAGACACACTTGATTCCCTTACGGAGACATATCAATACATAGGTTTTAAGATTCTTACTAGTCAGATATATTCCTCTGCGGGAAATATGGGGTTTTGAGTCCCTTTCACTGAGGAAGGTGTAGGTCTTGTCTATTCCATAGTTGGTTCTTGGAACGGTACCTGTGCTTATATCAAACTCTGGTTTTATGCATCACCCCACCTCTCCTTCCCCCTTAAGCAGGCATAAGAGTGTTTTCTAAATGTGAGACACTGTTCTCTTTCCTAACTCAGTTCAAGTGTAGCCATGTTTACAGGATCTTCATAAGTGATATCTTATGATAAGTTTCTTTTTCTGTGTGACTTATTTCACTTAGAATCATCGTACCTGAATCCACCCATTTTGCTGCTACTGGTCTTATGACATTGATTTCATGGCTGAGGGATATTCCATCGTACGTAAGTACCACAATTTTTTGAACCATTTTTATATTTCCTGGGATATTTAAGGTGTACCCAAGTTGAGGTCCTTGTAAGCAGTGCAGCCCTAAATTTTGGGGTGGCTGTGTCTTTTTGATTTTCAGTTTTCCCAAGGTATATTCCCTAGACTGGAAGTTCCCTTGGCTCTGTAGCTCTGTTGTTTACTTGTTTTAGGGAACACAATGCACTCCTCCAGAGAGGCAGTTGGCAATTTACATCCCGCCCATCAGCATAACAAGGCTCCCTGTTCTCCAGGGCCTGTCTTGCCTTTCTGGTTTTTACACATTTTGTGGATGTCCCTTTTGACCGGTGGGAAGTGATACTTCTTTGTAGTGCAGATTTGCATTGCCCGCTTGCTTGCTTGGCCAAAAAGGGCGTATGCGTTTTCTCCTGAATATATTCAGGAGAAAACGCATACGCCCTTTTTGGCCAAGTGCATCATTGTCGAAGTTGTGCCCCTCTTCCTGTGCTTTAAAGGCGATTCCAACGTACCTCTTGAAATCTGTTTCCTGCTATTCTGCCTCGCTTTCAAGTCCGCCTCGTTGCCTTCCCTCAACAGATTTTTGGACGATAGTTGTCCTTTATTACTCGGCCAGTTTGTGAATTGCTGTGCCCCTGAGCTCCATTTTTCAACTCGTTTTTGGTGAGCTGACCGCAAGTCCAAAATTTTGGTTCAGGATCTATACTGATTCCCGGTGGGTGGCTGAGACTTTGGTTAATTCTTCTTCCTGCCGGGAAATTACAGTGATATGTGCCCGTCCAAATGCCTAACAGCTACTCTCTCATTGGTTCTCCCTCTTCCCTTTCATCCTCTGCCAAATTGGCAACCTGTGCGAACCAGGAGGTTAAAGGGGCTGTCTCTCCAAGTTGGGAGGTTGATAATAAAGCAGATGGAAAGTCAAACCGGAGCACCAGGAGAGGGACTATTCGTTGAGTTTTAGAAACCTTTCGTATTCACAGTGTGTCCGTTCTCTAGGATTCCCGTATATGTTATATCTGTAGTAATATTCCCTTCAACCTGGAGAGTTGGGACCCATGGAATGTGTGCCATGCATTATTGCTTTAAAGGGTCTGCATTTGCTCACCCAATCTCACCAATCCTCTCAGTCCCAAGTGTCCAGCCTTATGCCACATCCAGCTGTCATTGTAGATAGGGTCATTTCAGGTTTCATCAGAGACCCTGAAGGAATTGTAAAGAATTTCCCAGTTTTTTTGTTTTGTTTTTGAAATTCCTTTTTATAGTGGGTTTGAGCTGATTCTCGCTGCCATGTTTATGCCAGTCTAGACACACTTGATTCCCTTACGGAGACATATCAATACATAGGTTTTAAGATTCTTACTAGTCAGATATATTCCTCTGCGGGAAATATGGGGTTTTGAGTCCCTTTCACTGAGGAAGGTGTAGGTCTTGTCTATTCCATAGTTGGTTTTTGGAACGGTACCTGTGCTTATATCAAACTCTGGTTTTATGCATCACCCCACCTCTCCTTCCCCATTAAGCAGGCATAAGAGTGTTTTCTAAATGTGAGACACTGTTCTCTTTCCTAACTCAGTTCAAGTGTAGCCATGTTTACAGGATCTTCATAAGTGATAACTTATGATAAGTTTCTTTTTCTGTGTGACTTATTTCACTTAGAATCATCGTACCTGAATCCACCCATTTTGCTGCTACTGGTCTTATGACATTGATTTCATGGCTGAGGGATATTCCATCGTACGTAAGTACCACAATTTTTTGAACCAATTTTATATTTCCTGGGATATTTAAGGTGTACCCAAGTTGAGGTCCTTGTAAGCAGTGCAGCCCTAAATTTTGGGGTGGCTCTGTCTTATTGATTTTCAGTTTTTCCCAGGTATATTCCCTAGACTGGAAGTGCCCTTGGCTCTGTAGCTCTGTTGTTTACTTGTTTTAGGGAACACAATGCACTCCTCCAGAGAGGCAATTGGCAATTTACATCCCGCCCATCAACATAACAAGGCTCCCTGTTCTCCAGGGCCTGTCTTGCCTTTCTGGTTTTTACACATTTTGTGGATGTCCCTTTTGACCAGTGGGAAGTGATACTTCTTTGTAGTGCAGATTTGCATTGCCCGCTTGCTTGCTTGGCCAAAAAGGGCGTATGCGTTTTCTCCTGAATATATTCAGGAGAAAACGCATAAGCCCTTTTTGGCCAAGTGCATCATTGTCGAAGTTGTGCCCCTCTTCCTGTGCTTTAAAGGCGATTCCAACGTACCTCTTGAAATCTGTTTCCTGCTATTCTGCCTCGCTTTCAAGTCCGCCTCGTTGCCTTCCCTCAACAGATTTTTGGACGATAGTTGTCCTTTATTACTCGGCCAGTTTGTGAATTGCTGGGAACCTGAGCTCCATTTTTCAACTCGTTTTTGGTGAGCTGACCGCAAGTCCAAAATTTTGGTTCCGGATCTATACTGATTCCCAGTGGGTGGCTGAGACTTTGGTTAATTCTTCTTCCTGCCGGGAAATTACAGTGATATGTGCCCGTCCAAATGCCTAACAGCTACTCTCTCATTGGTTCTCCCTCTTCCCTTTCATCCTCTGCCAAATTGGCAACCTGTGCGAACCAGGAGGTTAAAGGGGCTGTCTCTCCAAGTTGGGAGGTTGATAGTAAAGCAGACGGAAAGTCAAACCGGAGCACCAGGAGAGGGACTATTCGTTGAGTTTTAGAAACCTTTCGTATTCACAGTGTGTCCGTTCTCTAGGATTCCCGTACATGTTATATCTGTAGTAATATTCCCTTCAACCTGGAGAGTTGGGAACCATGGAATATGTGCCATGCATTATTGCTTTAAAGGGTCTGCATTTGCTCACCCAATCTCACCAATCCTCTCAGTCCCAAGTGTCCAGCCTTATGCCACATCCAGCTGTCATTGTAGATAGGGTCATTTCAGGTTTCATCAGAGACCCTGAAGGAATTGTAAAGAATTTCCCAGTTTTTTTGTTTTATTTTTGAAATTCCTTTTTATAGTGGGTTTGAGCTGATTCTCGCTGCCATATTTATCCCAGTCTAGACACACTTGATTCCCTTACGGAGACATATCAATACATAGGTTTTAAGATTCTTACTAGTCAGATATATTCCTCTGCGGGAAATATGGGGTTTTGAGTCCCTTTCACTGAGGAAGGTGTAGGTCTTGTCTATTCCATAGTTGGTTTTTGGAACGGTACCTGTGCTTATATCAAACTCTGGTTTTATGCATCACCCCACCTCTCCTTCCCCCTTAAGCAGGCATAAGAGTGTTTTCTAAATGTGAGACACTGTTCTCTTTCCTAACTCAGTTCAAGTGTAGCCATGTTTACAGGATCTTCATAAGTGATATCTTATGATAAGTTTCTTTTTCTCTGTGACTTATTTCACTTAGAATCATCGTACCTGAATCCACCCATTTTGCTGCTACTGGTCTTATGACATTGATTTCATGGCTGAGGGATATTCCATCGTACGTAAGTACCACAATTTTTTGAACCATTTTTATATTTCCTGGGATATTTAAGGTGTACCCAAGTTGAGGTCCTTGTAAGCAGTGCAGCCCTAAATTTTGGGGTGGCTGTGTCTTTTTGATTTTCAGTTTTTCCCAGGTATATTCCCTAGACTGGAAGTGCCCTTGGCTCTGTAGCTCTGTTGTTTACTTGTTTTAGGGAACACAATGCACTCCTCCAGAGAGGCAGTTGGCAATTTACATCCCGCCCATCAGCATAACAAGGCTCCCTGTTCTCCAGGGCCTGTCTTGCCTTTCTGGTTTTTACACATTTTGTGGATGTCCCTTTTGACCGGTGGGAAGTGATACTTCTTTGTAGTGCAGATTTGCATTGCCCGCTTGCTTGCTTGGCCCAAAAGGGCGTATGCGTTTTCTCCTGAATATATTCAGGAGAAAACGCATACGCCCTTTTAGGCCAAGTGCATCATTGTCGAAGTTGTGCCCCTCTTCCTGTGCTTTAAAGGCGATTCCAACGTACCTCTTGAAATCTGTTTCCTGCTATTCTGCCTCGCTTTCAAGTCCGCCTCGCTGCCTTCCCTCAACAGATTTTTGGACGATAGTTGTCCTTTATTACTCGGCCAGTTTGTGAATTGCTGTGCCCCTGAGCTCCATTTTTCAACTCGTTTTTGGTGAGCTGACCGCAAGTCCAAAATTTTGGTTCAGGATCTATACTGATTCCCGGTGGGTGGCTGAGACTTTGGTTAATTCTTCTTCCTGCCGGGAAATTACAGTGATATGTGCCCGTCCAAATGCCTAACAGCTACTCTCTCATTGGTTCTCCCTCTTCCCTTTCATCCTCTGCCAAATTGGCAACCTGTGCGAACCAGGAGGTTAAAGGGGCTGTCTCTCCAAGTTGGGAGGTTGATAATAAAGCAGATGGAAAGTCAAACCGGAGCACCAGGAGAGGGACTATTCGTTGAGTTTTAGAAACCTTTCGTATTCACAGTGTGTCCATTCTCTAGGATTCCCGTACATGTTATATCTGTAGTAATATTCCCTTCAACCTGGAGAGTTGGGACCCATGGAATGTGTGCCATGCATTATTGCTTTAAAGGGTCTGCATTTGCTCACCCAATCTCACCAATCCTCTCAGTCCCAAGTGTCCAGCCTTATGCCACATCCAGCTGTCATTGTAGATAGGGTCATTTCAGGTTTCATCAGAGACCCTGAAGGAATTGTAAAGAATTTCCCAGTTTTTTTGTTTTATTTTTGAAATTCCTTTTTATAGTGGGTTTGAGCTGATTCTCGCTGCCATATTTATCCCAGTCTAGACACACTTGATTCCCTTACGGAGACATATCAATACATAGGTTTTAAGATTCTTACTAGTCAGATATATTCCTCTGCGGGAAATATGGGGTTTTGAGTCCCTTTCACTGAGGAAGGTGTAGGTCTTGTCTATTCCATAGTTGGTTTTTGGAACGGTACCTGTGCTTATATCAAACTCTGGTTTTATGCATCACCCCACCTCTCCTTCCCCCTTAAGCAGGCATAAGAGTGTTTTCTAAATGTGAGACACTGTTCTCTTTCCTAACTCAGTTCAAGTGTAGCCATGCTTACAGGATCTTCATAAGTGATATCTTATGATAAGTTTCTTTTTCCCTGTGACTTATTTCACTTAGAATCATCGTACCTGAATCCACCCATTTTGCTGCTACTGGTCTTATGACATTGATTTCATGGCTGAGGGATATTCCATCGTACGTAAGTACCACAATTTTTTGAACCATTTTTATATTTCCTGGGATATTTAAGGTGTACCCAAGTTGAGGTCCTTGTAAGCAGTGCAGCCCTAAATTTTGGGGTGGCTGTGTCTTTTTGATTTTCAGTTTTCCCTAGGTATATTCCCTAGACTGGAAGTGCCCTTGGCTCTGTAGCTCTGTTGTTTACTTGTTTTAGGGAACACAATGCACTCCTCCAGAGAGGCAGTTGGCAATTTACATCCCGCCCATCAGCATAACAAGGCTCCCTGTTCTCCAGGGCCTGTCTTGCCTTTCTGGTTTTTACACATTTTGTGGATGTCCCTTTTCACCGTTGGGAAGTGATACTTCTTTGTAGTGCAGATTTGCATTGCCCGCTTGCTTGCTTGGCCAAAAAGGGCGTATGCGTTTTCTCCTGAATATATTCAGGAGAAAACGCATACGCCCTTTTTGGCCAAGTGCATCATTGTCGAAGTTGTGCCCCTCTTCCTGTGCTTTAAAGGCGATTCCAACGTACCTCTTGAAATCTCTTTCCTGCTATTCTGCCTCGCTTTCAAGTCCGCCTCGTTGCCTTCCCTCAACAGATTTTTGGACGATAGTTGTCCTTTATTACTCGGCCAGTTTGTGAATTGCTGTGCCCCTGAGCTCCATTTTTCAACTCGTTTTTGGTGAGCTGACCGCAAGTCCAAAATTTTGGTTCAGGATCTATACTGATTCCCGGTGGGTGGCTGAGACTTTGGTTAATTCTTCTTCCTGCCGGGAAATTAAGTGATATGTGCCCGACCAAATGCCTAACAGCTACTCTCTCATTGGTTCTCCCTCTTCCCTTTGATCCTCTGCCAAATTGGCAACCTGTGCGAACCAGGAGGTTAAAGGGGCTGTCTCTCCAAGTTGGGAGGTTGATAATAAAGCAGATGGAAAGTCAAACTGGAGCACCAGGAGAGGGACTATTCGTTGAGTTTTAGAAACCTTTCGTATTCACAGTGTGTCCGTTCTCTAGGATTCCCGTACATGTTATATCTGTAGTAATATTCCCTTCAACCTGGAGAGTTGGGACCCATGGAAAATGTGCCATGCATTATTTCTTTAAAGGGTCTGCATTTGCTCACCCAATCTCACCAATCCTCTCAGTCCCAAGTGTCCAGCCTTATGCCACATCCAGCTGTCATTGTAGATAGGGTCATTTCAGGTTTCATCAGAGACCCTGAAGGAATTGTAAAGAATTTCCCAGTTTTTTTGTTTTATTTTTGAAATTCCTTTTTATAGTGTGTTTGAGCTGATTCTCACTGCCATATTTATCCCAGTCTAGACACACTTGATTCCCTTACGGAGACATATCAATACATAGGTTTTAAGATTCTTACTAGTCAGATATATTCCTCTGCGGGAAATATGGGGTTTTGAGTCCCTTTCACTGAGGAAGGTGTAGGTCTTGTCTATTCCATAGTTGGTTTTTGGAACGGTACCTGTGCTTATATCAAACTCTGGTTTTATGCATCACCCCACCTCTCCTTCCCCCTTAAGCAGGCATAAGAGTGTTTTCTAAATGTGAGACACTGTTCTCTTTCCTAACTCAGTTCAAGTGTAGCCATGTTTACAGGATCTTCATAAGTGATATCTTATGATAAGTTTCTTTTTCTGTGTGACTTATTTCACTTAGAATCATCGTACCTGAATCCACCCATTTTGCTGCTACTGGTCTTATGACATTGATTTCATGGCTGAGGGATATTCCATCGTACGTAAGTACCACAATTTTTTGAACCATTTTTATATTTCCTGGGATATTTAAGGTGTACCCAAGTTGAGGTCCTTGTAAGCAGTGCAGCCCTAAATTTTGGGGTGGCTGTGTCTTTTTGATTTTCAGTTTTCCCAAGGTATATTCCCTAGACTGGAAGTGCCCTTGGCTCTGTAGCTCTTTTGTTTACTTGTTTTAGGGAACACAATGCACTCCTCCAGAGAGGCAGTTGGCAATTTACATCCCGCCCATCAGCATAACAAGGCTCCCTGTTCTCCAGGGCCTATCTTGCCTTTCTGGTTTTTACACATTTTGTGGATGTCCCTTTTGACCGGTGGGAAGTGATACTTCTTTGTAGTGCAGATTTGCATTGCCCGCTTGCTTGCTTGGCCAAAAAGAGCGTATGCGTTTTCTCCTGAATATATTCAGGAGAAAACGCATACGCCCTTTTTGGCCAAGTGCATCATTGTCGAAGTTGTGCCCCTCTTCCTGTGCTTTAAAGGCGATTCCAACGTACCTCTGGAAATCTGTTTCCTGCTATTCTGCCTCGCTTTCAAGTCCGCCTCGTTGCCTTCCCTCAACAGATTTTTGGACGATAGTTGTCCTTTATTACTCGGCCAGTTTGTGAATTGCTGTGCCCCTGAGCTCCATTTTTCAACTCGTTTTTGGTGAGCTGACCGCAAGTCCAAAATTTTGGTTCAGGATCTATACTGATTCCCGGTGGGTGGCTGAGACTTTGGTTAATTCTTCTTCCTGCCGGGAAATTACAGTGATATGTGCCCGTCCAAATGCCTAACAGCTACTCTCTCATTGGTTCTCCCTCTTCCCTTTCATCCTCTGCCAAATTGGCAACCTGTGCGAACCAGGAGGTTAAAGGGGCTGTCTCTCCAAGTTGGGAGGTTGATAATAAAGCAGATGGAAAGTCAAACCGGAGCACCAGGAGAGGGACTATTCGTTGAGTTTTAGAAACCTTTCGTATTCACAGTGTGTCCGTTCTCTAGGATTCCCGTACATGTTATATCTGTAGTAATATTCCCTTCAACCTGGAGAGTTGGGACCCATGGAATGTGTGCCATGCATTATTGCTTTAAAGGGTCTGCATTTGCTCACCCAATCTCACCAATCCTCTCAGTCCCAAGTGTCCAGCCTTATGCCACATCCAGCTGTCATTGTAGATAGGGTCATTTCAGGTTTCATCAGAGACCCTGAAGGAATTGTAAAGAATTTCCCAGTTTTTTTGTTTTATTTTATTTTTTTTTTTTTTTTTTTTTTTTTTTTTTTTTTTGCGGTATGCGGGCCTCCCACTGCCGTGGCCTCTCCCGTTGCGGAGCACAGGCTCCAGACGCGCAGGCTCAGCGGCCATGGCTCACGGGCCCAGCCGCTCCGCGGCATATGGGATCCTCCCAGACCGGGGCACGAACCCGTATCCCCTGCATCGGCAGGCGGACTCTCAACCACCGCGCCACCAGGGAGGCCCTTGTTTTATTTTTGAAATTCCTTTTTATAGTGGGTTTGAGCTGATTCTCGCTGCCATATTTATCCCAGTCTAGACACACTTGATTCCCTTACGGAGACATATCAATACATAGGTTTTAAGATTCTTACTAGTCAGATATATTCCTCTGCGGGAAATATGGGGTTTTGAGTCCCTTTCACTGAGGAAGGTGTAGGTCTTGTCTATTCCATAGTTGGTTTTTGGAACGGTACCTGTGCTTATATCAAACTCTGGTTTTATGCATCACCCCACCTCTCCTTCCCCCTTAAGCAGGCATAAGAGTGTTTTCTAAATGTGAGACACTGTTCTCTTTCCTAACTCAGTTCAAGTGTAGCCATGTTTACAGGATCTTCATAAGTGATATCTTATGATAAGTTTCTTTTTCTGTGTGACTTATTTCACTTAGAATCATCGTACCTGAATCCACCCATTTTGCTGCTACTGGTCTTATGACATTGATTTCATGGCTGAGGGATATTCCATCGTACGTAAGTACCACAATTTTTTGAACCATTTTTATATTTCCTGGGATATTTAAGGTGTACCCAAGTTGAGGTCCTTGTAAGCAGTACAGCCCTAAATTTTGGGGTGGCTGTGTCTTTTTGATTTTCAGTTTTCCCAAGGTATATTCCCTAGACTGGAAGTGCCCTTGGCTCTGTAGCTCTGTTGTTTACTTGTTTTAGGGAACACAATGCACTCCTCCAGAGAGGCAGTTGGCAATTTACATCCCGCCCATCAGCATAACAAGGCTCCCTGTTCTCCAGGGCCTGTCTTGCCTTTCTGGTTTTTACACATTTTGTGGATGTCCCTTTTCACCGGTGGGAAGTGATACTTCTTTGTAGTGCAGATTTGCATTGCCCGCTTGCTTGCTTGGCCAAAAAGGGCGTATGCGTTTTCTCCTGAATATATTCAGGAGAAAACGCATACGCCCTTTTGGGCCAAGTGCATCATTGTCGAAGTTGTGCCCCTCTTCCTGTGCTTTAAAGGCGATTCCAACGTACCTCTTGAAATCTGTTTCCTGCTATTCTGCCTCGCTTTCAAGTCCGCCTCGTTGCCTTCCCTCAACAGATTTTTGGACGATAGTTGTCCTTTATTACTCGGCCAGTTTGTGAATTGCTGTGCCCCTGAGCTCCATTTTTCAACTCGTTTTTGGTGAGCTGACCGCAAGTCCAAAATTTTGGTTCAGGATCTATACTGATTCCCGGTGGGTGGCTGAGACTTTGGTTAATTCTTCTTCCTGCCGGGAAATTACAGTGATATGTGCCCGTCCAAATGCCTAACAGCTACTCTCTCATTGGTTCTCCCTCTTCCCTTTCATCCTCTGCCAAATTGGCAACCTGTGCGAACCAGGAGGTTAAAGGGGCTGTCTCTCCAAGTTGGGAGGTTGATAATAAAGCAGATGGAAAGTCAAACCGGAGCACCAGGAGAGGGACTATTCGTTGAGTTTTAGAAACCTTTCGTATTCACAGTGTGTCCGTTCTCTAGGATTCCCGTACATGTTATATCTGTAGTAATATTCCCTTCAACCTGGAGAGTTGGGACCCATGGAATGTGTGCCATGCATTATTGCTTTAAAGGGTCTGCATTTGCTCACCCAATCTCACCAATCCTCTCAGTCCCAAGTGTCCAGCCTTATGCCACATCCAGCTGTCATTGTAGATAGGGTCATTTCAGGTTTCATCAGAGACCCTGAAGGAATTATAAAGAATTTCCCAGTTTTTTTGCTTTATTTTTGAAATTCCTTTTTATAGTGGGTTTGAGCTGATTCACGCTGCCATATTTATCCCAGTCTAGACACACTTGATTCCCTTACGGAGACATATCAATACATAGGTTTTAAGATTCTTACTAGTCAGATATATTCCTCTGCGGGAAATATGGGGTTTTGAGTCCCTTTCACTGAGGAAGGTGTAGGTCTTGTCTATTCCATAGTTGGTTCTTGGAACGGTACCTGTGCTTATATCAAACTCTGGTTTTATGCATCACCCCACCTCTCCTTCCCCCTTAAGCAGGCATAAGAGTGTTTTCTAAATGTGAGACACTGTTCTCTTTCCTAACTCAGTTCAAGTGTAGCCATGTTTACAGGATCTTCATAAGTGATATCTTATGATAAGTTTCTTTTTCTGTGTGACTTATTTCACTTAGAATCATCGTACCTGAATCCACCCATTTTGCTGCTACTGGTCTTATGACATTGATTTCATGGCTGAGGGATATTCCATCGTACGTAAGTACCACAATTTTTTGAACCATTTTTATATTTCCTGGGATATTTAAGGTGTACCCAAGTTGAGGTCCTTGTAAGCAGTGCAGCCCTAAATTTTGGGGTGGCTGTGTCTTTTTGATTTTCAGTTTTCCCAAGGTATATTCCCTAGACTGGAAGTTCCCTTGGCTCTGTAGCTCTGTTGTTTACTTGTTTTAGGGAACACAATGCACTCCTCCAGAGAGGCAGTTGGCAATTTACATCCCGCCCATCAGCATAACAAGGCTCCCTGTTCTCCAGGGCCTGTCTTGCCTTTCTGGTTTTTACACATTTTGTGGATGTCCCTTTTGACCGGTGGGAAGTGATACTTCTTTGTAGTGCAGATTTGCATTGCCCGCTTGCTTGCTTGGCCAAAAAGGGCGTATGCGTTTTCTCCTGAATATATTCAGGAGAAAACGCATACGCCCTTTTTGGCCAAGTGCATCATTGTCGAAGTTGTGCCCCTCTTCCTGTGCTTTAAAGGCGATTCCAACGTACCTCTTGAAATCTGTTTCCTGCTATTCTGCCTCGCTTTCAAGTCCGCCTCGTTGCCTTCCCTCAACAGATTTTTGGACGATAGTTGTCCTTTATTACTCGGCCAGTTTGTGAATTGCTGTGCCCCTGAGCTCCATTTTTCAACTCGTTTTTGGTGAGCTGACCGCAAGTCCAAAATTTTGGTTCAGGATCTATACTGATTCCCGGTGGGTGGCTGAGACTTTGGTTAATTCTTCTTCCTGCCGGGAAATTACAGTGATATGTGCCCGTCCAAATGCCTAACAGCTACTCTCTCATTGGTTCTCCCTCTTCCCTTTCATCCTCTGCCAAATTGGCAACCTGTGCGAACCAGGAGGTTAAAGGGGCTGTCTCTCCAAGTTGGGAGGTTGATAATAAAGCAGATGGAAAGTCAAACCGGAGCACCAGGAGAGGGACTATTCGTTGAGTTTTAGAAACCTTTCGTATTCACAGTGTGTCCGTTCTCTAGGATTCCCGTATATGTTATATCTGTAGTAATATTCCCTTCAACCTGGAGAGTTGGGACCCATGGAATGTGTGCCATGCATTATTGCTTTAAAGGGTCTGCATTTGCTCACCCAATCTCACCAATCCTCTCAGTCCCAAGTGTCCAGCCTTATGCCACATCCAGCTGTCATTGTAGATAGGGTCATTTCAGGTTTCATCAGAGACCCTGAAGGAATTGTAAAGAATTTCCCAGTTTTTTTGTTTTGTTTTTGAAATTCCTTTTTATAGTGGGTTTGAGCTGATTCTCGCTGCCATGTTTATGCCAGTCTAGACACACTTGATTCCCTTACGGAGACATATCAATACATAGGTTTTAAGATTCTTACTAGTCAGATATATTCCTCTGCGGGAAATATGGGGTTTTGAGTCCCTTTCACTGAGGAAGGTGTAGGTCTTGTCTATTCCATAGTTGGTTTTTGGAACGGTACCTGTGCTTATATCAAACTCTGGTTTTATGCATCACCCCACCTCTCCTTCCCCCTTAAGCAGGCATAAGAGTGTTTTCTAAATGTGAGACACTGTTCTCTTTCCTAACTCAGTTCAAGTGTAGCCATGTTTACAGGATCTTCATAAGTGATAACTTATGATAAGTTTCTTTTTCTGTGTGACTTATTTCACTTAGAATCATCGTACCTGAATCCACCCATTTTGCTGCTACTGGTCTTATGACATTGATTTCATGGCTGAGGGATATTCCATCGTACGTAAGTACCACAATTTTTTGAACCAATTTTATATTTCCTGGGATATTTAAGGTGTACCCAAGTTGAGGTCCTTGTAAGCAGTGCAGCCCTAAATTTTGGGGTGGCTCTGTCTTATTGATTTTCAGTTTTTCCCAGGTATATTCCCTAGACTGGAATTGCCCTTGGCTCTGTAGCTCTGTTGTTTACTTGTTTTAGGGAACACAATGCACTCCTCCAGAGAGGCAGTTGGCAATTTACATCCCGCCCATCAACATAACAAGGCTCCCTGTTCTCCAGGGCCTGTCTTGCCTTTCTGGTTTTTACACATTTTGTGGATGTCCCTTTTGACCAGTGGGAAGTGATACTTCTTTGTAGTGCAGATTTGCATTGCCCGCTTGCTTGCTTGGCCAAAAAGGGCGTATGCGTTTTCTCCTGAATATATTCAGGAGAAAACGCATAAGCCCTTTTTGGCCAAGTGCATCATTGTCGAAGTTGTGCCCCTCTTCCTGTGCTTTAAAGGCGATTCCAACGTACCTCTTGAAATCTGTTTCCTGCTATTCTGCCTCGCTTTCAAGTCCGCCTCGTTGCCTTCCCTCAACAGATTTTTGGACGATAGTTGTCCTTTATTACTCGGCCAGTTTGTGAATTGCTGGGCCCCTGAGCTCCATTTTTCAACTCGTTTTTGGTGAGCTGACCGCAAGTCCAAAATTTTGGTTCCGGATCTATACTGATTCCCAGTGGGTGGCTGAGACTTTGGTTAATTCTTCTTCCTGCCGGGAAATTACAGTGATATGTGCCCGTCCAAATGCCTAACAGCTACTCTCTCATTGGTTCTCCCTCTTCCCTTTCATCCTCTGCCAAATTGGCAACCTGTGCGAACCAGGAGGTTAAAGGGGCTGTCTCTCCAAGTTGGGAGGTTGATAATAAAGCAGATGGAAAGTCAAACCGGAGCACCAGGAGAGGGACTATTCGTTGAGTTTTAGAAACCTTTCGTATTCACAGTGTGTCCGTTCTCTAGGATTCCCGTACATGTTATATCTGTAGTAATATTCCCTTCAACCTGGAGAGTTGGGACCCATGGAATGTGTGCCATGCATTATTGCTTTAAAGGGTCTGCATTTGCTCACCCAATCTCACCAATCCTCTCAGTCCCAAGTGTCCAGCCTTATGCCACATCCAGCTGTCATTGTAGATAGGGTCATTTCAGGTTTCATCAGAGACCCTGAAGGAATTGTAAAGAATTTCCCAGTTTTTTTGTTTTATTTTTGAAATTCCTTTTTATAGTGGGTTTGAGCTGATTCTCGCTGCCATATTTATCCCAGTCTAGACACACTTGATTCCCTTACGGAGACATATCAATACATAGGTTTTAAGATTCTTACTAGTCAGATATATTCCTCTGCGGGAAATATGGGGTTTTGAGTCCCTTTCACTGAGGAAGGTGTAGGTCTTGTCTATTCCATAGTTGGTTTTTGGAACGGTACCTGTGCTTATATCAAACTCTGGTTTTATGCATCACCCCACCTCTCCTTCCCCCTTAAGCAGGCATAAGAGTGTTTTCTAAATGTGAGACACTGTTCTCTTTCCTAACTCAGTTCAAGTGTAGCCATGTTTACAGGATCTTCATAAGTGATATCTTATGATAAGTTTCTTTTTCTCTGTGACTTATTTCACTTAGAATCATCGTACCTGAATCCACCCATTTTGCTGCTACTGGTCTTATGACATTGATTTCATGGCTGAGGGATATTCCATCGTACGTAAGTACCACAATTTTTTGAACCATTTTTATATTTCCTGGGATATTTAAGGTGTACCCAAGTTGAGGTCCTTGTAAGCAGTGCAGCCCTAAATTTTGGGGTGGCTGTGTCTTTTTGATTTTCAGTTTTTCCCAGGTATATTCCCTAGACTGGAAGTGCCCTTGGCTCTGTAGCTCTGTTGTTTACTTGTTTTAGGGAACACAATGCACTCCTCCAGAGAGGCAGTTGGCAATTTACATCCCGCCCATCAGCATAACAAGGCTCCCTGTTCTCCAGGGCCTGTCTTGCCTTTCTGGTTTTTACACATTTTGTGGATGTCCCTTTTGACCGGTGGGAAGTGATACTTCTTTGTAGTGCAGATTTGCATTGCCCGCTTGCTTGCTTGGCCCAAAAGGGCGTATGCGTTTTCTCCTGAATATATTCAGGAGAAAACGCATACGCCCTTTTGGGCCAAGTGCATCATTGTCGAAGTTGTGCCCCTCTTCCTGTGCTTTAAAGGCGATTCCAACGTACCTCTTGAAATCTGTTTCCTGCTATTCTGCCTCGCTTTCAAGTCCGCCTCACTGCCTTCCCTCAACAGATTTTTGGACGATAGTTGTCCTTTATTACTCGGCCAGTTTGTGAATTGCTGTGCCCCTGAGCTCCATTTTTCAACTCGTTTTTGGTGAGCTGACCGCAAGTCCAAAATTTTGGTTCAGGATCTATACTGATTCCCGGTGGGTGGCTGAGACTTTGGTTAATTCTTCTTCCTGCCGGGAAATTACAGTGATATGTGCCCGTCCAAATGCCTAACAGCTACTCTCTCATTGGTTCTCCCTCTTCCCTTTCATCCTCTGCCAAATTGGCAACCTGTGCGAACCAGGAGGTTAAAGGGGCTGTCTCTCCAAGTTGGGAGGTTGATAATAAAGCAGATGGAAAGTCAAACCGGAGCACCAGGAGAGGGACTATTCGTTGAGTTTTAGAAACCTTTCGTATTCACAGTGTGTCCATTCTCTAGGATTCCCGTACATGTTATATCTGTAGTAATATTCCCTTCAACCTGGAGAGTTGGGACCCATGGAATGTGTGCCATGCATTATTGCTTTAAAGGGTCTGCATTTGCTCACCCAATCTCACCAATCCTCTCAGTCCCAAGTGTCCAGCCTTATGCCACATCCAGCTGTCATTGTAGATAGGGTCATTTCAGGTTTCATCAGAGACCCTGAAGGAATTGTAAAGAATTTCCCAGTTTTTTTGTTTTATTTTTGAAATTCCTTTTTATAGTGGGTTTGAGCTGATTCTCGCTGCCATATTTATCCCAGTGTAGACACACTTCATTCCCTTACGGAGACATATCAATACATAGGTTTTAAGATTCTTACTAGTCAGATATATTCCTCTGCGGGAAATATGGGGTTTTGAGTCCCTTTCACTGAGGAAGGTGTAGGTCTTGTCTATTCCATAGTTGGTTTTTGGAACGGTACCTGTGCTTATATCAAACTCTGGTTTTATGCATCACCCCACCTCTCCTTCCCCCTTAAGCAGGCATAAGAGTGTTTTCTAAATGTGAGACACTGTTCTCTTTCCTAACTCAGTTCAAGTGTAGCCATGCTTACAGGATCTTCATAAGTGATATCTTATGATAAGTTTCTTTTTCCCTGTGACTTATTTCACTTAGAATCATCGTACCTGAATCCACCCATTTTGCTGCTACTGGTCTTATGACATTGATTTCATGGCTGAGGGATATTCCATCGTACGTAAGTACCACAATTTTTTGAACCATTTTTATATTTCCTGGGATATTTAAGGTGTACCCAAGTTGAGGTCCTTGTAAGCAGTGCAGCCCTAAATTTTGGGGTGGCTGTGTCTTTTTGATTTTCAGTTTTCCCTAGGTATATTCCCTAGACTGGAAGTGCCCTTGGCTCTGTAGCTCTGTTGTTTACTTGTTTTAGGGAACACAATGCACTCCTCCAGAGAGGCAGTTGGCAATTTACATCCCGCCCATCAGCATAACAAGGCTCCCTGTTCTCCAGGGCCTGTCTTGCCTTTCTGGTTTTTACACATTTTGTGGATGTCCCTTTTGACCGGTGGGAAGTGATACTTCTTTGTAGTGCAGATTTGCATTGCCCGCTTGCTTGCTTGGCCAAAAAGGGCGTATGCGTTTTCTCCTGAATATATTCAGGAGAAAACGCATACGCCCTTTTTGGCCAAGTGCATCATTGTCGAAGTTGTGCCCCTCTTCCTGTGCTTTAAAGGCGATTCCAACGTACCTCTTGAAATCTCTTTCCTGCTATTCTGCCTCGCTTTCAAGTCCGCCTCGTTGCCTTCCCTCAACAGATTTTTGGACGATAGTTGTCCTTTATTACTCGGCCAGTTTGTGAATTGCTGTGCCCCTGAGCTCCATTTTTCAACTCGTTTTTGGTGAGCTGACCGCAAGTCCAAAATTTTGGTTCAGGATCTATACTGATTCCCAGTGGGTGGCTGAGACTTTGGTTAATTCTTCTTCCTGCCGGGAAATTACAGTGATATGTGCCCGACCAAATGCCTAACAGCTACTCTCTCATTGGTTCTCCCTCTTCCCTTTCATCCTCTGCCAAATTGGCAACCTGTGCGAACCAGGAGGTTAAAGGGGCTGTCTCTCCAAGTTGGGAGGTTGATAATAAAGCAGATGGAAAGTCAAACTGGAGCACCAGGAGAGGGACTATTCGTTGAGTTTTAGAAACCTTTCGTATTCACAGTGTGTCCGTTCTCTAGGATTCCCGTACATGTTATATCTGTAGTAATATTCCCTTCAACCTGGAGAGTTGGGACCCATGGAAAATGTGCCATGCATTATTTCTTTAAAGGGTCTGCATTTGCTCACCCAATCTCACCAATCCTTTCAGTCCCAAGTGTCCAGCCTTATGCCACATCCAGCTGTCATTGTAGATAGGGTCATTTCAGGTTTCATCAGAGACCCTGAAGGAATTGTAAAAAATTTCCCAGTTTTTTTGTTTTATTTTTGAAATTCCTTTTTATAGTGGGTTTGAGCTGATTCTCGCTGCCATATTTATCCCAGTCTAGACACACTTGATTCCCTTACGGAGACATATCAATACATAGGTTTTAAGATTCTTACTAGTCAGATATATTCCTCTGCGGGAAATATGGGGTTTTGAGTCCCTTTCACTGAGGAAGGTGTAGGTCTTGTCTATTCCATAGTTGGTTTTTGGAACGGTACCTGTGCTTATATCAAACTCTGGTTTTATGCATCACCCCACCTCTCCTTCCCCCTTAAGCAGGCATAAGAGTGTTTTCTAAATGTGAGACACTGTTCTCTTTCCTAACTCAGTTCAAGTGTAGCCATGTTTACAGGATCTTCATAAGTGATATCTTATGATAAGTTTCTTTTTCTCTGTGACTTATTTCACTTAGAATCATCGTACCTGAATCCACCCATTTTGCTGCTACTGGTCTTATGACATTGATTTCATGGCTGAGGGATATTCCATCGTACGTAAGTAACACAATTTTTTGAACCATTTTTATATTTCCTGGGATATTTAAGGTGTACCCAAGTTGAGGTCCTTGTAAGCAGTGCAGCCCTAAATTTTGGGGTGGCTGTGTCTTTTTGATTTTCAGTTTTCCCAAGGTATATTCCCTAGACTGGAAGTTCCCTTGGCTCTGTAGCTCTGTTGTTTACTTGTTTTAGGGAACACAATGCACTCCTCCAGAGAGGCAGTTGGCAATTTACATCCCGCCCATCAGCATAACAAGGCTCCCTGTTCTCCAGGGCCTGTCTTGCCTTTCTGGTTTTTACACATTTTGTGGATGTCCCTTTTGACCGGTGGGAAGTGATACTTCTTTGTAGTGCAGATTTGCATTGCCCGCTTGCTTGCTTGGCCAAAAAGGGCGTATGCATTTTCTCCTGAATATATTCAGGAGAAAACGCATACGCCCTTTTTGGCCAAGTGCATCATTGTCGAAGTTGTGCCCCTCTTCCTGTGCTTTAAAGGCGATTCCAACGTACCTCTTGAAATCTGTTTCCTGCTATTCTGCCTCGCTTTCAAGTCCGCCTCGTTGCCTTCCCTCAACAGATTTTTGGACGATAGTTGTCCTTTATTACTCGGCCAGTTTGTGAATTGCTGTGCCCCTGAGCTCCATTTTTCAACTCGTTTTTGGTGAGCTGACCGCAAGTACAAAATTTTGGTTCAGGATCTATACTGATTCCCGGTGGGTGGCTGAGACTTTGGTTAATTCTTCTTCCTGCCGGGAAATTACAGTGATATGTGCCCGTCCAAATGCCTAACAGCTACTCTCTCATTGGTTCTCCCTCTTCCCTTTCATCCTCTGCCAAATTGGCAACCTGTGCGAACCAGGAGGTTAAAGGGGTTGTCTCTCCAAGTTGGGAGGTTGATAATAAAGCAGATGGAAAGTCAAACTGGAGCACCAGGAGAGGGACTATTCGTTGAGTTTTAGAAACCTTTCGTATTCACAGTGTGTCCGTTCTCTAGGATTCCCGTACATGTTATATCTGTAGTAATATTCCCTTCAACCTGGAGAGTTGGGACCCATGGAAAATGTGCCATGCATTATTTCTTTAAAGGGTCTGCATTTGCTCACCCAATCTCACCAATCCTGTCAGTCCCAAGTGTCCAGCCTTATGCCACATCCAGCTGTCATTGTAGATAGGGTCATTTCAGGTTTCATCAGAGACCCTGAAGGAATTGTAAAGAATTTCCCAGTTTTTTTGTTTTATTTTTGAAATTCCTTTTTATAGTGGGTTTGAGCTGATTCTCGCTGCCATATTTATCCCAGTCTAGACACACTTGATTCCCTTACGGAGACATATCAATACATAGGTTTTAAGATTCTTACTAGTCAGATATATTCCTCTGCGGGAAATATGGGGTTTTGAGTCCCTTTCACTGAGGAAGGTGTAGGTCTTGTCTATTCCATAGTTGGTTTTTGGAACGGTACCTGTGCTTATATCAAACTCTGGTTTTATGCATCACCCCACCTCTCCTTCCCCCTTAAGCAGGCATAAGAGTGTTTTCTAAATGTGAGACACTGTTCTCTTTCCTAACTCAGTTCAAGTGTAGCCATGTTTACAGGATCTTCATAAGTGATATCTTATGATAAGTTTCTTTTTCCCTGTGACTTATTTCACTTAGAATCATCGTACCTGAATCCACCCATTTTGCTGCTACTGGTCTTATGACATTGATTTCATGGCTGAGGGATATTCCATCGTACGTAAGTGCCACAATTTTTTGAACCATTTTTATATTTCCTGGGATATTTAAGGTGTAACCAAGTTGAGGTCCTTGTAAGCAGTGCAGCCCTAAATTTTGGGGTGGCTGTGTCTTTTTGATTTTCAGTTTTCCCAAGGTATATTCCCTAGACTGGAAGTTCCCTTGGCTCTGTAGCTCTGTTGTTTACTTGTTTTAGGGAACACAATGCACTCCTCCAGAGAGGCAGTTGGCAATTTACATCCCGCCCATCAGCATAACAAGGCTCCCTGTTCTCCATGGCCTGTCTTGCCTTTCTGGTTTTTACACATTTTGTGGATGTCCCTTTTGACCGGTGGGAAGTGATACTTCTTTGTAGTGCAGATTTGCATTGCCCGCTTGCTTGCTTGGCCAAAAAGGGCGTATGCGTTTTCTCCTGAATATATTCAGGAGAAAACGCATACGCCCTTTTTGGCCAAGTGCATCATTGTCGAAGTTGTGCCCCTCTTCCTGTGCTTTAAAGGCGATTCCAACGTACCTCTTGAAATCTGTTTCCTGCTATTCTGCCTCGCTTTCAAGTCCGCCTCGTTGCCTTCCCTCAACAGATTTTTGGACGATAGTTGTCCTTTAATACTCGGCCAGTTTGTGAATTGCTGTGCCCCTGAGCTCCATTTTTCAACTCGTTTTTGGTGAGCTGACCGCAAGTCCAAAATTTTGGTTCAGGATCTATACTGATTCCCGGTGGGTGGCTGAGACTTTGGTTAATTCTTCTTCCTGCCGGGAAGTTAGAGTGATATGTGCCCGTCCAAATGCCTAACAGCTACTCTCTCATTGGTTCTCCCTCTTCCCTTTCATCCTCTGCCAAATTGGCAACCTGTGCGAACCAGGAGGTTAAAGGGGCTGTCTCTCCAAGTTGGGAGGTTGATAATAAAGCAGATGGAAAGTCAAACTGGAGCACCAGGAGAGGGACTATTCGTTGAGTTTTAGAAACCTTTCGTATTCACAGTGTGTCCGTTCTCTAGGATTCCCGTACATGTTATATCTGTAGTAATATTCCCTTCAACCTGGAGAGTTGGGACCCATGGAAAATGTGCCATGCATTATTTCTTTAAAGGGTCTGCATTTGCTCACCCAATCTCACCAATCCTCTCAGTCCCAAGTGTCCAGCCTTATGCCACATCCAGCTGTCATTGTAGATAGGGTCATTTCAGGTTTCATCAGAGACCCTGAAGGAATTGTAAAGAATTTCCCAGTTTTTTTGTTTTATTTTTGAAATTCCTTTTTATAGTGGGTTTGAGCTGATTCTCGCTGCCATATTTATCCCAGTCTAGACACACTTGATTCCCTTACGGAGACATATCAATACATAGGTTTTAAGATTCTTACTAGTCAGATATATTCCTCTGCGGGAAATATGGGGTTTTGAGTCCCTTTCACTGAGGAAGGTGTAGGTCTTGTCTATTCCATAGTTGGTTTTTGGAACGGTACCTGTGCTTATATCAAACTCTGGTTTTATGCATCACCCCACCTCTCCTTCCCCCTTAAGCAGGCATAAGAGTGTTTTCTAAATGTGAGACACTGTTCTCTTTCCTAACTCAGTTCAAGTGTAGCCATGTTTACAGGATCTTCATAAGTGATATCTTATGATAAGTTTCTTTTTCTGTGTGACTTATTTCACTTAGAATCATCGTACCTGAATCCACCCATTTTGCTGCTACTGGTCTTATGACATTGATTTCATGGCTGAGGGATATTCCATCGTACGTAAGTACCACAATTTTTTGAACCATTTTTATATTTCCTGGGATATTTAAGGTGTACCCAAGTTGAGGTCCTTGTAAGCAGTGCAGCCCTAAATTTTGGGGTGGCTGTGTCTTTTTGATTTTCAGTTTTCCCAAGGTATATTCCCTAGACTGGAAGTGCCCTTGGCTCTGTAGCTCTGTTGTTTACTTGTTTTAGGGAACACAATGCACTCCTCCAGAGAGGCAGTTGGCAATTTACATCCCGCCCATCAGCATAACAAGGCTCCCTGTTCTCTATGGCCTGTCTTGCCTTTCTGGTTTTTAAACATTTTGTGGATGTCCCTTTGGACCGGTGGGAAGTGATACTTCTTTGTAGTGCAGAATTGCATTTCCCGCTTGCTTGCTTGGCCAAAAAGGGCGTATGCGTTTTCTCCTGAATATATTCAGGAGAAAACGCATACGCCCTTTTGGGCCAAGTGCATCATTGTCGAAGTTGTGCCCCTCTTCCTGTGCTTTAAAGGCGATTCCAACGTACCTCTTGAAATCTGTTTCCTGCTATTCTGCCTCGCTTTCAAGTCCGCCTCGTTGCCTTCCCTCAACAGATTTTTGGATGATAGTTGTCCTTTATTACTCGGCCAGTTTGTGAATTGCTGTGCCCCTGAGCTCCATTTTTCAACTCGTTTTTGGTGAGCTGACCGCAAGTCCAAAATTTTGGTTCAGGATCTATACTGATTCCCGGTGGGTGGCTGAGACTTTGGTTAATTCTTCTTCCTGCTGGGAAATTACAGTGATATGTGCCCGTCCAAATGCCTAACAGCTACTCTCTCATTGGTTCTCCCTCTTCCCTTTCATCCTCTGCCAAATTGGCAACCTGTGCGAACCAGGAGGTTAAAGGGGCTGTCTCTCCAAGTTGGGAGGTTGATAATAAAGCAGATGGAAAGTCAAACCGGAGCACCAGGAGAGGGACTATTCGTTGAGTTTTAGAAACCTTTCGTATTCACAGTGTGTCCGTTCTCTAGGATTCCCGTACATGTTATATCTGTAGTAATATTCCCTTCAACCTGGAGAGTTGGGACCCATGGAATGTGTGCCATGCATTATTGCTTTAAAGGGTCTGCATTTGCTCACCCAATCTCACCAATCCTCTCAGTCCCAAGTGTCCAGCCTTATGCCACATCCAGCTGTCATTGTAGATAGGGTCATTTCAGGTTTCATCAGAGACCCTGAAGGAATTGTAAAGAATTTCCCAGTTTTTTTGTTTTATTTTTGAAATTCCTTTTTATAGTGGGTTTGAGCTGATTCTCACTGCCATATTTATCCCAGTCTAGACACACTTGATTCCCTTACGGAGACATATCAATACATAGGTTTTAAGATTCTTACTAGTCAGATATATTCCTCTGCGGGAAATATGGGGTTTTGAGTCCCTTTCACTGAGGAAGGTGTAGGTCTTGTCTATTCCATAGTTGGTTTTTGGAACGGTACCTGTGCTTATATCAAACTCTGGTTTTATGCATCACCCCACCTCTCCTTCCCCCTTAAGCAGGCATAAGAGTGTTTTCTAAATGTGAGACACTGTTCTCTTTCCTAACTCAGTTCAAGTGTAGCCATGTTTACAGGATCTTCGTAAGTGATATCTTATGATAAGTTTCTTTTTCTGTGTGACTTATTTCACTTAGAATCATCGTACCTGAATCCACCCATTTTGCTGCTACTGGTCTTATGACATTGATTTCATGGCTGAGGGATATTCCATCGTACGTAAGTACCACAATTTTTTGAACCATTTTTATATTTCCTGGGATATTTAAGGTGTACCCAAGTTGAGGTCCTTGTAAGCAGTGCAGCCCTAAATTTTGGGGTGGCTGTGTCTTTTTGATTTTCAGTTTTCCCAAGGTATATTCCCTAGACTGGAAGTGCCCTTGGCTCTGTAGCTCTGTTGTTTACTTGTTTTAGGGAACACAATGCACTCCTCAAGAGAGGCAGTTGGCAATTTACATCCCGCCCATCAGCATAACAAGGCTCCCTGTTCTCCAGGGCCTGTCTTGCCTTTCTGGTTTTTACACATTTTGTGGATGTCCCTTTTGACCGGTGGGAAGTGATACTTCTTTGTAGTGCAGATTTGCATTGCCCGCTTGCTTGCTTGGCCAAAAAGGGCGTATGCGTTTTCTCCTGAATATATTCAGGAGAAAACGCATACGCCCTTTTGGGCCAAGTGCATCATTGTCGAAGTTGTGCCCCTCTTCCTGTGCTTTAAAGGCGATTCCAACGTACCTCTGGAAATCTGTTACCTGCTATTCTGCCTCGCTTTCAAGTCCGCCTCATTGCCTTCCCTCAACAGATTTTTGGATGATAGTTGTCCTTTATTACTCGGCCAGTTTGTGAATTGCTGTGCCCCTGAGCTCCATTTTTCAACTCGTTTTTGGTGAGCTGACCGCAAGTCCAAAATTTTGGTTCAGGATCTATACTGATTCCCGGTGGGTGGCTGAGACTTTGGTTAATTCTTCTTCCTGCCGGGAAAGTACAGTGATATGTGCCCGTCCAAATGCCTAACAGCTACTCTCTCATTGGTTCTCCCTCTTCCCTTTCATCCTCTGCCAAATTGGCAACCTGTGCGAACCAGGAGGTTAAAGGGGCTGTCTCTCCAAGTTGGGAGGTTGATAATAAAGCAGATGGAAAGTCAAACCGGAGCACCAGGAGAGGGACTATTCGTTGAGTTTTAGAAACCTTTCGTATTCACAGTGTGTCCGTTCTCTAGGATTCCCGTACATGTTATATCTGTAGTAATATTCCCTTCAACCTGGAGAGTTGGGACCCATGGAATGTGTGCCATGCATTATTGCTTTAAAGGGTCTGCATTTGCTCACCCAATCTCACCAATCCTCTCAGTCCCAAGTGTCCAGCCTTATGCCACATCCAGCTGTCATTGTAGATAGGGTCATTTCAGGTTTCATCAGAGAACCTGAAGGAATTGTAAACAATTTCCCAGTTTTTTTGTTTTGTTTTTGAAATTCCTTTTTATAGTGGGTTTGAGCTGATTCTCGCTGCCATGTTTATGCCAGTCTAGACACACTTGATTCCCTTACGGAGACATATCAATACATAGGTTTTAAGATTCTTACTAGTCAGATATATTCCTCTGCGGGAAATATGGGGTTTTGAGTCCCTTTCACTGAGGAAGGTGTAGGTCTTGTCTATTCCATAGTTGGTTTTTGGAACGGTACCTGTGCTTATATCAAACTCTGGTTTTATGCATCACCCCACCTCTCCTTCCCCCTTAAGCAGGCATAAGAGTGTTTTCTAAATGTGAGACACTGTTCTCTTTCCTAACTCAGTTCAAGTGTAGCCATGTTTACAGGATCTTCATAAGTGATAACTTATGATAAGTTTCTTTTTCTCTGTGACTTATTTCACTTAGAATCATCGTACCTGAATCCACCCATTTTGCTGCTACTGGTCTTATGACATTGATTTCATGGCTGAGGGATATTCCATCGTACGTAAGTACCACAGTTTTTTGAACCAATTTTATATTTCCTGGGATATTTAAGGTGTACCCAAGTTGAGGTCCTTGTAAGCAGTGCAGCCCTAAATTTTGGGGTGGCTGTGTCTTTTTGATTTTCAGTTTTCCCAAGGTATATTCCCTAGACTGGAAGTGCCCTTGGCTCTGTAGCTCTGTTGTTTACTTGTTTTAGGGAACACAATGCACTCCTCCAGAGAGGCAGTTGGCAATTTACATCCCGCCCATCAGCATAACAAGGCTCCCTGTTCTCCAGGGCCTGTCTTGCCTTTCTGGTTTTTACACATTTTGTGGATGTCTCTTTTGACCGGTGGGAAGTGATACTTCTTTGTAGTGCAGATTTGCATTGCCCGCTTGCTTGCTTGGCCAAAAAGGGCGTATGCGTTTTCTCCTGAATATATTCAGGAGAAAACGCATACGCCCTTTTTGGCCAAGTGCATCATTGTCGAAGTTGTGCCCCTCTTCCTGTGCTTTAAAGGCGATTCCAACGTACCTCTTGAAATCTGTTTCCTGCTATTCTGCCTCGCTTTCAAGTCCGCCTCGTTGCCTTCCCTCAACAGATTTTTGGACGATAGTTGTCCTTTATTACTCGGCCAGTTTGTGAATTGCTGTGCCCCTGAGCTCCATTTTTCAACTCGTTTTTGGTGAGCTGACCGCAAGTCCAAAATTTTGGTTCAGGATCTATACTGATTCCCGGTGGGTGGCTGAGACTTTGGTTAATTCTTCTTCCTGCCGGGAAATTACAGTGATATGTGCCCGTCCAAATGCCTAACAGCTACTCTCTCATTGGATCTCCCTCTTCCCTTTCATCCTCTGCCAAATTGGCAACCTGTGCGAACCAGGAGGTTAAAGGGGCTGTCTCTCCAAGTTGGGAGGTTGATAATAAAGCAGATGGAAAGTCAAACCGGAGCACCAGGAGAGGGACTATTCGTTGAGTTTTAGAAACCTTTCGTATTCACAGTGTGTCCGTTCTCTAGGATTCCCGTACATGTTATATCTGTAGTAATATTCCCTTCAACCTGGAGAGTTGGGACCCATGGAATGTGTGCCATGCATTATTGCTTTAAAGGGTCTGCATTTGCTCACCCAATCTCACCAATCCTCTCAGTCCCAAGTGTCCAGCCTTATGCCACATCCAGCTGTCATTGTAGATAGGGTCATTTCAGGTTTCATCAGAGACCCTGAAGGAATTGTAAAGAATTTCCCAGTTTTTTTGTTTTATTTTTGAAATTCCTTTTTATAGTGGGTTTGAGCTGATTCTCACTGCCATATTTATCCCAGTCTAGACACACTTGATTCCCTTACGGAGACATATCAATACATAGGTTTTAAGATTCTTACTAGTCAGATATATTCCTCTGCGGGAAATATGGGGTTTTGAGTCCCTTTCACTGAGGAAGGTGTAGGTCTTGTCTATTCCATAGTTGGTTTTTGGAACGGTACCTGTGCTTATATCAAACTCTGGTTTTATGCATCACCCCACCTCTCCTTCCCCCTTAAGCAGGCATAAGAGTGTTTTCTAAATGTGAGACACTGTTCTCTTTCCTAACTCAGTTCAAGTGTAGCCATGTTTACAGGATCTTCATAAGTGATATCTTATGATAAGTTTCTTTTTCTGTGTGACTTATTTCACTTAGAATCATCGTACCTGAATCCACCCATTTTGCTGCTACTGGTCTTATGACATTGATTTCATGGCTGAGGGATATTCCATCGTACGTAAGTACCACAATTTTTTGAACCATTTTTATATTTCCTGGGATATTTAAGGTGTACCCAAGTTGAGGTCCTTGTAAGCAGTGCAGCCCTAAATTTTGGGGTGGCTGTGTCTTTTTGATTTTCAGTTTTCCCAAGGTATATTCCCTAGACTGGAAGTGCCCTTGGCTCTGTAGCTCTGTTGTTTACTTGTTTTAGGGAACACAATGCACTCCTCCAGAGAGGCAGTTGGCAATTTACATCCTGCCCATCAGCATAACAAGGCTCCCTGTTCTCTATGGCCTGTCTTGCCTTTCTGGTTTTTAAACATTTTGTGGATGTCCCTTTGGACCGGTGGGAAGTGATACTTCTTTGTAGTGCAGAATTGCATTGCCCGCTTGCTTGCTTGGCCAAAAAGGGCGTATGCGTTTTCTCCTGAATATATTCAGGAGAAAACGCATACGCCCTTTTGGGCCAAGTGCATCATTGTCGAAGTTGTGCCCCTCTTCCTGTGCTTTAAAGGCGATTCCAACGTACCTCTTGAAATCTGTTTCCTGCTATTCTGCCTCGCTTTCAAGTCCGCCTCGTTGCCTTCCCTCAACAGATTTTTGGATGATAGTTGTCCTTTATTACTCGGCCAGTTTGTGAATTGCTGTGCCCCTGAGCTCCATTTTTCAACTCGTTTTTGGTGAGCTGACCGCAAGTCCAAAATTTTGGTTCAGGATCTATACTGATTCCCGGTGGGTGGCTGAGACTTTGGTTAATTCTTCTTCCTGCTGGGAAATTACAGTGATATGTGCCCGTCCAAATGCCTAACAGCTACTCTCTCATTGGTTCTCCCTCTTCCCTTTCATCCTCTGCCAAATTGGCAACCTGTGCGAACCAGGAGGTTAAAGGGGCTGTCTCTCCAAGTTGGGAGGTTGATAATAAAGCAGATGGAAAGTCAAACCGGAGCACCAGGAGAGGGACTATTCGTTGAGTTTTAGAAACCTTTCGTATTCACAGTGTGTCCGTTCTCTAGGATTCCCGTACATGTTATATCTGTAGTAATATTCCCTTCAACCTGGAGAGTTGGGACCCATGGAATGTGTGCCATGCATTATTGCTTTAAAGGGTCTGCATTTGCTCACCCAATCTCACCAATCCTCTCAGTCCCAAGTGTCCAGCCTTATGCCACATCCAGCTGTCATTGTAGATAGGGTCATTTCAGGTTTCATCAGAGACCCTGAAGGAATTGTAAAGAATTTCCCAGTTTTTTTGTTTTATTTTTGAAATTCCTTTTTATAGTGGGTTTGAGCTGATTCTCACTGCCATATTTATCCCAGTCTAGACACACTTGATTCCCTTACGGAGACATATCAATACATAGGTTTTAAGATTCTTACTAGTCAGATATATTCCTCTGCGGGAAATATGGGGTTTTGAGTCCCTTTCACTGAGGAAGGTGTAGGTCTTGTCTATTCCATAGTTGGTTTTTGGAACGGTACCTGTGCTTATATCAAACTCTGGTTTTATGCATCACCCCACCTCTCCTTCCCCCTTAAGCAGGCATAAGAGTGTTTTCTAAATGTGAGACACTGTTCTCTTTCCTAACTCAGTTCAAGTGTAGCCATGTTTACAGGATCTTCATAAGTGATATCTTATGATAAGTTTCTTTTTCTGTGTGACTTATTTCACTTAGAATCATCGTACCTGAATCCACCCATTTTGCTGCTACTGGTCTTATGACATTGATTTCATGGCTGAGGGATATTCCATCGTACGTAAGTACCACAATTTTTTGAACCATTTTTATATTTCCTGGGATATTTAAGGTGTACCCAAGTTGAGGTCCTTGTAAGCAGTGCAGCCCTAAATTTTGGGGTGGCTGTGTCTTTTTGATTTTCAGTTTTCCCAAGGTATATTCCCTAGACTGGAAGTGCCCTTGGCTCTGTAGCTCTGTTGTTTACTTGTTTTAGGGAACACAATGCACTCCTCCAGAGAGGCAGTTGGCAATTTACATCCCGCCCATCAGCATAACAAGGCTCCCTGTTCTCCAGGGCCTGTCTTGCCTTTCTGGTTTTTACACATTTTGTGGATGTCCCTTTTGACCGGTGGGAAGTGATACTTCTTTGTAGTGCAGATTTGCATTGCCCGCTTGCTTGCTTGGCCAAAAAGGGCGTATGCGTTTTCTCCTGAATATATTCAGGAGAAAACGCATACGCCCTTTTGGGCCAAGTGCATCATTGTCGAAGTTGTGCCCCTCTTCCTGTGCTTTAAAGGCGATTCCAACGTACCTCTGGAAATCTGTTTCCTGCTATTCTGCCTCGCTTTCAAGTCCGCCTCATTGCCTTCCCTCAACAGATTTTTGGACGATAGTTGTCCTTTATTACTCGGCCAGTTTGTGAATTGCTGTGCCCCTGAGCTCCATTTTTCAACTCGTTTTTGGTGAGCTGACCGCAAGTCCAAAATTTTGGTTCAGGATCTATACTGATTCCCGGTGGGTGGCTGAGACTTTGGTTAATTCTTCTTCCTGCCGGGAAAGTACAGTGATATGTGCCCGTCCAAATGCCTAACAGCTACTCTCTCATTGGTTCTCCCTCTTCCCTTTCATCCTCTGCCAAATTGGCAACCTGTGCGAACCAGGAGGTTAAAGGGGCTGTCTCTCCAAGTTGGGAGGTTGATAATAAAGCAGATGGAAAGTCAAACCGGAGCACCAGGAGAGGGACTATTCGTTGAGTTTTAGAAACCTTTCGTATTCACAGTGTGTCCGTTCTCTAGGATTCCCGTACATGTTATATCTGTAGTAATATTCCCTTCAACCTGGAGAGTTGGGACCCATGGAATGTGTGCCATGCATTATTGCTTTAAAGGGTCTGCATTTGCTCACCCAATCTCACCAATCCTCTCAGTCCCAAGTGTCCAGCCTTATGCCACATCCAGCTGTCATTGTAGATAGGGTCATTTCAGGTTTCATCAGAGACCCTGAAGGAATTGTAAAGAATTTCCCAGTTTTTTTGTTTTATTTTTGAAATTCCTTTTTATAGTGGGTTTGAGCTGATTCTCACTGCCATATTTATCCCAGTCTAGACACACTTGATTCCCTTACGGAGACATATCAATACATAGGTTTTAAGATTCTTACTAGTCAGATATATTCCTCTGCGGGAAATATGGGGTTTTGAGTCCCTTTCACTGAGGAAGGTGTAGGTCTTGTCTATTCCATAGTTGGTTTTTGGAACGGTACCTGTGCTTATATCAAACTCTGGTTTTATGCATCACCCCACCTCTCCTTCCCCCTTAAGCAGGCATAAGAGTGTTTTCTAAATGTGAGACACTGTTCTCTTTCCTAACTCAGTTCAAGTGTAGCCATGTTTACAGGATCTTCATAAGTGATATCTTATGATAAGTTTCTTTTTCTGTGTGACTTATTTCACTTAGAATCATCGTACCTGAATCCACCCATTTTGCTGCTACTGGTCTTATGACATTGATTTCATGGCTGAGGGATATTCCATCGTACGTAAGTACCACAATTTTTTGAACCATTTTTATATTTCCTGGGATATTTAAGGTGTACCCAAGTTGAGGTCCTTGTAAGCAGTGCAGCCCTAAATTTTGGGGTGGCTGTGTCTTTTTGATTTTCAGTTTTCCCAAGGTATATTCCCTAGACTGGAAGTGCCCTTGGCTCTGTAGCTCTGTTGTTTACTTGTTTTAGGGAACACAATGCACTCCTCCAGAGAGGCAGTTGGCAATTTACATCCCGCCCATCAGCATAACAAGGCTCCCTGTTCTCTATGGCCTGTCTTGCCTTTCTGGTTTTTAAACATTTTGTGGATGTCCCTTTGGACCGGTGGGAAGTGATACTTCTTTGTAGTGCAGAATTGCATTGCCCGCTTGCTTGCTTGGCCAAAAAGGGCGTATGCGTTTTCTCCTGAATATATTCAGGAGAAAACGCATACGCCCTTTTGGGCCAAGTGCATCATTGTCGAAGTTGTGCCCCTCTTCCTGTGCTTTAAAGGCGATTCCAACGTACCTCTTGAAATCTGTTTCCTGCTATTCTGCCTCGCTTTCAAGTCCGCCTCGTTGCCTTCCCTCAACAGATTTTTGGATGATAGTTGTCCTTTATTACTCGGCCAGTTTGTGAATTGCTGTGCCCCTGAGCTCCATTTTTCAACTCGTTTTTGGTGAGCTGACCGCAAGTCCAAAATTTTGGTTCAGGATCTATACTGATTCCCGGTGGGTGGCTGAGACTTTGGTTAATTCTTCTTCCTGCTGGGAAATTACAGTGATATGTGCCCGTCCAAATGCCTAACAGCTACTCTCTCATTGGTTCTCCCTCTTCCCTTTCATCCTCTGCCAAATTGGCAACCTGTGCGAACCAGGAGGTTAAAGGGGCTGTCTCTCCAAGTTGGGAGGTTGATAATAAAGCAGATGGAAAGTCAAACCGGAGCACCAGGAGAGGGACTATTCGTTGAGTTTTAGAAACCTTTCGTATTCACAGTGTGTCCGTTCTCTAGGATTCCCGTACATGTTATATCTGTAGTAATATTCCCTTCAACCTGGAGAGTTGGGACCCATGGAATGTGTGCCATGCATTATTGCTTTAAAGGGTCTGCATTTGCTCACCCAATCTCACCAATCCTCTCAGTCCCAAGTGTCCAGCCTTATGCCACATCCAGCTGTCATTGTAGATAGGGTCATTTCAGGTTTCATCAGAGACCCTGAAGGAATTGTAAAGAATTTCCCAGTTTTTTTGTTTTATTTTTGAAATTCCTTTTTATAGTGGGTTTGAGCTGATTCTCACTGCCATATTTATCCCAGTCTAGACACACTTGATTCCCTTACGGAGACATATCAATACATAGGTTTTAAGATTCTTACTAGTCAGATATATTCCTCTGCGGGAAATATGGGGTTTTGAGTCCCTTTCACTGAGGAAGGTGTAGGTCTTGTCTATTCCATAGTTGGTTTTTGGAACGGTACCTGTGCTTATATCAAACTCTGGTTTTATGCATCACCCCACCTCTCCTTCCCCCTTAAGCAGGCATAAGAGTGTTTTCTAAATGTGAGACACTGTTCTCTTTCCTAACTCAGTTCAAGTGTAGCCATGTTTACAGGATCTTCATAAGTGATATCTTATGATAAGTTTCTTTTTCTGTGTGACTTATTTCACTTAGAATCATCGTACCTGAATCCACCCATTTTGCTGCTACTGGTCTTATGACATTGATTTCATGGCTGAGGGATATTCCATCGTACGTAAGTACCACAATTTTTTGAACCATTTTTATATTTCCTGGGATATTTAAGGTGTACCCAAGTTGAGGTCCTTGTAAGCAGTGCAGCCCTAAATTTTGGGGTGGCTGTGTCTTTTTGATTTTCAGTTTTCCCAAGGTATATTCCCTAGACTGGAAGTGCCCTTGGCTCTGTAGCTCTGTTGTTTACTTGTTATAGGGAACACAATGCACTCCTCCAGAGAGGCAGTTGGCAATTTACATCCCGCCCATCAGCATAACAAGGCTCCCTGTTCTCCAGGGCCTGTCTTGCCTTTCTGGTTTTTACACATTTTGTGGATGTCCCTTTTGACCGGTGGGAAGTGATACTTCTTTGTAGTGCAGATTTGCATTGCCCGCTTGCTTGCTTGGCCAAAAAGGGCGTATGCGTTTTCTCCTGAATATATTCAGGAGAAAACGCATACGCCCTTTTGGGCCAAGTGCATCATTGTCGAAGTTGTGCCCCTCTTCCTGTGCTTTAAAGGTGATTCCAACGTACCTCTGGAAATCTGTTACCTGCTATTCTGCCTCGCTTTCAAGTCCGCCTCATTGCCTTCCCTCAACAGATTTTTGGATGATAGTTGTCCTTTATTACTCGGCCAGTTTGTGAATTGCTGTGCCCCTGAGCTCCATTTTTCAACTCGTTTTTGGTGAGCTGACCGCAAGTCCAAAATTTTGGTTCAGGATCTATACTGATTCCCGGTGGGTGGCTGAGACTTTGGTTAATTCTTCTTCCTGCCGGGAAATTACAGTGATATGTGCCCGTCCAAATGCCTAACAGCTACTCTCTCATTGGATCTCCCTCTTCCCTTTCATCCTCTGCCAAATTGGCAACCTGTGCGAACCAGGAGGTTAAAGGGGCTGTCTCTCCAAGTTGGGAGGTTGATAATAAAGCAGATGGAAAGTCAAACCGGAGCACCAGGAGAGGGACTATTCGTTGAGTTTTAGAAACCTTTCGTATTCACAGTGTGTCCGTTCTCTAGGATTCCCGTACATGTTATATCTGTAGTAATATTCCCTTCAACCTGGAGAGTTGGGACCCATGGAATGTGTGCCATGCATTATTGCTTTAAAGGGTCTGCATTTGCTCACCCAATCTCACCAATCCTCTCAGTCCCAAGTGTCCAGCCTTATGCCACATCCAGCTGTCATTGTAGATAGGGTCATTTCAGGTTTCATCAGAGACCCTGAAGGAATTGTAAAGAATTTCCCAGTTTTTTTGTTTTATTTTTGAAATTCCTTTTTATAGTGGGTTTGAGCTGATTCTCACTGCCATATTTATCCCAGTCTAGACACACTTGATTCCCTTACGGAGACATATCAATACATAGGTTTTAAGATTCTTACTAGTCAGATATATTCCTCTGCGGGAAATATGGGGTTTTGAGTCCCTTTCACTGAGGAAGGTGTAGGTCTTGTCTATTCCATAGTTGGTTTTTGGAACGGTACCTGTGCTTATATCAAACTCTGGTTTTATGCATCACCCCACCTCTCCTTCCCCCTTAAGCAGGCATAAGAGTGTTTTCTAAATGTGAGACACTGTTCTCTTTCCTAACTCAGTTCAAGTGTAGCCATGTTTACAGGATCTTCATAAGTGATATCTTATGATAAGTTTCTTTTTCTGTGTGACTTATTTCACTTAGAATCATCGTACCTGAATCCACCCATTTTGCTGCTACTGGTCTTATGACATTGATTTCATGGCTGAGGGATATTCCATCGTACGTAAGTACCACAATTTTTTGAACCATTTTTATATTTCCTGGGATATTTAAGGTGTACCCAAGTTGAGGTCCTTGTAAGCAGTGCAGCCCTAAATTTTGGGGTGGCTGTGTCTTTTTGATTTTCAGTTTTCCCAAGGTATATTCCCTAGACTGGAAGTGCCCTTGGCTCTGTAGCTCTGTTGTTTACTTGTTTTAGGGAACACAATGCACTCCTCCAGAGAGGCAGTTGGCAATTTACATCCCGCCCATCAGCATAACAAGGCTCCCTGTTCTCTATGGCCTGTCTTGCCTTTCTGGTTTTTAAACATTTTGTGGATGTCCCTTTGGACCGGTGGGAAGTGATACTTCTTTGTAGTGCAGAATTGCATTGCCCGCTTGCTTGCTTGGCCAAAAAGGGCGTATGCGTTTTCTCCTGAATATATTCAGGAGAAAACGCATACGCCCTTTTGGGCCAAGTGCATCATTGTCGAAGTTGTGCCCCTCTTCCTGTGCTTTAAAGGCGATTCCAACGTACCTCTGGAAATCTGTTGCCTGCTATTCTGCCTCGCTTTCAAGTCCGCCTCGTTGCCTTCCCTCAACAGATTTTTGGATGATAGTTGTCCTTTATTACTCGGCCAGTTTGTGAATTGCTGTGCCCCTGAGCTCCATTTTTCAACTCGTTTTTGGTGAGCTGACCGCAAGTCCAAAATTTTGGTTCAGGATCTATACTGATTCCCGGTGGGTGGCTGAGACTTTGGTTAATTCTTCTTCCTGCTGGGAAATTACAGTGATATGTGCCCGTCCAAATGCCTAACAGCTACTCTCTCATTGGTTCTCCCTCTTCCCTTTCATCCTCTGCCAAATTGGCAACCTGTGCGAACCAGGAGGTTAAAGGGGCTGTCTCTCCAAGTTGGGAGGTTGATAATAAAGCAGATGGAAAGTCAAACCGGAGCACCAGGAGAGGGACTATTCGTTGAGTTTTAGAAACCTTTCGTATTCACAGTGTGTCCGTTCTCTAGGATTCCCGTACATGTTATATCTGTAGTAATATTCCCTTCAACCTGGAGAGTTGGGACCCATGGAATGTGTGCCATGCATTATTGCTTTAAAGGGTCTGCATTTGCTCACCCAATCTCACCAATCCTCTCAGTCCCAAGTGTCCAGCCTTATGCCACATCCAGCTGTCATTGTAGATAGGGTCATTTCAGGTTTCATCAGAGACCCTGAAGGAATTGTAAAGAATTTCCCAGTTTTTTTGTTTTATTTTTGAAATTCCTTTTTATAGTGGGTTTGAGCTGATTCTCACTGCCATATTTATCCCAGTCTAGACACACTTGATTCCCTTACGGAGACATATCAATACATAGGTTTTAAGATTCTTACTAGTCAGATATATTCCTCTGCGGGAAATATGGGGTTTTGAGTCCCTTTCACTGAGGAAGGTGTAGGTCTTGTCTATTCCATAGTTGGTTTTTGGAACGGTACCTGTGCTTATATCAAACTCTGGTTTTATGCATCACCCCACCTCTCCTTCCCCCTTAAGCAGGCATAAGAGTGTTTTCTAAATGTGAGACACTGTTCTCTTTCCTAACTCAGTTCAAGTGTAGCCATGTTTACAGGATCTTCATAAGTGATATCTTATGATAAGTTTCTTTTTCTGTGTGACTTATTTCACTTAGAATCATCGTACCTGAATCCACCCATTTTGCTGCTACTGGTCTTATGACATTGATTTCATGGCTGAGGGATATTCCATCGTACGTAAGTACCACAATTTTTTGAACCATTTTTATATTTCCTGGGATATTTAAGGTGTACCCAAGTTGAGGTCCTTGTAAGCAGTGCAGCCCTAAATTTTGGGGTGGCTGTGTCTTTTTGATTTTCAGTTTTCCCAAGGTATATTCCCTAGACTGGAAGTGCCCTTGGCTCTGTAGCTCTGTTGTTTACTTGTTATAGGGAACACAATGCACTCCTCCAGAGAGGCAGTTGGCAATTTACATCCCGCCCATCAGCATAACAAGGCTCCCTGTTCTCCAGGGCCTGTCTTGCCTTTCTGGTTTTTACACATTTTGTGGATGTCCCTTTTGACCGGTGGGAAGTGATACTTCTTTGTAGTGCAGATTTGCATTGCCCGCTTGCTTGCTTGGCCAAAAAGGGTGTATGCGTTTTCTCCTGAATATATTCAGGAGAAAACGCATACGCCCTTTTGGGCCAAGTGCATCATTGTCGAAGTTGTGCCCCTCTTCCTGTGCTTTAAAGGCGATTCCAACGTACCTCTTGAAATCTGTTACCTGCTATTCTGCCTCGCTTTCAAGTCCGCCTCGTTGCCTTCCCTCAACAGATTTTTGGACGATAGTTGTCCTTTATTACTCGGCCAGTTTGTGAATTGCTGTGCCCCTGAGCTCCATTTTTCAACTCGTTTTTGGTGAGCTGACCGCAAGTCCAAAATTTTGGTTCAGGATCTATACTGATTCCCGGTGGGTGGCTGAGACTTTGGTTAATTCTTCTTCCTGCCGGGAAATTACAGTGATATGTGCCCGTCCAAATGCCTAACAGCTACTCTCTCATTGGTTCTCCCTCTTCCCTTTCATCCTCTGCCAAATTGGCAACCTGTGCGAACCAGGAGGTTAAAGGGGCTGTCTCTCCAAGTTGGGAGGTTGATAATAAAGCAGATGGAAAGTCAAACTGGAGCACCAGGAGAGGGACTATTCGTTGAGTTTTAGAAACCTTTCGTATTCACAGTGTGTCCGTTCTCTAGGATTCCCGTACATGTTATATCTGTAGTAATATTCCCTTCAACCTGGAGAGTTGGGACCCATGGAAAATGTGCCATGCATTATTTCTTTAAAGGGTCTGCATTTGCTCACCCAATCTCACCAATCCTCTCAGTCCTAAGTGTCCAGCCTCATGCCACATCCAGCTGTCATTGTAGATAGGGTCATTTCAGGTTTCATCAGAGACCCTGAAGGAATTGTAAAGAATTTCCCAGTTTTTTTGTTTTATTTTTGAAATTCCTTTTTATAGTGGGTTTGAGCTGATTCTCGCTGCCATATTTATCCCAGTCTAGACACACTTGATTCCCTTACGGAGACATATCAATACATAGGTTTTAAGATTCTTACTAGTCAGATATATTCCTCTGCGGGAAATATGGGGTTTTGAGTCCCTTTCAGTGAGGAAGGTGTAGGTCTTGTCTATTCCATAGTTGGTTTTTGGAACGGTACCTGTGCTTATATCAAACTCTGGTTTTATGCATCACCCCACCTCTCCTTCCCCCTTAAGCAGGCATAAGAGTGTTTTCTAAATGTGAGACACTGTTCTCTTTCCTAACTCAGTTCAAGTGTAGCCATGTTTACAGGATCTTCATAAGTGATATCTTATGATAAGTTTCTTTTTCTGTGTGACTTATTTCACTTAGAATCATCGTACCTGAATCCACCCATTTTGCTGCTACTGGTCTTATGACATTGATTTCATGGCTGAGGGATATTCCATCGTACGTAAGTACCACAATTTTTTGAACCATTTTTATATTTCCTGGGATATTTAAGGTGTACCCAAGTTGAGGTCCTTGTAAGCAGTGCAGCCCTAAATTTTGGGGTGGCTGTGTCTTTTTGATTTTCAGTTTTCCCAAGGTATATTCCCTAGACTGGAAGTGCCCTTGGCTCTGTAGCTCTGTTGTTTACTTGTTTTAGGGAACACAATGCACTCCTCCAGAGAGGCAGTTGGCAATTTACATCCCGCCCATCAGCATAACAAGGCTCCCTGTTCTCCAGGGCCTGTCTTGCCTTTCTGGTTTTTACACATTTTGTGGATGTCCCTTTTGACCGGTGGGAAGTGATACTTCTTTGTAGTGCAGATTTGCATTGCCCGCTTGCTTGCTTGGCCAAAAAGGGCGTATGCGTTTTCTCCTGAATATATTCAGGAGAAAACGCATACGCCCTTTTTGGCCAAGTGCATCATTGTCGAAGTTGTGCCCCTCTTCCTGTGCTTTAAAGGCGATTCCAACGTACCTCTTGAAATCTGTTTCCTGCTATTCTGCCACGCTTTCAAGTCCGCCTCATTGCCTTCCCTCAACAGATTTTTGGATGATAGTTGTCCTTTATTACTCGGCCAGTTTGTGAATTGCTGTGCCCCTGAGCTCCAATTTTCAACTCGTTTTTGGTGAGCTGACCGCAAGTCCAAAATTTTGGTTCAGGATCTATACTGATTCCCGGTGGGTGGCTGAGACTTTGGTTAATTCTTCTTCCTGCCGGGAAATTACAGTGATATGTGCCCGTCCAAATGCCTAACAGCTACTCTCTCATTGGTTCTCCCTCTTCCCTTTCATCCTCTGCCAAATTGGCAACCTGTGCGAACCAGGAGGTTAAAGGGGCTGTCTCTCCAAGTTGGGAGGTTGATAATAAAGCAGATGGAAAGTCAAACCGGAGCACCAGGAGAGGGACTATTCGTTGAGTTTTAGAAACCTTTCGTATTCACAGTGTGTCCGTTCTCTAGGATTCCCGTACATGTTATATCTGTAGTAATATTCCCTTCAACCTGGAGAGTTGGGACCCATGGAATGTGTGCCATGCATTATTGCTTTAAAGGGTCTGCATTTGCTCACCCAATCTCACCAATCCTCTCAGTCCCAAGTGTCCAGCCTTATGCCACATCCAGCTGTCATTGTAGATAGGGTCATTTCAGGTTTCATCAGAGACCCTGAAGGAATTGTAAAGAATTTCCCAGTTTTTTTGTTTTGTTTTTGAAATTCCTTTTTATAGTGGGTTTGAGCTGATTCTCGCTGCCATGTTTATGCCAGTGTAGACACACTTGATTCCCTTACGGAGACATATCAATACATAGGTTTTAAGATTCTTACTAGTCAGATATATTCCTCTGCGGGAAATATGGGGTTTTGAGTCCCTTTCACTGAGGAAGGTGTATTTCTTGTCTATTCCATAGTTGGTTTTTGGAACGGTACCTGTGCTTATATCAAACTCTGGTTTTATGCATCACCCCACCTCTCCTTCCCCCTTAAGCAGGCATAAGAGTGTTTTCTAAATGTGAGACACTGTTCTCTTTCCTAACTCAGTTCAAGTGTAGCCATGTTTACAGGATCTTCATAAGTGATAACTTATGATAAGTTTCTTTTTCTCTGTGACTTATTTCACTTAGAATCATCGTACCTGAATCCACCCATTTTGCTGCTACTGGTCTTATGACATTGATTTCATGGCTGAGGGATATTCCATCGTACGTAAGTACCACAATTTTTTGAACCAATTTTATATTTCCTGGGATATTTAAGGTGTACCCAAGTTGAGGTCCTTGTAAACAGTGCAGCCCTAAATTTTGGGGTGGCTCTGTCTTATTGATTTGCAGTTTTTCCCAGGTATATTCCCTAGACTGGAAGTGCCCTTGGCTCTGTAGCTCTGTTGTTTACTTGTTTTAGGGAACACAATGCACTCCTCCAGAGAGGCAGTTGGCAATTTACATCCCGCCCATCAACATAACAAGGCTCCCTGTTCTCCAGGGCCTGTCTTGCCTTTCTGGTTTTTACACATTTTGTGGATGTCCCTTTTGACCGGTGGGAAGTGATACTTCTTTGTAGTGCAGATTTGCATTGCCCGCTTGCTTGCTTGGCCAAAAAGGGCGTATGCGTTTTCTCCTGAATATATTCAGGAGAAAACGCATACGCCCTTTTTGGCCAAGTGCATCATTGTCGAAGTTGTGCCCCTCTTCCTGTGCTTTAAAGGCGATTCCAACGTACCTCTGGAAATCTGTTTCCTGCTATTCTGCCTCGCTTTCAAGTCCGCCTCGTTGCCTTCCCTCAACAGATTTTTGGACGATAGTTGTCCTTTATTACTCGGCCAGTTTGTGAATTGCTGTGCCCCTGAGCTCCATTTTTCAACTCGTTTTTGGTGAGCTGACCGCAAGTCCAAAATTTTGGTTCAGGATCTATACTGATTCCCGGTGGGTGGCTGAGACTTTGGTTAATTCTTCTTCCTGCCGGGAAATTACAGTGATATGTGCCTGTCCAAATGCCTAACAGCTACTCTCTCATTGGTTCTCCCTCTTCCATTTCATCCTCTGCCAAATTGGCAACCTGTGCGAACCAGGAGGTTAAAGGGGCTGTCTCTCCAAGTTGGGAGGTTGATAATAAAGCAGATGGAAAGTCAAACCGGAGCACCAGGAGAGGGACTATTCGTTGAGTTTTAGAAACCTTTCATATTCACAGTGTGTCCGTTCTCTAGGATTCCCGTACATGTTATATCTGTAGTAATATTCCCTTCAACCTGGAGAGTTGGGACCCATGGAATGTGTGCCATGCATTATTGCTTTAAAGGGTCTGCATTTGCTCACCCAATCTCACCAATCCTCTCAGTCCCAAGTGTCCAGCCTTATGCCACATCCAGCTGTCATTGTAGATAGGGTCATTTCAGGTTTCATCAGAGACCCTGAAGGAATTGTAAAGAATTTCCCAGTTTTTTTGTTTTATTTTTGAAATTCCTTTTTATAGCGGGTTTGAGCTGATTCTCGCTGCCATATTTATCCCAGTCTAGACACACTTGATTCCCTTACGGAGACATATCAATACATAGGTTTTAAGATTCTTACTAGTCAGATATATTCCTCTGCGGGAAATATGGGGTTTTGAGTCCCTTTCACTGAGGAAGGTTTAGGTCTTGTCTATTCCATAGTTGGTTTTTGGAACGGTACCTGTGCTTATATCAAACTCTGGTTTTATGCATCACCCCACCTCTCCTTCCCCCTTAAGCAGGCATAAGAGTGTTTTCTAAATGTGAGACACTGTTCTCTTTCCTAACTCAGTTCAAGTGTAGCCATGTTTACAGGATCTTCATAAGTGATATCTTATGATAAGTTTCTTTTTCTGTGTGACTTATTTCACTTAGAATCATCGTACCTGAATCCACCCATTTTGCTGCTACTGGTCTTATGACATTGATTTCATGGCTGAGGGATATTCCATCGTACGTAAGTACCACAATTTTTTGAACCATTTTTATATTTCCTGGGATATTTAAGGTGTACCCAAGTTGAGGTCCTTGTAAGCAGTGCAGCCCTAAATTTTGGGGTGGCTGTGTCTTTTTGATTTTCAGTTTTCCCAAGGTATATTCCCTAGACTGGAAATGCCCTTGGCTCTGTAGCTCTGTTGTTTACTTGTTTTAGGGAACACAATGCACTCCTCCAGAGAGGCAGTTGGCAATTTACATCCCGTCCATCAGCATAACAAGGCTCCCTGTTCTCCAGGGCCTGTCTTGCCTTTCTGGTTTTTACACATTTTGTGGATGTCCCTTTTGACCGGTGGGAAGTGATACTTCTTTGTAGTGCAGATTTGCATTGCCCACTTGCTTGCTTGGCCAAAAAGGGCGTATGCGTTTTCTCCTGAATATATTCAGGAGAAAACGCATACGCCCTTTTGGGCCAAGTTCATCATTGTCGAAGTTGTGCCCCTCTTCCTGTGCTTTAAAGGCGATTCCAACGTACCTCTTGAAATCTGTTTCCTGCTATTCTGCCTCGTTTTCAAGTCCGCCTCGTTGCCTTCCCTCAACAGATTTTTGGACGATAGTTGTCCTTTATTACTCGGCCAGTTTGTGAATTGCTGTGCCCCTGAGCTCCATTTTTCAACTCGTTTTTGATGAGCTGACCGCAAGTCCAAAATTTTGGTTCAGGATCTATACTGATTCCCGGTGTGTGGCTGAGACTTTGGTTAATTCTTCTTCCTGCCGGGAAATTACAGTGATATGTGCCCGTCCAAATGCCTAACAGCTACTCTCTCATTGGTTCTCCCTCTTCCCTTTCATCCTCTGCCAAATTGGCAACCTGTGCGAACCAGGAGGTTAAAGGGGCTGTCTCTCCAAGTTGGGAGGTTGATAATAAAGCAGATGGAAAGTCAAACCGGAGCACCAGGAGAGGGACTATTCGTTGAGTTTTAGAAACCTTTCGTATTCACAGTGTGTCCGTTCCCTACGATTCCCGTACATGTTATATCTGTAGTAATATTCCCTTCAACCTGGAGAGTTGGGACCCATGGAATGTGTGCCATGCATTATTGCTTTAAAGGGTCTGCATTTGCTCACCCAATCTCACCAATCCTCTCAGTCCCAAGTGTCCAGCCTTATGCCACATCCAGCTGTCATTGTAGATAGGGTCATTTCAGGTTTCATCAGAGACCCTGAAGGAATTGTAAAGAATTTCCCAGTTTTTTTGTTTTATTTTTGAAATTCCTTTTTATAGCGGGTTTGAGCTGATTCTCGCTGCCATATTTATCCCAGTCTAGACACACTTGATTCCCTTACGGAGACATATCAATACATAGGTTTTAAGATTCTTACTAGTCAGATATATTCCTCTGCGGGAAATATGGGGTTTTGAGTCCCTTTCACTGAGGAAGGTTTAGGTCTTGTCTATTCCATAGTTGGTTTTTGGAACGGTACCTGTGCTTATATCAAACTCTGGTTTTATGCATCACCCCACCTCTCCTTCCCCCTTAAGCAGGCATAAGAGTGTTTTCTAAATGTGAGACACTGTTCTCTTTCCTAACTCAGTTCAAGTGTAGCCATGTTTACAGGATCTTCATAAGTGATATCTTATGATAAGTTTCTTTTTCTGTGTGACTTATTTCACTTAGAATCATCGTACCTGAATCCACCCATTTTGCTGCTACTGGTCTTATGACATTGATTTCATGGCTGAGGGATATTCCATCGTACGTAAGTACCACAATTTTTTGAACCATTTTTATATTTCCTGGGATATTTAAGGTGTACCCAAGTTGAGGTCCTTGTAAGCAGTGCAGCCCTAAATTTTGGGGTGGCTGTGTCTTTTTGATTTTCAGTTTTCCCAAGGTATATTCCCTAGACTGGAAATGCCCTTGGCTCTGTAGCTCTGTTGTTTACTTGTTTTAGGGAACACAATGCACTCCTCCAGAGAGGCAGTTGGCAATTTACATCCCGTCCATCAGCATAACAAGGCTCCCTGTTCTCCAGGGCCTGTCTTGCCTTTCTGGTTTTTACACATTTTGTGGATGTCCCTTTTGACCGGTGGGAAGTGATACTTCTTTGTAGTGCAGATTTGCATTGCCCACTTGCTTGCTTGGCCAAAAAGGGCGTATGCGTTTTCTCCTGAATATATTCAGGAGAAAACGCATACGCCCTTTTGGGCCAAGTTCATCATTGTCGAAGTTGTGCCCCTCTTCCTGTGCTTTAAAGGCGATTCCAACGTACCTCTTGAAATCTGTTTCCTGCTATTCTGCCTCGCTTTCAAGTCCGCCTCGTTGCCTTCCCTCAACAGATTTTTGGACGATAGTTGTCCTTTATTACTCGGCCAGTTTGTGAATTGCTGTGCCCCTGAGCTCCATTTTTCAACTCGTTTTTGGTGAGCTGACCGCAAGTCCAAAATTTTGGTTCAGGATCTATACTGATTCCCGGTGTGTGGCTGAGACTTTGGTTAATTCTTCTTCCTGCCGGGAAATTACAGTGATATGTGCCCGTCCAAATGCCTAACAGCTACTCTCTCATTGGTTCTCCCTCTTCCCTTTCATCCTCTCCCAAATTGGCAACCTGTGCGAACCAGGAGGTTAAAGGGGCTGTCTCTCCAAGTTGGGAGGTTGATAATAAAGCAGATGGAAAGTCAAACCGGAGCACCAGGAGAGGGACTATTCGTTGAGTTTTAGAAACCTTTCGTATTCACAGTGTGTCCGTTCTCTACGATTCCCGTACATGTTATATCTGTAGTAATATTCCCTTCAACCTGGAGAGTTGGGACCCATGGAATGTGTGCCATGCATTATTGCTTTAAAGGGTCTGCATTTACTCACCCAATCTCACCAATCCTCTCAGTCCCAAGTGTCCAGCCTTATGCCACATCCAGCTGTCATTGTAGATAGGGTCATTTCAGGTTTCATCAGAGACCCTGAAGGAATTGTAAAGAATTTCCCAGTTTTTTTTGTATTATTTTTGAAATTCCTTTTTATAGTGGGTTTGAGCTGATTCTCGCTGCCATATTTATCCCAGTCTAGACACACTTGATTCCCTTATGGAGACATATCAATACATAGGTTTTAAGATTCTTACTAGTCAGATATATTCCTCTGCGGGAAATATGGGGTTTTGAGTCCCTTTCACTGAGGAAGGTGTAGGTCTTGTCTATTCCATAGTTGGTTTTTGGAACGGTACCTGTGCTTATATCAAACTCTGGTTTTATGCATCACCCCACCTCTCCTTCCCCCTTAAGCAGGCATAAGAGTGTTTTCTAAATGTGAGACACTGTTCTCTTTCCTAACTCAGTTCAAGTGTAGCCATGTTTACAGGATCTTCATAAGTGATATCTTATGATAAGTTTCTTTTTCTGTGTGACTTATTTCACTTAGAATCATCGTACCTGAATCCACCCATTTTGCTGCTACTGGTCTTATGACATTGATTTCATGGCTGAGGGATATTCCATCGTACGTAAGTACCACAATTTTTTGAACCATTTTTATATTTCCTGGGATATTTAAGGTGTACCCAAGTTGAGGTCCTTGTAAGCAGTGCAGCCCTAAATTTTGGGGTGGCTGTGTCTTTTTGATTTTCAGTTTTCCCAAGGTATATTCCCTAGACTGGAAGTGCCCTTGGCTCTGTAGCTCTGTTGTTTACTTGTTTTAGGGAACACAATGCACTCCTCCAGAGAGGCAGTTGGCAATTTAAATCCCGCGCATCAGCATAACAAGGCTCCCTGTTCTCCAGGGCCTGTCTTGCCTTTCTGGTTTTTACACATTTTGTGGATGCCCCTTTTGACCGGTGGGAAGTGATACTTCTTTGTAGTGCAGATTTGCATTGCCCGCTTGCTTGCTTGGCCAAAAATGGCATATGCGTTTTCTCCTGAATATATTCAGGAGAAAACGCATACGCCCTTTTGGGCCAAGTTCATCATTGTCGAAGTTGTGCCCCTCTTCCTGTGCTTTAAAGGCGATTCCAACGTACCTCTTGAAATCTGTTTCCTGCTATTCTGCCTCGCTTTCAAGTCCGCCTCGTTGCCTTCCCTCAACAGATTTTTGGACGATAGTTGTCCTTTATTACTCGGCCAGTTTGTGAATTGCTGTGCCCCTGAGCTCCATTTTTCAACTCGTTTTTGGTGAGCTGACCGCAAGTCCAAAATTTTGGTTCAGGATCTATACTGATTCCCGGTGTGTGGCTGAGACTTTGGTTAATTCTTCTTCTTGCCGGGAAATTACAGTGATATGTGCCCGTCCAAATGCCTAACAGCTACTCTCTCATTGGTTCTCCCTCTTCCCTTTCATCCTCTGCCAAATTGGCAACCTGTGCGAACCAGGAGGTTAAAGGGGCTGTCTCTCCAAGTTGGGAGGTTGATAATAAAGCAGATGGAAAGTCAAACCGGAGCACCAGGAGAGGGACTATTCGTTGAGTTTTAGAAACCTTTCGTATTCACAGTGTGTCCGTTCTCTACGATTCCCGTACATGTTATATCTGTAGTAATATTCCCTTCAACCTGGAGAGTTGGGACCCATGGAATGTGTGCCATGCATTATTGCTTTAAAGGGTCTGCATTTACTCACCCAATCTCACCAATCCTCTCAGTCCCAAGTGTCCAGCCTTATGCCACATCCAGCTGTCATTGTAGATAGGGTCATTTCAGGTTTCATCAGAGACCCTGAAGGAATTGTAAAGAATTTCCCAGTTTTTTTGTTTTATTTTTGAAATTCCTTTTTATAGTGGGTTTGAGCTGATTCTCGCTGCCATATTTATCCCAGTCTAGACACACTTGATTCCCTTATGGAGACATATCAATACATAGGTTTTAAGATTCTTACTAGTCAGATATATTCCTCTGCGGGAAATATGGGGTTTTGAGTCCCTTTCACTGAGGAAGGTGTAGGTCTTGTCTATTCCATAGTTTGTTTTTGGAACGGTACCTGTGCTTATATCAAACTCTGGTTTTATGCATCACCCCACCTCTCCTTCCCCCTTAAGCAGGCATAAGAGTGTTTTCTAAATGTGAGACACTGTTCTCTTTCCTAACTCAGTTCAAGTGTAGCCATGTTTACAGGATCTTCATAAGTGATATCTTATGATAAGTTTCTTTTTCTGTGTGACTTATTTCACTTAGAATCATCGTACCTGAATCCACCCATTTTGCTGCTACTGGTCTTATGACATTGATTTCATGGCTGAGGGATATTCCATCGTACGTAAGTACCACAATTTTTTGAACCATTTTTATATTTCCTGGGATATTTAAGGTGTACCCAAGTTGAGGTCCTTGTAAGCAGTGCAGCCCTAAATTTTGGGGTGGCTGTGTCTTTTTGATTTTCAGTTTTCCCAAGGTATATTCCCTAGACTGGAAGTGCCCTTGGCTCTGTAGCTCTGTTGTTTACTTGTTTTAGGGAACACAATGCACTCCTCCAGAGAGGCAGTTGGCAATTTACATCCCGCCCATCAGCATAACAAGGCTCCCTGTTCTCCAGGGCCTGTCTTGCCTTTCTGGTTTTTACACATTTTGTTGATGTCCCTTTTGACCGGTGGAAGTGATACTTCTTTGTAGTGCAGATTTGCATTGCCCGCTTGCTTGCTTGGCCAAAAAGGGCGAATGCGTTTTCTCCTGAATATATTCAGGATAAAACGCATACGCCCTTTTGGGCCAAGTGCATCATTGTCGAAGTTGTGCCCCTCTTCCTGTGCTTTAAAGGTGATTCCAACGTACCTCTGGAAATCTGTTTCCTGCTATTCTGCCTCGCTTTCAAGTCCGCCTCGTTGCCTTCCCTCAACAGATTTTTGGACGATAGTTGTCCTTTATTACTCGGCCAGTTTGTGAATTGCTGTGCCCCTGAGCTCCATTTTTCAACTCGTTTTTGGTGAGCTGACCGCAAGTCCAAAATTTTGGTTCAGGATCTATACTGATTCCCGGTGGGTGGCTGAGACTTTGGTTAATTCTTCTTCCTGCCGGGAAATTACAGTGATATGTGCCCGTCCAAATGCCTAACAGCTACTCTCTCATTGGTTCTCCCTCTTCCCTTTCATCCTCTGCCAAATTGGCAACCTGTGCGAACCAGGAGGTTAAAGGGGCTGTCTCTCCAAGTTGGGAGGTTGATAATAAAGCAGATGGAAAGTCAAACCGGAGCACCAGGAGAGGGACTATTCGTTGAGTTTTAGAAACCTTTCGTATTCACAGTGTGTCCGTTCTCTAGGATTCCCGTACATGTTATATCTGTAGTAATATTCCCTTCAACCTGGAGAGTTGGGACCCATGGAATGTGTGCCATGCATTATTGCTTTAAAGGGTCTGCATTTGCTCACCCAATCTCACCAATCCTCTCAGTCCCAAGTGTCCAGCCTTATGCCACATCCAGCTGTCATTGTAGATAGGGTCATTTCAGGTTTCATCAGAGACCCTGAAGGAATTGTAAAGAATTTCCCAGTTTTTTTGTTTTATTTTTGAAATTCCTTTTTATAGTGGGTTTGAGCTGATTCTCGCTGCCATATTTATCCCAGTCTAGACACACTTGATTCCCTTACGGAGACATATCAATACATAGGTTTTAAGATTCTTACTAGCCAGATATATTCCTCTGCGGGAAATATGAGTCCCTTTCACTGAGGAAGGTGTAGGTCTTGTCTATTCCATAGTTGGTTTTTGGAACGGTACCTGTGCTTATATCAAACTCTGGTTTTATGCATCACCACACCTCTCCTTCCCCCTTAAGCAGGCATAAGAGTGTTTTCTAAATGTGAGACACTGTTCTCTTTCCTAACTCAGTTCAAGTGTAGCCATGTTTACAGGATCTTCATAAGTGATATCTTATGATAAGTTTCTTTTTCTGTGTGACTTATTTCACTTAGAATCATCGTACCTGAATCCACCCATTTTGCTGCTACTGGTCTTATGACATTGATTTCATGGCTGAGGGATATTCCATCGTACGTAAGTACCACAATTTTTTGAACCATTTTTATATTTCCTGGGATATTTAAGGTGTACCCAAGTTGAGGTCCTTGTAAGCAGTGCAGCCCTAAATTTTGGGGTGGCTGTGTCTTTTTGATTTTCAGTTTTCCCAAGGTATATTCCCTAGACTGGAAGTGCCCTTGGCTCTGTAGCTCTGTTGTTTACTTGTTTTAGGGAACACAATGCACTCCTCCAGAGAGGCAGTTGGCAATTTACATCCCGCCCATCAGCATAACAAGGCTCCCTGTTCTCCAGGGCCTGTCTTGCCTTTCTGGTTTTTACACATTTTGTGGATGTCCCTTTTGACCGGTGGGAAGTGATACTTCTTTGTAGTGCAGATTTGCATTGCCCGCTTGCTTGCTTGGCCCAAAAGGGCGTATGCGTTTTCTCCTGAATATATTCAGGAGAAAACGCATACGCCCTTTTGGGCCAAGTGCATCATTGTCGAAGTTGTGCCCCTCTTCCTGTGCTTTAAAGGCGATTCCAACGTACCTCTTGAAATCTGTTTCCTGCTATTCTGCCTCGCTTTCAAGTCCGCCTCGTTGCCTTCCCTCAACAGATTTTTGGACGATAGTTGTCCTTTATTACTCGGCCAGTTTGTGAATTGCTGTGCCCCTGAGCTCCATTTTTCAACTCGTTTTTGGTGAGCTGACCGCAAGTCCAAAATTTTGGTTCAGGATCTATACTGATTCCCGGTGGGTGGCTGAGACTTTGGTTAATTCTTCTTCCTGCCGGGAAATTACAGTGATATGTGCCCGTCCAAATGCCTAACAGCTACTCTCTCATTGGTTCTCCCTCTTCCCTTTCATCCTCTGCCAAATTGGCAACCTGTGCGAACCAGGAGGTTAAAGGGGCTGTCTCTCCAAGTTGGGAGGTTGATAATAAAGCAGATGGAAAGTCAAACCGGAGCACCAGGAGAGGGACTATTCGTTGAGTTTTAGAAACCTTTCGTATTCACAGTGTGTCCGTTCTCTAGGATTCCCGTACATGTTATATCTGTAGTAATATTCCCTTCAACCTGGAGAGTTGGGACCCATGGAATGTGTGCCATGCATTATTGCTTTAAAGGGTCTGCATTTGCTCACCCAATCTCACCAATCCTCTCAGTCCCAAGTGTCCAGCCTTATGCCACATCCAGCTGTCATTGTAGATAGGGTCATTTCAGGTTTCATCAGAGACCCTGAAGGAATTGTAAAGAATTTCCCAGTTTTTTTGTTTTATTTTTGAAATTCCTTTTTATAGTGGGTTTGAGCTGATTCTCGCTGCCATATTTATCCCAGTCTAGACACACTTGATTCCCTTACGGAGACATATCAATACATAGGTTTTAAGATTCTTACTAGCCAGATATATTCCTCTGCGGGAAATATGAGTCCCTTTCACTGAGGAAGGTGTAGGTCTTGTCTATTCCATAGTTGGTTTTTGGAACGGTACCTGTGCTTATATCAAACTCTGGTTTTATGCATCACCCCACCTCTCCTTCCCCCTTAAGCAGGCATAAGAGTGTTTTCTAAATGTGAGACACTGTTCTCTTTCCTAACTCAGTTCAAGTGTAGCCATGTTTACAGGATCTTCATAAGTGATATCTTATGATAAGTTTCTTTTTCTGTGTGACTTATTTCACTTAGAATCATCGTACCTGAATCCACCCATTTTGCTGCTACTGGTCTTATGACATTGATTTCATGGCTGAGGGATATTCCATCGTACGTAAGTACCACAATTTTTTGAACCATTTTTATATTTCTTGGGATATTTAAGGTGTACCCAAGTTGAGGTCCTTGTAAGCAGTGCAGCCCTAAATTTTGGGGTGGCTGTGTCTTTTTGATTTTCAGTTTTCCCAAGGTATATTCCCTAGACTGGAAGTGCCCTTGGCTCTGTAGCTCTGTTGTTTACTTGTTTTAGGGAACACAATGCACTCCTCCAGAGAGGCAGTTGGCAATTTACATCCCGCCCATCAGCATAACAAGGCTCCCTGTTCTCCAGGGCCTGTCTTGCCTTTCTGGTTTTTACACATTTTGTGGATGTCCCTTTTGACCGGTGGGAAGTGATACTTCTTTGTAGTGCAGATTTGCATTGCCCGCTTGCTTGCTTGGCCCAAAAGGGCGTATGCGTTTTCTCCTGAATATATTCAGGAGAAAACGCATACGCCCTTTTTGGCCAAGTACATCATTGTCGAAGTTGTGCCCCTCTTCCTGTGCTTTAAAGGCAATTCCAACGTACCTCTTGAAATCTGTTTCCTGCTATTCTGCCTCGCTTTCAAGTCCGCCTCGTTGCCTTCCCTCAACAGATATTTGGACGATAGTTGTCCTTTATTACTCGGCCAGTTTGTGAATTGCTGTGCCCCTGAGCTCCATTTTTCAACTCGTTTTTGGTGAGCTGACCGCAAGTCCAAAATTTTGGTTCAGGATCTGTACTGATTCCCGGTGGGTGGCTGAGACTTTGGTTAATTCTTCTTCCTGCCAGGAAATTACAGTGATATGTGCCTGTCCAAATACCTAACAGCTACTCTCTCATTGGTTCTCCCTCTTCCCTTTCATCCTCTGCCAAATTGGCAACCTGTGCGAACCAGGAGGTTAAAGGGGCTGTCTCTCCAAGTTGGGAGGTTGATAATAAAGCAGATGGAAAGTCAAACCGGAGCACCAGGAGAGGGACTATTCGTTGAGTTTTAGAAACCTTTCGTATTCACAGTGTGTCCGTTCTCTAGGATTCCCGTACATGTTATATCTGTAGTAATATTCCCTTCAACCTGGAGAGTTGGGACCCATGGAATGTGTGCCATGCATTATTGCTTTAAAGGGTCTGCATTTGCTCACCCAATCTCACCAATCCTCTCAGTCCCAAGTGTCCAGCCTTATGCCACATCCAGCTGTCATTGTAGATAGGGTCATTTCAGGTTTCATCAGAGACCCTGAAGGAATTGTAAAGAATTTCCCAGTTTTTTTTGTTTTGTTTTTGAAATTCCTTTTTATAGTGGGTTTGAGCTGCTTCTCGCTGCCATGTTTATGCCAGTCTAGACACACTTGATTCCCTTACGGAGACATATCAATACATAGGTTTTAAGATTCTTACTAGTCAGATATATTCCTCTGTGGGAAATATGGGGTTTTGAGTCCCTTTCACTGAGGAAGGTGTAGGTCTTGTCTATTCCATAGTTGGTTTTTGGAACGGTACCTGTGCTTATATCAAACTCTGGTTTTATGCATCACCCCACCTCTCCTTCCCCCTTAAGCAGGCATAAGGGTGTTTTCTAAATGTGAGACACAGCTCTCTTTCCTAATTCAGTTCAAGTGTAGCCATGTTTACAGGATCTTCATAAGTGATAACTTATGATAAGTTTCTTTTTCTCTGTGACTTATTTCACTTAGAATCATCGTACCTGAATCCACCCATTTTGCTGCTACTGGTCTTATGACATTGATTTCCTGGCTGAGGGATATTCCATCGTACGTAAGTACCACAATTTTTTGAACCAATTTTATATTTCCTGGGATATTTAAGGTGTACCCAAGTTGAGGTCATTGTAAGCAGTGCAGCCCTAAATTTTGGGGTGGCTCTGTCTTATTGATTTTCAGTTTTTCCCAGGTATATTCCCTAGACTGGAAGTGCCCTTGGCTCTGTAGCTCTGTTGTTTACTTGTTTTAGGGAACACAATGCACTCCTCCAGAGAGGCAGTTGGCAATTTACATCCCGCCCATCAGCATAACAAGGCTCCCTGTTCTCCAGGGCCTGTCTTGCCTTTCTGGTTTTTACACATTTTGTGGATGTCCCTTTTGACCGGTGGGAAGTGATACTTCTTTGTAGTGCAGATTTGCATTGCCCGCTTGCTTGCTTGGCCAAAAAGGGCGTATGCGTTTTCTCCTGAATATATTCAGGAGAAAACGCATACGCCCTTTTTGGCCAAGTGCATCATTGTCGAAGTTGTGCCCCTCTTCCTGTGCTTTAAAGGCGATTCCAACGTACCTCTTGAAATCTGTTTCCTGCTATTCTGCCTCGCTTTCAAGTCCGCCTCGTTGCCTTCCCTCAACAGATTTTTGGACGATAGTTGTCCTTTATTACTCGGCCAGTTTGTGAATTGCTGTGCCCCTGAGCTCCATTTTTCAACTCGTTTTTGGTGAGCTGACCGCAAGTCCAAAATTTTGGTTCAGGATCTATACTGATTCCCGGTGGGTGGCTGAGACTTTGGTTAATTCTTCTTCCTGCCGGGAAATTACAGTGATATGTGCCCGTCCAAATGCCTAACAGCTACTCTCTCATTGGTTCTCCCTCTTCCCTTTCATCCTCTGCCAAATTGGCAACCTGTGCGAACCAGTAGGTTAAAGGGGCTGTCTCTCCAAGTTGGGAGGTTGATAATAAAGCAGATGGAAAGTCAAACTGGAGCACCAGGAGAGGGACTATTCGTTGAGTTTTAGAAACCTTTCGTATTCACAGTGTGTCAATTCTCTAGGATTCCCGTACATATTATATCTGTAGTAATATTCCCTTCAACCTGGAGAGTTGGGACCCATGGAATGTGTGCCATGCATTATTGCTTTAAAGGGTCTGCATTTGCTCACACAATCTCACCAATCCTCTCAGTCCCAAGTGTCCAGCCTTATGCCACATCCAGCTCTCATTGTAGATAGGGTCATTTCAGGTTTCATCAGAGACCCTGAAGGAATTGTAAAGAATTTCCCAGTTTTTTTGTTTTATTTTTGAAATTCCTTTTTATAGTGGGTTTGAGCTGATTCTCGCTGCCATATTTATGCCATTCTAGACACACTTGATTCCCTTACGGAGACATATCAATACATAGGTTTTAAGATTCTTACTAGTCAGATATATTTCTCTGCGGGAAATATGGGGTTTTGAGTCCCTTTCACTGAGGAAGGTGTAGGTCTTGTCTATTCCATAGTTGGTTTTTGGAACGGTACCTGTGCTTATATCAAACTCTGGTTTTATGCATCACCCCACCTCTCCTTCCCCCTTAAGCAGGCATAAGAGTGTTTTCTAAATGTGAGACACTGTTCTCTTTCCTAACTCAGTTCAAGTGTAGCCATGTTTACAGGATCTTCATAAGTGATAACTTATGATAAGTTTCTTTTTCTCTGTGACTTATTTCACTTAGAATCATCATACCTGAATCCACCCATTTTGCTGCTACTGGTCTTAAGACATTGATTTCATGGCTGAGGGATATTCCATCGTACGTAAGTACCACAATTTTTTGAACCATTTTTATATTTCCTGGGATATTTAAGGTGTACCCAAGTTGAGGTCCTTGTAAGTAGTGCAGCCCTAAATTTTGGGGTGGCTCTGTCTTATTGATTTTCAGTTTTTCCCAGGTATATTCCCTAGACTGGAAGTGCCCTTGGCTCTGTAGCTCTGTTGTTTACTTGTTTTAGGGAACACAATGCACTCCTCCAGAGAGGCAGTTGGCAATTTACATACCGTTCATCAGCATAACAAGGCTCCCTGTTCTCCAGGGCCAGTCTTGCCTTTCTGGTTTTTACACATTTTGTGGATGTCCCTTTTGACCGGTGGGAAGTGATACTTCTTTGTAGTGCAGATTTGCATTGCCCGCTTGCTTGCTTGGCCAAAAAGGGCGTATGCGTTTTCTCCTGAATATATTCAGGAGAAAACGCATACGCCCTTTTTGGCCAAGTGCATCATTGTCGAAGTTGTGCCCCTCTTCCTGTGCTTTAAAGGCGATTCCAACGTACCTCTTGAAATCTGTTTCCTACTATTCTGCCTCGCTTTCAAGTCCGCCTCGTTGCCTTCCCTCAACAGATTTTTGGATGATAGTTGTCCTTTATTACTCGGCCAGTTTGTGAATTGCTGTGCCCCTGAGCTCCATTTTTCAACTCGTTTTTGGTGAGCTGACCGCAAGTCCAAAATTTTGGTTTAGGACCTATACTGGTTCCCGGTGGGTGGCTGAGACTTTGGTTAATTCTTCTTCCTGCCGGGAAATTACAGTGATATGTGCCCGTCCAAATGCCTAACAGCTACTGTCTCATTGGTTCTCCCTCTTCCCTTTCATCCTCTGCCATATTCCAACCTGTGCGAACCAGGAGGTTAAAGGGGCTGTCTCTCCAAGTTGGGAGGTTGATAATAAAGCAGATGGAAAGTCAAACCGGAGCACCAGGAGAGGGACTATTCGTTGAGTTTTAGAAACCTTTCGTATTCACAGTGTGTCCGTTCTCTAGGATTCCCGTACATGTTATATCTGTAGTAATATTCCTTTCAACCTGGAGAGTTGGGACCCATGGAATGTGTGCCATGCATTATTGCTTTAAAGGGTCTGCATTTGCTCACCCAATCTCACCAATCCTCTCAGTCCCAAGTGTCCAGCCTTATGCCACATCCAGCTGTCATTGTAGATAGGGTCATTTCAGGTTTCATCAGAGACCCTGAAGGAATTGTAAAGAATTTCCCAGTTTTTTTGTTTTATTTTTGAAATTCCTTTTTATAGTGGGTTTGAGCTGATTCTCGCTGCCATATTTATCCCAGTCTAGACACACTTGATTCCCTTACGGAGACATATCAATACATAGGTTTTAAGATTCTTACTAGTCAGATATATTCCTCTGCGGGAAATATGGGGTTTTGAGTCCCTTTCACTGAGGAAGGTGTAGGTCTTGTCTATTCCATAGTTGGTTTTTGGAACGGTACCTGTGCTTATATCAAACTCTGGTTTTATGCATCACCCCACCTCTCCTTCCCCCTTAAGCAGGCATAAGAGTGTTTTCTAAATGTGAGACACTGTTCTCTTTCCTAACTCAGTTCAAGTGTAGCCATGTTTACAGGATCTTCATAAGTGATATCTTATGATAAGTTTCTTTTTCTCTGTGACTTATTTCACTTAGAATCATCGTACCTGAATCCACCCATTTTGCTGCTACTGGTCTTATGACATTGATTTCATGGCTGAGGGATATTCCATCGTACGTAAGTACCACAATTTTTTGAACCATTTTTATATTTCCTGGGATATTTAAGGTGTACCCAAGTTGAGGTCCTTGTAAGCAGTGCAGCCCTAAATTTTGGGGTGGCTGTGTCTTTTTGATTTTCAGTTTTCCCAAGGTATATTCCCTAGACTGGAAGTGCCCTTGGCTCTGTAGCTCTGTTGTTTACTTGTTTTAGGGAACACAATGCACTCCTCCAGAGAGGCAGTTGGCAATTTACATCCCGCCCATCAGCATAACAAGGCTCCCTGTTCTCCAGGGCCTGTCTTGCCTTTCTTGTTCTTACACATTTTGTGGATGTCCCTTTTGACCGGTGGGAAGTGATACTTCTTTGTAGTGCAGATTTGCATTGCCCGCTTGCTTGCTTGGCCAAAAAGGGCGTATGCGTTTTCTCCTGAATATATTCAGGAGAAAACGCATACGCCCTTTTTGGCCAAGTGCATCATTGTCGAAGTTGTGCCCCTCTTCCTGTGCTTTAAAGGCGATTCCAACGTACCTCTTGAAATCTGTTTCCTGCTATTCTGCCTCGCTTTCAAGTCCGCCTCATTGCCTTCCCTCAACAGATTTTTGGACGATAGTTGTCCTTTATTACTCGGCCAGTTTGTGAATTGCTGTGCCCCTGAGCTCCATTTTTCAACTCGTTTTTGGTGAGCTGACCGCAAGTCCAAAATTTTGGTTCAGGATCTATACTGATTCCCGGTGGGTGGCTGAGACTTTGGTTAATTCTTCTTCCTGCCGGGAAATTACAGTGATATGTGCCCGTCCAAATGCCTAACAGCTACTCTCTCATTGGTTCTCCCTCTTCCCTTTCATCCTCTGCCAAATTGGCAACCTGTGCGAACCAGGAGGTTAAAGGGGCTGTCTCTCCAAGTTGGGAGGTTGATAATAAAGCAGATGGAAAGTCAAACCGGAGCACCAGGAGAGGGACTATTCGTTGAGTTTTAGAAACCTTTCGTATTCACAGTGTGTCCGTTCTCTAGGATTCCCGTACATGTTATATATGTAGTAATATTCCCTTCAACCTGGAGAGTTGGGACCCATGGAATGTGTGCCAAGCACTATTGCTTTAAATGGTCTGCATTTGTTCACCCAATCTCATCAATCCTCTCAGTCCAAAGTGTCCAGCCTTATGCCACATCCAGCTGTCGTTGTAGATAGGGTCATTCCAGGTTTCATCAGAGACCCTGAAGGAATTGTAAAGAATTTGCCAGTTTTTTTGTTTTGTTTTTGAAATTCCTTTTTATAGTGGGTTTGAGCTGATTCTCGCTGCCATGTTTATGCCAGTCTAGACACACTTGATTCCCTTACGGAGACATATCAATACATAGGTTTTAAGATTCTTACTAGTCAGATACTTTCCTCTGCGGGAAATATGGGGTTTTGAGTCCCTTTCACTGAGGAAGGTGTAGGTCTTGTCTATTCCATAGTTGGTTTTTGGAACGGTACCTGTGCTTATATCAAATTCTGGTTTTATGCATCACCCCACCTCTCCTTCCCCCTTAAGCAGGCATAAGAGTGTTTTCTAAATGTGAGACACTGTTCTCTTTCCTAACTCAGTTCAAGTGTAGCCATGTTTACAGGATCTTCATAAGTGATATCTTATGATAAGTTTCTTATTCTCTGTGACTTATTTCACTTAGAATCACCATACCTGAATCCACCCATTTTACTGCTACTGGCCTTAAGACATTGATTTCATGGCTGAGGGATATTCCATCGTACGTAAGTACCACAATTTTTTGAACCATTTTTATATTTCCTGGGATATTTAAGGTGTACCCAAGTTGAGGTCCTTATAAGCAGTGCAGCCCTAAATTTTGGAGTGGCTCTGTCTTATTGATTTTCAGTTTTCCCAAGGTATATTCCCTAGACTGGAAGTGCCCTTGGCTCTGTAGCTCTGTTCTTTACTTGTTTTAGGGACAACAATGTACTCCTCCAGAGAGGCAGTTGGCAATTTACATCCCGCCCATCAGCATAGCAAGGCTCCCTGTTCTCCAGGGCCTGTCTTGCCTTTCTGGTTTTTACACATTTTGTGGATGTCCCTTTTGACCGGTGGTAAGTGATACTTCTTTGTAGTGCAGATTTGCATTGCCCGCTTGCTTGCTTGGCCAAAAAGGGCGTATGCGTTTTCTCCTGAATATATTCAGGAGAAAACGCATACGCCCTTTTTGGCCACGTGCATCATTGTCGAAGTTGTGCCCCTCTTCCTGTGCTTTAAAGGCGATTCCAACGTACCTCTGGAAATCTGTTTCCTGCTATTCTGCCTCGCTTTCAAGTCCGCCTCGTTGCCTTCCCTCAACAGATTTTTGGACGATAGTTCTCCTTTATTACTCGGCCAGTTTGTGAATTGCTGTGCACCTGAGCTCCATTTTTCAACTCGTTTTTGGTGAGCTGACCGCAAGTCCAAAATTTTGGTTTAGGACCTATACTGGTTCCCGGTGGGTGGCTGAGACTTTGGTTAATTCTTCTTCCTGCCGGGAAATTAGAGTGATATGTGCCCGTCCAAATGCCTAACAGCTACTCTCTCATTGGTTCTCCCTCTTCCCTTTCATCCTCTGCCATATTCCAACCTGTGCCAACCAGCAGGTTAAAGGGGCTGTCTCTCCAAGTTGGGAGGTTGATAATAAAGCAGATGGAAAGTCAAACCGGAGCACCAGGAGAGGGACTATTCGTTGAGTTTTAGAAACCTTTCGTATTCACAGTGTGTCCGTTCTCTAGGATTCCCGTACATGTTATATCTGTAGTAATATTCCTTTCAACCTGGAGAGTTGGGACCCATGGAATGTGTGCCATGCATTATTGCTTTAAAGGGTCTGCATTTGCTCACCCAATCTCACCAATCCTCTCAGTCCCAAGTGTCCAGCCTTATGCCACATCCAGCTGTCATTGTAGATAGGGTCATTTCAGGTTTCATCAGAGACCCTGAAGGAATTGTAAAGAATTTCCCAGTTTTTTTGTTTTATTTTTGAAATTCCTTTTTATAGTGGGTTTGAGCTGATTCTCGCTGCCATATTTATCCCAGTCTAGACACACTTGATTCCCTTACGGAGACATATCAATACATAGGTTTTAAGATTCTTACTAGTCAGATATATTCCTCTGCGGGAAATATGGGGTTTTGAGTCCCTTTCACTGAGGAAGGTGTAGGTCTTGTCTATTCCATAGTTGGTTTTTGGAACGGTACCTGTGCTTATATCAAACTCTGGTTTTATGCATCACCTCACCTCTCCTTCCACCTTAAGCAGGCATAAGAGTGTTTTCTAAATGTGAGACACTGTTCTCTTTCCTAACTCAGTTCAAGTGTAGCCATGTTTACAGGATCTTCATAAGTGATATCTTATGATAAGTTTCTTTTTCTCTGTGACTTATTTCACTTAGAATCATCGTACCTGAATCCACCCATTTTGCTGCTACTGGTCTTATGACATTGATTTCATGGCTGAGGGATATTCCATCGTACGTAAGTACCACAATTTTTTGAACCATTTTTATATTTCCTGGGATATTTAAGGTGTACCCAAGTTGAGGTCCTTGTAAGCAGTGCAGCCCTAAATTTTGGGGTGGCTGTGTCTTTTTGATTTTCAGTTTTCCCAAGGTATATTCCCTAGACTGGAAGTGCCCTTGGCTCTGTAGCTCTGTTGTTTACTTGTTTTAGGGAACACAATGCACTCCTCCAGAGAGGCTGTTGGCAATTTACATCCCGCCCATCAGCATAACAAGGCTCCCTGTTCTCCAGGGCCTGTCTTGCCTTTCTGGTTTTTACACATTTTGTGGATGTCCCTTTTGACCGGTGGGAAGTGATACTTCTTTGTAGTGCAGATTTGCATTGCCCGCTTGCTTGCTTGGCCAAAAAGGGCGTATGCGTTTTCTCCTGAATATATTCAGGAGAAAACGCATACGCCCTTTTTGGCCAAGTGCATCATTGTCGAAGTTGTGCCCCTCTTCCTGTGCTTTAAAGGCGATTCCAACGTACCTCTTGAAATCTGTTTCCTGCTATTCTGCCTCGCTTTCAAGTCTGCCTCATTGCCTTCCCTCAACAGATTTTTGGACGATAGTTGTCCTTTATTACTCGGCCAGTTTGTGAATTGCTGTGCCCCTGAGCTCCATTTTTCAACTCGTTTTTGTGAGCTGACCGCAAGTCCAAAATTTTGGTTCAGGATCTATACTGATTCCCGGTGGGTGGCTGAGACTTTGGTTAATTCTTCTTCCTGCCGGGAAATTACAGTGATATGTGCCCGTCCAAATGCCTAACAGCTACTCTCTCATTGGTTCTCCCTCTTCCCTTTCATCCTCTGCCAAATTGGAAACGTGTGAGGACGAGGAAGCTAAAGGGGCTGTCTCTCCAACTTTGGAGATTGATAGTAAAGCAGATGGAAAGTCAACCAGGAGCACCAGGAGAGGGACTATTCGTTGAGTTTTAGAAACCTTTCGTATTCACAGTGTGTCCGTTCTCTAGGTTTCCCGTACATGTTATAGCTGTAGTAATATTCCCTTCAACCTGGAGTGTTGGGACCCATGGAATGGGTGCCATGCATTATTGCTTTAAAGGGTCTGCATTTGCTCACCCAATCTCACCAATCCTCTCAGTCCCAAGATTCCCTCCTTATGCCACATCCAGCTGTCATTGTAGATAGGGTCATTCCAGGTTTCATCAGAGACCCTGAAGGAATTGCAAAGAATTTCCCAGTTTTTTTGTTTTGTTTTTGCAATTCCTTTTTATAGTGGGTTTGAGCTGATTCTCGCTGCCATGTTTCAGCCAGTCTAGACACACTTGATTCCCTTACGGAGACATATCAATACATAGGTTTTAAGATTCTTACTAGTCAGATATATTCCTCTGCGGGAAATATGGGGTTTTGAATCCCTTTCACTGAGGAAGGTGTAGGTCTTGTCTATTCCATAGTTGGTTTTTGGAACGGTACCTGTGCTTATATCAAACTCTGGTTTTATGCATCACCCCACCTCTCCTTCCCCCTTAAGCAGGCATAAGGGTGTTTTCTAAATGTGAGACACAGCTCTCTTTCCTAATTCAGTTCAAGTGTAGCCATGTTTACAGGATCTTCATAAGTGATATCTTATGATAAGTTTCTTTTTCTGTGTGACTTATTTCACTTAGAATCATCGTACCTGAATCCACCCATTTTGCTGCTACTGGTCTTATGACATTGATTTCATGGCTGAGGGATATTCCATCGTACGTAAGTACCACAATTTTTTGAACCATTTTTATATTTCCTGGGATATTTAAGGTGTACCCAAGTTGAGGTCCTTGTAAGCAGTGCAGCCCTAAATTTTGGGGTGGCTCTGTCTTATTGATTTTCAGTTTTCCCAAGGTATATTCCCTAGACTGGAAGTGCCCTTGGCTCTGTAGCTCGGTTCTTTACTTGTTTTAGGGAACACAATGTACTCCTCCAGAGAGGCAGTTGGCAATTTACATCCCGCCCATCAGCATAAAAAGGCTCCCTGTTCTCCAGGGCCTGTCTTGTCTTTCTGGTTTTTACACATTTTGTGGATGTCCCTTTTGACCGGTGGGAAGTGATACTTCTTTGTAGTGCAGATTTGCATTGCCCGCTTGCTTGCTTGGCCAAAAAGGGCGTATGCGTTTTCTCCTGAATATATTCAGGAGAAAACGCATACGCCCTTTTTGGCCAAGTGCATCATTGTCGAAGTTGTGCCCCTCTTCCTGTGCTTTAAAGGCGATTCCAACGTACCTCTGGAAATCTGTTTCCTGCTATCCTGCCTCGCTTTCAAGTCTTCCTCGTTGCCTTCCCTCAACAGATTTTTGGACGATAGTTGTCCTTTATTACTCGGCCAGTTTGTGAATTGCTGTGCCCCTGGGCTCCATTTGTCAACTCGTTTTTTGTGAGCTGACCGCTAGTCCAACATTTTGGTTCAGGACCTATGCTGGTTCCCGGTGGGGGGCTGAGACTTTGGTTAATTCTTCTTCCTGCCGGGAAGTTAGAGTGATATGTGCCCGTCCAAATGCCTAACAGCTACTCTCTTATTGGTTCTCCCTCTTCCCTTTCATCCTCTGCCAAATTGGCAACCTGTGCGAACCAGGAGGTTAAAGGGGCTGTCTCTCCAAGTTGGGAGGTTGATAGTAAAGCAGATGGAAAATCAAACCGGAGCACCAGGAGATGGACTATTCGTTGAGTTTTAGAAACCTTTCGTATTCACAGTGGGTCCCTTCTCTAGGTTTCCAGTACGTGTTATAGCTGTAGTAATATTTCCTTCAACCTGGAGAGTTGGGACCCATGAAATGGGTGCCAGGCATTTGTGCTTTGAAGGGTCTGCATTTGCACACCCAATCTCACCAATCGTCTCAGTCCCAAGTGTCCCTCCTTATGCCACATCCAGCTGTCATTGTAGATAGGGTCATTCCAGGTTTCATCAGAGACCCTGAAGGAATTGTAAAGAATTTCCCAGTTTTTTTGTTTTGTTTTTGAAATTCCTTTCTATAGTGGGTTTCAGCTGATTCTCGCTGCATTGTTTATGCCAGTCTAGACACACTTGATTCCCTTACGGAGACATATCAATACATAGGTTTTAAGATTCTTACTGATCAGATATATTGCTCTGCGGGAAATATGGTGTTTTGAGTCCCTTTCACTGAGGAAGGTATAGGTTTTGTCTATTCCATAGTTGGTTTTTGGAACGGAACCTGTGCTTATATCAAACTCTGGTTTTATGCATCACCCCAACACTCCTTCCCCCATAAGCAGGCATAAGTGTGTTTTCTAAATGTGAGACACTGTTCTCTTTCCTAACTCAGTTCAAGTGTAGCCATGTTTACAGTATCTTCATAAGTGATATCTTATGATAAGTTTCTTTTTCTGTGTGACTTATTTCACTTAGAATCATCGTACCTGAATCCACCCATTTTGCTGCTACTGGTCTTATGACATTGATTTCATGGCTGAGGGATATTCCATCGTACGTAAGTACCACAATTTTTTGAACCATTTTTATATTTCCTGGGATATTTAAGGTGTACCCAAGTTGAGGTCCTTGTAAGCAGTGCAGCCCTAAGTTTTGGGGTGGCTCTGTTTTATTGATTTTCAGTTTTCCCGAGGTATATTCCCTAGAGTGGAAGTGCCCTTGGCTCTGTAGCTCTGTTGTTTACTTGTTTTAGGGAACACAATGTACTCCTCCAGAGAGGCAGTTGGCAATTTACATCCTGCCCATCAGCATAACAAGGCTCCCTGTTCTCCAGGGCCTGTCTTGCCTTTCTGGTTTTTACACATTTTGTGGATGTCCCTTTTGACCGGTGGGAAGTGATACTTCTTTGTAGTGCAGATTTGCATTGCCCGCTTGTTTGTTTGGCCAAAAAGGGCGTATGCGTTTTCTCCTGAATATATTCAGGAGAAAATGCATACGCCCTTTTTGGCCAAGTGCATCATTGTCGAAGTTGTGCCCCACTTCCTGTGCTTTAAAGGCGATTCCAACGTACCTCTTGAAATCTGTTTCCTGCTATTCTGCCTCGCTTTCAAGTCCACCTCGTTGCCTTCCCTCAACAGATTTTTGGACCATAGTTTTCCTTTATTACTCAGCCAGTTTTTGAATTGCTGTGCCCCTGAGCTCCATTTTTCAACTCGTTTTTGGTGAGCTGACCGCAAGTCCAAAATTTTGGTTCAGGACCTATACTGGTCCCTGGTGGGTGGCTGAGACTTTGGTTAATTCTTTTCCTGCCGGGAAATTACAGTGATATGTGCCATCCAAATGCCTAACAGCTACTCTCTCATTGGTTCTGCCTCTTCCCTTTCATCCTCTGCCAAATTGGCAACCTGTGGGAACCAGGAGGTTAAAGGGGCTGTCTCTCAAAGTTGGGAGGTTGATAGTAAAGCAGATGGAAAGTCAAACCGGAGCACCAGGAGAGGGACTATTCGTTGAGTTTTTTAAACCTTTCGTGTTCACAGTGTGTCCGTTCTCTAGGTTTCCCGTACATGTTATAACTGTATTAATATTTCCTTCAACCTGGAGAGTTGGGACCCATGGAATGGGTGCCATGCATTATTGCTTTAAAGGGTCTGCATTTGCGCACCCAATCTCACCAATCCTCTCAGTCCCAAGTGTCCAGCCTTATGCCACATCCAGCTGTCGTTGTAGATAGTGTAATTCCAGGTTTCATCAGAGACCCTGAAGGAATTGTAAAGAATTTCCCAGTTTTATGTTTTGTTTTTCAAATTCCTTTTTATAGTGGGTTTGAGCTGATTCTCGCTGCCATGTTTATGCCAGTCTAGACACACTTGATTCCCTTACGGAGACATATCAATACATAGGTTTTAAGATTCTTACTAGTCAGATATATTCCTCTTCGGGAAATATGGGGTTTTGAGTCCCTTTCACTGAGGAAGGTGTAGGTCTTTTCTATTCCATAGTAGGTTTTTGGAACGGTACCTGTGCTTATATCAAACTCTGGTTTTATGCATCACCCCACCTCTCCTGCCCCCTTAAGCAGGCATAAGAGTGTTTTCTAAATGTGAGACACTGTTCTCTTTCCTAACTCAGTTCAAGTGTAGCCATGTTTACAGGATCTTCATAAGTGATATCTTATGATAAGTTTCTTTTTCTGTGTGACTTATTTCACTTAGAATCATCGTACCTGAATCCACCCATTTTGCTGCTACTGGTCTTATGACATTGATTTCATGGCTGAGGGATATTCCATCGTACGTAAGAACCACAATTTTTTGAACCATTTTTATATTTCCTGGGATATTTAAGGTGTACCCAAGTTGAGGTCCTTGTAAGCAGTGCAGCCCTAAATTTTGGTGTGGCTCTGTCTTATTGATTTTCAGTTTTCCCAAGGAATATTCCCTAGACTGGAAGTGCCCTTGGCTCTGATGCTCTGTTCTTTACTTGTTTTAGGGAACACAATGCACTCCTCCAGAGAGGCAGTTGGCAATTTACATCCCACCCATCCGCATAACAAGGCTCCCTGTTCTCCAGGGCCTGTCTGCCTTTCTGGTTTTTACACATATTGTGGATGACTCTTTTGACCGGTGGGAAGTTATACTTCTTTGTAGTGCAGATTCGCATTGCCCGCTTGCTTGCTTGGCCAAAAAGGGTGTATGCATTTTCTCCTGAATATATTCAGGAGAAAACTCATACGCCCTTTTTGGCCAAGTGCATCATTGTCGAAGTTGTGTCCCTCTTCCTGTGCTTTAAAGGCGATTCCAACGTACCTCTTGAAATCTGTTTCCTGCTATTCTGCCTCGCTTTCAAGTCCGCCTCGTTGCCTTCCCTCAACAGATTTTTGGACGATAGTTGTCCTTTATTACTCGGCCAGTTTGTGAATTGCTGTGCCCCTGAGCTCCATTTTTCAACTCGTTTTTGGTGAGCTGACCGCAAGTCCAAAATTTTGGTTCAGTACCTATACTGGTTCCCGGTGGGTGGCTGAGACTTTGGTTAATTCTTCTTGTTGCCCAGAAATTACAGTGATATGTGCCCGTCCAAATGCCTAACAGCTACTCTCTCATTGGTTCTCCCTCTTCCCTTTCATCCTCTGCCAAATTGGCAACCTGTGCAAACCAGGAGGTTAAAGGGGCTGTCTCTCCAAGTTGGGAGGTAGATAGTAAAGCAGATGGAGAGTCAAACCGGAGCACCAGGAGAGGGGCTATTCGTTGAGTTTTAGAAACCTTTCATATTCACAATGTGTCCGTTCTCTAGGTTTCCCGTACATGTTATAGCTGTAGTAATATTCCCTTCAACCTGGAGAGTTGGGACCCGTGGAATGGGTGCCAGGTATTTGTGCTTTAAAGGGTCTGCATTTGCTCAACCAATCTCACCAATCCTGTCAGTCCCAAGTGGCCCTCCTTATGCCACATCCAGCTGTCATTGTAGATAGTGTCATTCCAGGTTTCATCAGAGACCCTGAAGGAATTGTAAAGAATTTCCCAGTTTTTTTGTTTTGTTTTTGAAATTCCTTTTAATAGTGGGTTTGAGCTGATTCTCTCTGCCATGCTTATGCCAGTCTAGACACACTGGATTCCCTTACGGAGACATATCAATACATAGGTTTTAAGATTATTACTACTCAGATATATTTCTCTGCGGGAAATATGGGGTCTTGAGTCCCTTTCACTGAGGAAGGTGTAGGTCTTGTCTATTCCATAGTTGGTTTTTGGAACGGTACATGTGCTTATATCAAGCTCTGGTTTTATGCATCACCCCACATCTCCTTACCCCTTAAGCAGGCATAAGAGTGTTTTCTAAATATGAGACAATGTTCTCTTTCCTAACTCTGTTCAAGTGTAGCCATGTTTACAGGATCTCCATAAGTGATATCTATCTTATGATATGTTTCTTTTTCTGTGTGACTTATTTCACTTAGAATCATCGTACCTGTATCCACCCATTTTGCTGCTACTGGTCTTATGACATTGATTTCATGGCTGAGGGATATTCCATCGTACGTAAGTACCACAATTTTTTGAACCATTTTTATATTTCCTGGGATATTTAAGGTGTACCCAAGTTGAGGTCCTTGTAAGCAGTGCAGCCCTAAATTTTGGCGTGGCTCTGTCTTATTGACTTTCAGTTTTCCCAAGGTATATTCCCTAGACTGGAAGTGCCCTTGGCTCTGTAGCTCTGTTGTTTACTTGTTTTAGGGAACACAATGCACTCCTCCAGAGAGGCAGTTGGCAATTTACATCCCGCCCGTCAGCATTACAAGGCTCCCTGTTCTCCAGGGCCTGTCTTGCCTTTCTGGTTTTTACACATTTTGTGGATGTCCCTTTTGACAGGTGGGAAGTGATACTTCTTTGTAGTTCAGATTTGCATTGCCCGCTTGCTTGCTTGGCCGAAAAGGGCATATGCGTTTTCTCCTGGATATATTCAGGAGAAAACGCATACGCCCTTTTTGGCCAAGTGCATCATTGTCGAAGTTGTGCCCCTCTTCCTGTGCTTTAAAGGCGATTCCAACGTACCTCTTGAAATCTGTTTCCTGCTATTCTGCAACACTTTCAAGTCCGCTTCGTTGCCTTCCCTCACAGATTTCTGGACGATAGTTGTCCTTTATTACTCGGCCAGTTTGTGAATTGCTGTGCCCCTGAGCTCCATTTTTCAACTCGTTTTTGGTGAGCTGACCGCAAGTCCAAAATTTTGGTTCAGGACCTATGCTGGTTCCCGGTGGGGGGTTGAGACTTTGGTTAATTCTCCTTACTGCCAGGAAATTACAGTGATATGTGCCCGTCCAAATGCCTAACAGCTACTCTCTCATTGGTTCTCCCTATTCCCTTTCATCCTCTGCCAAATTGGCAACCTGTGTGAACCAGGAGGTTAAAGGGTCTGTCTCTCCAAGTTTGGAGGTTGATAGTTAAGCAGATGGAAAGTCAAACCGGAGCACCAGGAGAGGGACTATTCGTTGAGTTTTAGAAACCTTTCGTATTCACAGTGTGTCCGTTCTCTAGGTTTCCCGTACATGTTATAACTGTAGTAATATTCCCTTCAACCTGGAGAGTTGGGACCCATGGAATGGGTACCATGCATTATTGCTTTAAAGTGTCTGCATTTGCTCACCCAATCTCACCAATCCTCTCAGTCCCAAGTGTCCAGCCTTATGCCACATCCAGCTGTCATTGTAGATAGGGTCATTCCAGGTTTCATCAGAGACCCTGAAGGAATTTTAAAGAGTTTCCCATTTTCCTGTTTTGTTTTTGAAATTCCTTTTTATAGTGGGTTTGAGCTGATTCTCGCTGCCATATTTATGCCAGTCTAGACACACTTGATTCCCTTATGGAGACATATCAATACATAGGTTTTAAGATTCTTACGAGTCAGATATATTCCTCTGCGGGAAATATGGGGTTTTGAGTCCCTTTCACTGAGGAAGGTGTAGGTCTTGTCTATTCCATAGTTGGTTTTTGGAACGGTACCTGAGCTTATATCAAACTCTGGTTTTATGCATCACCCCACCTCTCCTTCCCCCTTAAGCAGGCAAAAGAGTGTTTTCTAAATGTGAGACACTGTCCTCATTCCTAACTCAGTTCAAGTGTAGCCATGTTTACAGGATCTTCTTAAGTGATATCTTATGATAAGTTTCTTTTTCTGTGTGACTTATTTCACTTAGAATCATCGTACCTGAATCCACCCATTTTGCTGCTACTGGTCTTATGACATTGATTTCATGGCTGAGGGATATTCCATCGTACGTAAGTACCACAATTTTTTGAACCATTTTTATATTTCCTGGGATATTTAAGGTGTACCCAAGTTGAGGTCCTTGTAAGCAGTGCAGCCCTAAATTTTGTGGTGGCTCTGTCTTATTGATTTTCAGTTTTCCCAAGGTATATTCCCTAGACTGGAAGTGCCCTTGGCTCTGTAGCTCTGTTCTTTACTTGTTTTAGGGAACACAATGTACTCCTCCAGAGAGGCAGTTGGCAATTTACCTCCCGCCCATCAGCATAACAAGGCTCCCTGTTCTCCAGGGCCTGTCTTGCCTTTCTGGTTTTTACATATTTTGTGGATGTCCCTTTTGACCAGTGGGAAGTGATACTTCTTTGTAGTGCAGATTTGCATTGCCCGCTTGATTGCTTGGCCAAAAAGGGCGTATGCGTTTTCTCCTGTATATATTCAGGAGAAAACGCATACGCCCTTTTTGGCCAAGTGCATCATTGTCAAAGTTGTGCCCCTCTTCCTGTGCTAAAAAGGCGATTCCAACGTACCTCTTGAAATCTGTTTCCTGCTATTCTGCCTCGCTTTCAAGTCCGCCTCGTTGCCTACCCTCAACAGATCTTTGGACGATAGTTGTCCTTTATTACACGGCCAGTTTGTGAATTACTGTGCCCCAGAGCTCCATTTTTCAACTCGTTTTTGCTGAGCTGACCGCAAGTCCAAAATTTTTGTTCAGGACATATACTGGTTCCCGGTGGGGGGCTGAGACTTTGGTTAATTCTTCATCCTGCTGTAAGTTAGGGTGATATGTGCCAGTCCAAATGCCTAACAGCTACTCTCTTATTGGTTATCCCTCTTCACTTTCATCCTCTGCCAAATTGGAAACCTGTGCGAACCAGGAGGTTAAATGGTCTGTCTCTCCAAGTTGGGAGATTGATAGTAAAGCAGATGGAAAGTCAAACCGGAGCACCAGGAGAGGGACTATTCGTTGAGTTTTAGAAACCTTTCGTATTCACTGTGGGTCCGTTCTCTAGGTTTCCCGTACATGTTATAGCTGTAGTAATATACCCTTCAAACTGGAGAGTTGGGACCCATAGAATGGGTGCCAGGCATTTGTGCTTTAAAGTTTCTGCATTTGCTCACCGAATCTCACCAATCCTCTCAGTCCCAAGTGTCCAGCCTTATGCCACATCCAGCTGTCGTTGTAGATAGGTTCATTGCAGGTTTCATCAGAGACCCTGAAGGAATTGTAAAGAATTTCCCAGTTTTTTTGTTTTGTTTTTAAAATTCCTTTTTATAGTGGGTTTGAGCTGATTCTCGCTGCCATGTTTATGCCAGTCTAGACACACTTGATACCCTTACAGAGACATACCAATACATAGGTTTTAAGATTCTTACTAGTCAGATATATTCCTCTGCGCGAAATATGGGGTTTTGAGTCCCTTTCACTGAGGAAGGAGTAGTTCTTGTCTATTCCATAGTTGGTTCTTGGAACGGTGCCTGTGCTTATATCAAACTCTGTTTTTATGCATCTCCCCACCTCTCCTTCCCCCTTAAGCAGGCATAAGAGTGTTTTCTAAATCTGAGACACTGCTCTATTTCCTAACTCAGTTCAAGTGTAGCCATGTTTACAGGATCTTCATAAGTGATATCTTATGATAAGTTTCTTTTTTTGTGTGAATTATTTCACTTAGAATCATCGTACCTGAATCCACCCATTTTGCTGCTACTGGTCTTATGACATTGATTTAATGGCTGAGGGATATTCCATCATATGTAAGTACCACAATTTTTTGAACCATTTATATATTTCCTGGGATATTTAAGGTGTACCCAAGTTGAGGTCCTTGTAAGCAGTGCAGCCCTAAATTTTGGGGTGGCTCTGTCTTATTGATTTTCAGTTTTCCCAAGGTATATTCCCTAGACTGGACGTGCCCTTGGCTCTGTAGCTCTGTTCTTTACTTGTTTTAGGGAACACAATGCACTCCTCCAGAGAGGCAGTTGTCAGTGTACATCCCGCCCATCAGGATAACAAGGCTCCCTGTTCTCCAGGGCCTGTCTTGCCTTTCTGGTTTTTACATATTTTGTGGATGTCCCTTTTGACCGGTGGGAAGTGATACTTCTTTGTAGTGCAGATTTGCATTGCCCGCTTGCTTGCTTGGCCAAAAAGGGCGTATGCGTTTTCTCCTGAATATATTCAGGAGAAAACGCATACGTCCTTTTTGGCCAAGTGCAACATTGTCGAAGTTTTGCCCCTCTTCCTGTGCTTTAAAGGCGATTCCAACGTACCTCTTAAAATCTGTTTCCTGCTATTCTGCCTCGCTTTCAAGTCCGCCTCGTTGCCTTCCCTTAACAGATTTTTGGACGATAGTTGTCCTTTATTACTCGGCCAGTTTGTGAATTGCTGTGCCCCTGAGCTCCATTTTTCAACTCGTTTTTTGTGAGCGGACCGCAACTCCAAAATTTTGGTTCAGGACCTATGCTGGTTCCCAGTGGGGGGCTGAGACTTTGGTTAATTCTTCTTCCTGCCGGGAAATTTGAGTGATATGTGCCCGTCCAAATGCCTAACAGCTACTCTCTCATTGGTTCTCCCTCTTCCCTTTCATCTTCTGCCAAATTGGAAACCTGTGCGAACCAGGAGGTTAAAGGGGCTGTCTCTCCAATATGGGAGGTTGATAGTAAAGCAGATGGAAAGTCAAACCGGAGCACAAGGAGAGGGACTATTCGTTGAGTTTTAGAAACATTTCGTATTCACAGTGGGTCCATTCTCTAGGTTTCCCGTACATGTTATAGCTGTAGTAATATTCCCTTCTACCTGGAGAGTTGGGACCCATGGAATGGGTGCCAGGCATTTGTGCTTTAAAGGGACTGCATTTGCTCACCCAATCTCACCAATCCTCTCAGTCCCAAGTGTCCAGCCTTATGCCACATCCAGCTGTCGTTGTAGATAGGGTCATTCCAGGTTTCATCAGAGACCCTGAAGGAATTGTAAAGAATTTCCCAGTGGTTTTGTTTTTGCAATTCCTTTTTATAGTGGGTTTGAGCTGATTCTCGCTGCCATGTTTATGCCAGTCTAGACACACTTGATTCCCTTACGCAGACATATCAATACATAAGTTTTAAGATTCTTACTAGTCAGATATATTCCTCTGCGGGAAATATGGGGTTTTGAGTCCCTTTCACTGAGGAAGGTGTAGGTCTTGTCTATTCCATAGTTGCTTTTTGGAACGGTACCTGTGCTTATACCAAACTCTGGTTTTATGCATCACCCCACCTCTCCTTCCCCCTTAAGCAGGCATAAGAGTGTTTTCTAACTGTGAGACACTCTTCCCTTTCCTAACGCAGTTCAAGTTTAGCCATGTTTATAGGATCTTCATAAGTGATACCATATGATAAGTTTCTTTATCTGTGTGACTTATATCACGTAGAATCATCGTACCTGAATCCACCCATTTTGCTGCTACTGGTCTAATGACATTGATTTCATGGCTGAGGGATATTGCATCGTACGTAAGTCTCACAATTTTTTGAACCATTTTTATATTTCCTGGGATATTTAAGGTGTACCCAAGTTGAGGTCCTTGTAAGCAGTGCAGCCCTAAATTTTGGGGTGTCTCTGTCTTATTGATTTTCAGTTTTCCCAAGGTATATTCCCTAGACTGGATGTGCCCTTGGCTCTGTAGCTCTGTTGTTTACTTGTTTTAGGGAACACAATGCACTCCTCCAGAGAGGCAGTTGGAAATTTACATCCCGCCCATCAGCATAACAAGACTCCCTGTTCTCCAGGGCCTGTCTTGCCTTTCTAGTTTTTACACATTTTGTGGATATCCCTTTTGACCGGTGGGAAGTGATACTTCTTTGTAGTGCAGATTTGCATGGCCCGCTTGCTTGCTTGGCCAAAAAGGGCGTAAGCGTTTTCTCCTGAATATATTCAGGAGAAAACGCATACGCCCTTTTTGGCCAAGTGCATCATTGTCGAAGTTGTGCCTCTCTTCCTGTGCTTTAAAGGCGATTCCAACGTACCTCTTGAAATCCGTTTCCTGCTATTCTGCCTCGCTTTCAAGTCCGCCTCGTTGCCTTCCCTCAACAGATTTTTGGACGATAGTTGTCCCTTATTACTCGGCCAGTTTGTGAATTGCTGTGCCCCTGAGCTCCATTTTTCAACTCGTTTTTTGTGAGCGGACAGCAAGTCCAAAATTTTGGTTCAGGACCTATACTGGTTCCCGGTGTGTGGCTGAGACTTTGGTTAATTCTTCTTCCTGACGGGAAATTTGAGTGATATGTGCCCGTCCAAATGCCTAACAGCTACTCTCTCATTGGTTCTCCTTCTTCCCTTTCATCCTCTGCCAAATTGGCCACCTGTGCGAACCAGGAGGTGAAAGGGGCTGTCTCTCCAAGTTGGGAGGTTGAGAGTAAACAGATGGAAAGTCAAACCGGAGCACCAGGAGAGGGACTATTCGTTGAGTTTTAGAAACCTTTCATATTCACAGTGTGTCCGTTCTCTAGGTTTCCCGCACATGTTATAGCTATAGTAATATTCCCTTCAACCTGGAGAGTTCGGTCACATGGAATGGGTGCCATGCATTATTGCTTTATAGGGTCTGCATTTGCTCACCCAATCTCACCAATCGTCTCATTCCCAAGTGTCCCTCATTCTGCCACATCCAGCTGTCATTGTAGATAGGGTCATTCCAGGTTTCATAACAGACCCTGAAGGAATTGTAAACAATTTCCCAGTTTTTTTGTTTTGTTTTTGTAATTCCTTTTTATAGTGGGTTTGATCTGACTCTCGCAGCCATGTTTATGCCAGTCTAGACACACTTGATTCCCTTATGGAGACATATCAATACATAGGTTTTAAGATTCTTACTAGTCAGATATATTCCTCTGTGGGAAATATGGGGTTTTGAGTCCCTTTCACTGAGGAAGGTGTAGGTCTTGTCTATTCCATAGTTGGTTTTTGCAACGGTACCTGTGCTTATATCAAACCTGGTTTTATGCATCACCCCACCTCTCCTTCCTCCTTAAGCAGGCATAAGAGTGTTTTCTAAATGTGAGACACTGTTCTCTTTCCTAACTCAGTTCAAGTGTAGCCATGTTTACAGGATCTTCATAAGTGATATCTTATGATAAGTTTCTTTTTCTCTGTGACTTATTTCACTTAGAATCATCGTACCTGAATCCACCCATTTTGCTGCTACTGGTCTTATGACATTGATTTCATGGCTGAGGGATATTCCATCGTACGTAAGTACCACAATTTTTTGAACCATTTTTATATTTCCTGGGATATTTAAGGTGTACCCAAGTTGAGGTCCTTGTAAGCAGTGCAGCCATAAATTATGGGGTGGCTCTGTCTTATTGATTTTCTGTTTTCCCAAGGTATATTCCCTAGACTGGAAATGCCCTTGGCTCTGTAGCTCTGTTGTTTACTTGTTTTAGGGAACACAATGCACTCCTCCAGAGAGGCAGTTGGCAATTTACATCCCGCCCATCAGCATAACAAGGCTCCCTGTTCTCCAGGGCCTGTCTTGCCTTTCTGGTTTTTACACATTTTGTGGTTGTCCCTTTTGACCGGTGGGAAGTGATACTTCTTTGTAGTGCAGATTTGCATTGCCCGCTTGCTTGCTTGGCCAAAAAGGGCGTATGCGTTTTCTCCTGAATATATTGAGGAGAAAACGCATACGCCCTTTTTGTCCAAGTGCATCATTGTCGAAGTTGTGCCCCTCTTCCTGTGCTTTAAAGGCGATTCCAACGTACCTCTTGAAATCAGTTTCCTGCTATTCTGCCTCGCTTTCAAGTCCGCCTCGTTGCCTTCCCTCAACAGATTTTTGGACGATAGTTGTCCTTTATTACTCGGCCAGTTTGGGAATTGCTGTGCCCCTGAGCTCCATTATTCAACTCGTTTTTGGTGAGCTGACCGTAAGTCCAATATTTTGGTTCAGGACCTATACTGGTTCCCGGTGGGTGGCTGAGGCTTTGGTTAATTCTTCTTCTTGCCGGGAAATTACAGTGATATGTGCCCGTCCAAATGCCTAACAGCTACTCTCTCATTGGTTCTCCCTCTTCCCTTTCATCCTCTGCCAAATTGGCAACCTGTGCGAACCAGGAGGTTAAAGGGGCTGTCTCTCCAAGTTGGGAGCTTGATAGTAAAGCAGATGGAAAGTGAAAAAGGAGCACCAGGAGAGGGACTATTCGTTGAGTTTTAGAAACATTTCGTATTCACAGTGTGTCCGTTCTCTAGGTTTCCCGTACATGTTATCACTGTAGTAATATTCCCTTCAACCTAGAGAGTTGGGACCCATGGAATGGGTGCCATGCATTATTGCTTTAAAGTGTCTGAATTTGCTCACCCAATCTCACCAATCCTCTCAGTCCCAAGTGTCCAGCCTTATGCCACATCCAGCTGTCGTTGTAGATAGGGTCATTCCAGGTTTCATCAGAGACCCTGAAGGAATTGTATAGAATTTCCCACTTTTTTGGTTTTGTTTTTGAAATTCCTTTTTATAGTGGGTTTGAGCTGATTCTCGCTGCCATGTTTATGCCAGTCTAGACACACCTGATTCCTTTACGGAGACATATCAATACATAGGTTTTAAGATTCTTACTAGTCAGATATATTCCTCTGTGGGAAATATGGGGTTTTGAGTCCCTTTCACTGAGGAAGGTGTAGGTCTTGTCTATTCCATAGTTGTTTTTTGGAACGGTACCTGTGCTTATATCAAACTCTGGTTTTATGCATGACCCCACCTCTCCTTCCCCCTTAAGCAGGCATAAGAGTGTTTTCTAAATGTGAGACACTGTTCACTTTCCTAACTCAGTTCAAGTGTAGCCATGTTTACAGGATCTTCATAAGTGATATCTTATGATAAGTTTCTTTTTCTGTGTGACTTATTTCACTTAGAACCATCGAACCTGAATCCACCCATTTTGCTGCTACTGGTCTTATGACATTGATTTCATGCCTGAGGTATATTCCATCGTACGTAAGTACCACAATTTTTTGAACCATTTTTATATTTCCTGGGATATTTAAGGTGTACCCAAGTTGAGGTCCTTGTAAGCAGTGCAGCCCTAAATTTTGGGGTGGCTCTGTCTTATTGATTTTCAGTTTTCCCAAGGTATATTCCCTAGCCTGAAAGTGCCCTTGGCTCTGTAGCTCTGTTGTTTATTTGTTTTAGGGAACACAATGCACTCCTCCAGAGAGGCAGTTGGCAATTTACATCCCGCCCATCAGCATAACAAGGCTCCCTGTTCTCCAGGGCCTGTCTTGCCTTTCTGGTTTTTACACATTTTGTGGATGCCCATTTTGCCCGGTGGGAAGAGATACTTCTTTGTAGTGCAGATTTGCATTGCCCGCTTGCTTGCTTGGCCAAAAAGGGTGTATGCGTTTTCTCCTGAATATATTCAGGAGAAAACGCATACGCCCTTCTTGGCCAAGTGCATCATTGTCGAAGTTGTGCCCCTCTTCCTGTGCTTTAAAGGCGATTCCAACGTACCTCTTGAAATCTGTTTCCTGCTATTCTGCCTCGCTTTCAAGTCCGCCTCGTTGCCTTCCGTTAACAGATTTTTGGACGATACTTGTCCTTTATTACTCGGCCAGTTTGTGAATTGCTGTGCCCCTGAGCTCCATTTTTCAACTCGTTTTTGGTGAGCTGACCGCAAGTCTAAAATTTTCGTTCAGGACCTATACTGGTTCCCGGTGGGTGGCTGAGACTTTGGTTAATTCTTCTTCCTGCCAGGAAATTACAGTGATATGTGCCCGTCCAAATGCCTAACAGCTACTCTCTCATTGGTTCTCCCTCTTCCCTTTCATAATCTGCCAAATTGGCAACCTGTGCGAACCATGAGGTTAAAGGGGCTGTCTCTCCAAGTTGGGAGGTGGATTGTAAAGCAGATGGAAAGTCAAACTGGAGCACCAGGAGAGGGACTATTCGGTGAATTTTAGAAACCTTTCGTATTCACAGTGTGTCCGTTCTCTAGGTTTCCCGTACATGTTTTAACTTTAATAATATTCCCTTCAACCTGGAGAGTTGGGACCCATGGAATTGGTGCCATGTATTATTGCTTTAAAGGGTTTTCATTTGCTCACCCAATCTCACCAATCCTCTCAGTCCCAAGTGTCCAGCCTTATGCCACATCCAGCTGTCGTTGTATATAGGGTCATTCCAGGTTTCATCAGAGACCCTGAAGGAATTGTAAAGAATTTCCCACTTTTTTGGTTTTGTTTTTGAAATTCCTTTTTATAGTGGGTTTGAGCTGATTCTCGCTGCCATGTTTATGCCAGTCTAGACAAACCTGATTCCTTTACGGAGACATATCAATACATAGGTTTTAAGATTCTTACTAGTCAGATATATTCCTCTGTGGGAAATATGGGGTTTTGAGTCCCTTTCACTGAGGAAGGTGTAGGTCTTGTCTATTCCATAGTTGGTTTTTGGAACGGTACCTGTGCTTATAGCAAACTCTGGTTTTATGCATCACCCCACCTCTCCTTCCCCCTTAAGCAGGCATAAGAGTGTTTTCTAAATGTGAGACACTGTTCTCTTTCCTAACTCAGTTCAAGTGTACCCATGTTTACAGGATCTTCATAAGTGATATCTTATGTTAAGATTCTTTTTCTGTGTGACTTATTTCACGTAGAATCATCGTTCCTGAATCCACCCATTTTGCTGCTACTGGTCTTATGACATTGATTTCATGGCTGAGGGATATTCCATCGTACGTATGTACCACAATGTTTTGAACCATTTTTATATTTCCTGGGATATTTAATGTGTACCCAAGTTGAGGTCATTTTAAGCACTGCAGCCCTAAATATTGGGGTGGCTCTGTCTTATTGATTTTCAGTTTTCCCAAGGTATATTCCCTAGACTGGAAGTGCCCTTGGCTCTGTAGCTCTGTTGTTTACTTGTTTTAGGGAACACAATGCACTCCTCCAGAGAGGCAGTTGGCAATTTACATCCCGCCCATCAGCATAACAAGGCTCCCTGTTCTCCAGGGACCGTCTTGCCTTTCTGGTTTTTACACATTTTGTGGATGTCCCTTTTGACCGGTGGGAAGTGATACTTCTTTGTAGTGCAGATTTGCATTGCCCGCTTGCTTGCTTGGCCAAAAAGGGCGTATGCGTTTTCTCCTGAATATATTCAGTAGAAAATGCATACGCCCTTTTTGGCCAAGTGCATCATTGTCGAAGTTGTGCCCCTCTTCCTGTGCTTTAAAGGCGATTCCAACGTACCTCTTGAAATCTGTTTCCTGCTATTCTGCCTCGCTTTCAAGTCCGCCTCGTTGCCTTCCCTCAACAGATTTTTGGACGATAGTTGTCCTTTATTACTCGGCCAGTTTGTGAATTGCTGTGCCCCTGAGCTCCATATTTCAACTCATTTTTGGTGATCTGACAGCAAGTCCAACATTTTGCTTCAGGACCTATACTGGTTCCCAGTGGGTGGCTGAGACTTTGGTTAATTATTGTTCCTGCCGGGAATTTAGAATGATATGTGCCCGTCCAAATGCCTGACAGCTACTCTCTCATTGGTTCTCCCTCTTCCCTTTCATCCTCTGCCAAATTGGCAACCTGTGCGAACCAGGAGGTTAAAGGGGCTGTCTCTCCAAGTTGGGAGGTTGATAGTAAAGCACATGGAAAGTCAAACCGGAGCACCAGGAGACGGACAATTCGTTGAGTTTTAGAAACATTTCGTATTCACAGTGTGTCCGTTCTCTAGGTATCCCGTACATGTTATAACTTTAGTAATATTCCCTTCAACCTGGAGAGTTGGGACCCATGGAATGGGTGCCATGCATTATTGCTTTAAAGGGTCTGCATTTGCTCACCCAATCTCACCAATCCTCTCAGTCCCAAGTGTCCAGCCTTATGCCACATCCAGCTGTCGTTGTAGATTGGGTCATTCCAGCTTTCATCAGAGACCCTGAAGGAATTGTAAAGAATTTCCCAGTTTTTTTGTTTTGTTTTTGAAATTCCTTTTTATAGTGGGTTTGAGCTGATTCTCACTGCCATGTTTATGCCAGTGTAGACACACTTGATTCCCTTATGGAGACATATCAATACATAGGTTTTAAGATTCTTACTAGTCAGATATATTCCTCTGCGGGAAATATGGGGTTTTGAGTCCCTTTCACTGAGGAAGGTATAGGTCTTTTATATTCCATAGTTGGTTTTTGGAACGGTACCTGTGCTTATATCAAACTCTGGTTTTATGCATCACCCCACCTCTCCTTCCCACTTAAGCAGGCATAAGAGTGTTTTCTAAATGTGAGACACTGTTCTCTTTCCTAACTCATTTCAAGTGTAGCCATGATTACAGGATCTTCATAAGTGATATCTTATGATAAGTTTCTTTTTCTGTGTGACTTATTTCACTTAGAATCATCGTACCTGAATCCACCCATTTTGCTGCTACTGGTCTTATGACTTTGATTTCATGGCTGAGGGATATTCCATCGTACGTAAGTACCACAATTTTTTGAACCATTTTTATATTTCCTGTGATATTTAAGGTGTACCAAAGTTGAGGTTCTTGTAAGCAGTGCAGCCCTAAATTTTCGGGTGGCTCTGTCTTATTGATTTTCAGTTTTCCCAAGGTATATTCCCTAGACTGGAAGTGCCCTTCGCTCTGTAGCTCTGTTGTTTACTTGTTTTAGGGAACACAATGCACTCCTCCAGAGAGGCAGTTGGCAATTTACATCCCGCCCATCAGCATAACAAGGCTCCCTGTTCTCCAGGGCCTGTCTTGCCTTTCTGGTTTTTACACATTTTGTGGATGTCCCTTTTGACCGGTCGGAAGTGATACTTCTTTGTAGTGCAGATTTGCATTGCCCGCTTGCTTGCTTGGCCAAAAAGGGCGTATGCGTTTTCTCCTGAATATATTCAGTAGAAAATGCATACGCCCTTTTTGGCCAAGTGCATCATTGTCGAAGTTGTGCCCCTCTTCCTGTGCTTTAAAGGCGATTCCAACGTACCTCTTGAAATCTGTTTCCTGCTATTCTGCCTCGCTTTCAAGTCCGCCTCGTTGCCTTCCCTCAACAGATTTTTGGACGATAGTTGTCCTTTATTACTCGGCCAGTTTGTGAATTGCTGTGCCCCTGAGCTCCATATTTCAACTCATTTTTGGTGATCTGACAGCAAGTCCAACATTTTGCTTCAGGACCTATACTGGTTCCCAGTGGGTGGCTGAGACTTTGGTTAATTATTGTTCCTGCCGGGAATTTAGAATGATATGTGCCCGTCCAAATGCCTGACAGCTACTCTCTCATTGGTTCTCCCTCTTCCCTTTCATCCTCTGCCAAATTGGCAACCTGTGCGAACCAGGAGGTTAAAGGGGCTGTCTCTCCAAGTTGGGAGGTTGATAGTAAAGCACATGGAAAGTCAAACCGGAGCACCAGGAGACGGACAATTCGTTGAGTTTTAGAAACATTTCGTATTCACAGTGTGTCCGTTCTCTAGGTATCCCGTACATGTTATAACTTTAGTAATATTCCCTTCAACCTGGAGAGTTGGGACCCATGGAATGGGTGCCATGCATTATTGCTTTAAAGGGTCTGCATTTGCTCACCCAATCTCACCAATCCTCTCAGTCCCAAGTGTCCAGCCTTATGCCACATCCAGCTGTCGTTGTAGATTGGGTCATTCCAGCTTTCATCAGAGACCCTGAAGGAATTGTAAAGAATTTCCCAGTTTTTTTGTTTTGTTTTTGAAATTCCTTTTTATAGTGGGTTTGAGCTGATTCTCACTGCCATGTTTATGCCAGTGTAGACACACTTGATTCCCTTATGGAGACATATCAATACATAGGTTTTAAGATTCTTACTAGTCAGATATATTCCTCTGCGGGAAATATGGGGTTTTGAGTCCCTTTCACTGAGGAAGGTATAGGTCTTTTATATTCCATAGTTGGTTTTTGGAACGGTACCTGTGCTTATATCAAACTCTGGTTTTATGCATCACCCCACCTCTCCTTCCCACTTAAGCAGGCATAAGAGTGTTTTCTAAATGTGAGACACTGTTCTCTTTCCTAACTCATTTCAAGTGTAGCCATGATTACAGGATCTTCATAAGTGATATCTTATGATAAGTTTCTTTTTCTGTGTGACTTATTTCACTTAGAATCATCGTACCTGAATCCACCCATTTTGCTGCTACTGGTCTTATGACTTTGATTTCATGGCTGAGGGATATTCCATCGTACGTAAGTACCACAATTTTTTGAACCATTTTTATATTTCCTGTGATATTTAAGGTGTACCAAAGTTGAGGTTCTTGTAAGCAGTGCAGCCCTAAATTTTCGGGTGGCTCTGTCTTATTGATTTTCAGTTTTCCCAAGGTATATTCCCTAGACTGGAAGTGCCCTTCGCTCTGTAGCTCTGTTGTTTACTTGTTTTAGGGAACACAATGCACTCCTCCAGAGAGGCAGTTGGCAATTTACATCCCGCCCATCAGCATAACAAGGCTCCCTGTTCTCCAGGGCCTGTCTTGCCTTTCTGGTTTTTACACATTTTGTGGATGTCCCTTTTGACCGGTCGGAAGTGATACTTCTTTGTAGTGCAGATTTGCATTGCCCGCTTGCTTGCTTGGCCAAAAAGGGCGTATGCGTTTTCTCCTGAATATATTCAGGAGAAAACGCATACGCCCTTTTTGGCCAAGTGCATCATTGTCGAAGGTGTGCCCCTCTTCCTGTGCTTTAAAGGCGATTCCAACGTACCTCTTGAAACCTGTTTCCTGCTATTCTGCCTCGCTTTCAAGTCCACCTCGTTGCCTTCCCTCAACAGATTTTTGGACGATAGTTGTCCTTTATTACTCGGCCAGTTTGTGAATTGCTGTGCCCCTGAGCTCCATTTTTCAACAAGTTTTTGGTGAGCTGACCGCAAGTCCAAAATTTTGGTTCAGGACCTATACTGGCTCCCGGTTGGTGGCTGAGACTTTGGTTAACTCTTCTTCCTACCGGGAAGTTAGAGTGATATGTGCCCGTCGAAATGCCTAACAGCTCCTCTCTCATTAATTCTCCCTCTTCCCTTTCATCCTCTGCCAAATTGGCAACCTGTGCGAACCAGGAGGTTAAAGGGGCTGTGTCTCCAAGTTGAGAGGTTGATAGTAAAGCAGATGGAAGTCAAACCGGAGCACCAGGAGAGGGACTATTCGTTGAGTTTTAGAAACCTTTCTTATTCACAGTGTGTCCGTTCTCTAGGTTTCCCGTACATGTTATAACTGTAGTAATATTCCCTTCAACCTGGAGAGTTGGGACCCATGGAATGGGTGCCAGGCATTTGTGCTTTAAAGGGTCTGCATTTGCTCACCCAATCTCCCCAATCCTCTCAGTCCCAAGTGTCCCTCCTTCTGCCACATCCAGCTGTCATTGTAGATAGGGTCATTCCAGGTTTCATCAGAGACCCTGAAGGAATTGTAAAGAATTTCCCAGTTTTTTTGTTTTGTTTTTGAAATTCCTTTTTATAGTGGGTTTGAGCTGATTCTCGCTGCCATGTTTATGTCAGTCTAGACACACTTGATTCCTTTACAGAGACATATCAATACATAGGTTTTATGATTCTTACTAGTCAGATATATTCCTCTGTGGGAAATATGGGGTTTTGAGTCCCTTTCACTGAGGAAGGTGTAGGTCTTGTCTATTCCATAGTTGGTTTTTGGAACGGTACCTGTGCTTATATCAAACTCTGGTTTTATGCGTCACCCCACATCTCCTTCCCCATTAAGGAGGCATAAGTGTGTTTTCTAATGTGAGACACTGTTCTCTTTCCTAACTCAGTTCAAGTGTAGCCATGTTTACAGGATCTTCATAAGTGATATCTTATGATAAGTTTCTTTTTCTGTGTGACTTATTTCACTTAGAATCATCGTTCCTGAAACCACCCATTTTGCTGCTACTGGTCTTATGACATTGATTTCATGGCTGAGGGATATTCCATCGTACGTATGTACCACAATTTTTTGAACCATTTTTATATTTCCTGGGATATTTAATGTGTACCCAAGTTGAGGTCCTTGTAAGCACTGCAGCCCTAAATTTTGGGGTGGCTCTGTCTTATTGATTTTCAGTTTTCCCAAGGTATATTCCCTAGACTGGAAGTGCCCTTGGCTCTGTAGCTCTGTTGTTTACTTGTTTTAGGGAACACAATGCACTCCTCCAGAGAGGCAGTTGGCAATTTACATCCCACCCATCAGCATAACAAGGCTCCCTGTTCTCCAGGGCCTCTCTTGCCTTTCTGGTTTTTACACATTTTGTGGATGTCCCTTTTGACCGGTGGGAAGTGATACTTCTTTGTAGTGCCGATTTGCATTGCCCGCTTGCTTGCTTGGCCAAAAAGGGCGTATGCATTTTCTCTTGAATATATTCAGGAGAAAATGCATACGCCCTTTTTGGCAAGTGCATCATTGTCGAAGTTGTGCCCCTCTTCCTGTGCTTTAAAGGCGATTCCCACGTACCTTTTGAAATCTGTTTCCTGCTATTCTGCCTCGCTTTCAAGTCCACCTCGCTGCGTTCCCTCAAGAGATTTTTGGACGATAGTTGTCCTTTATTACTCGGCCAGTTTGTGAATTGCTGTGCCCCTGAGCTCCATTTTTCAACTCGTTTTTGGTGAGCTGACCGCAAGTCCAAAATTTTGGTTCAGGACCTATGCTGGTTCCCGGTGGGAGGCTGAGACTTTGCTTAATTCTTCTTCCTGCCGGGATGTTAGAGTGATATGAGCCCGTCCAAATGCCTAACAGCTACTCTCTCATTGGTTCTCCCTCTTCCCTTTCATCCTCTGCTAAATTGGCAACCTGTGCGAACCAGGAGCTTAAAGGGGCTGTCTCTCCAAGTTGGGAGGTTTATAGTAAAGCAGATGGAAAGTCAAAACGGAGCACCAGGAGAGGGACTATTCGTTGAGTTTTAGAAACCTTTCGTATTCACAGTGTGTCCGTTCTCTAGGTTTCCCATACATGTTATAACTGTAGTAATATTCCCTTCAACCTGGAGAGTTGGGACCCATGGAATGGGTGCCATGCATTATTGCTTTAAAGGGTCTGCATTTGCTCACCAAATCTCACCAATCGTCTCAGTCCCAAGTGTCCAGCCTTATGGCACATCCAGCTGTCGTTGTAGATTGGGTCATTCCAGGGTTCATCAGAGACCCTGAAGGAATTGAAAAGAATTTCCCAGTTTTTTTGTTTTGGTTTTGAAATTCCTTTTTATAGTGGGTTTGAGCTGATTCTCGCTGCCATGTTTATGCCTGTCTAGACACACTTGATTCCCTTACGGAGAAATATCAATACATATGTTTTAAGATTCTTACTAGTCAGATATATTCCTCTGCGGGAAATATGGGGTTTTGAGTCCCTTTCACTGAGGAAGGTGTAGGTCTTGTCTATTCCATAGTTGGTTTTTGGAACGGTACCTGTGCTTATATCAAACTCAGGTTTTATGCATCACCCCACCTCTCCTTCCCCCTTAAGCAGGCATAAGAGTGTTTTCTAAATGTGAGACACTGTTCTCTTTCCTAACTCAGTTCAAGTGTAGCCATGTTTACAGGATCTTCATAAGTGATATCTTATGATAAGTTTCTTTTTCTGTGTGACTTATTTCACTTAGAATCATCATACCTGAATCCACCCATTTTGCTGCTACTGGTCTTATGACATTGATTTCATGGCTGAGGGATATTCCATCGTACATAAGTACCACAATTTTTTGAACCATTTTTATATTTCCTGGGATATTTAAGGTGTACCCAAGTTGAGGTCCTTGTAAGCAGTGCAGCCCTAAATTTTGGGGTGGCTCTGTCTTATTGATTTTCAGTTTTCCCAAGGTATATTCCCTAGACTGGAAGTGCCCTTGGCTCTGTAGCTCTGTTCTTTACTTGTTTTAGGGAACACAATGCACTCCTCCAGAGAGGCAGTTGGCAATTTACATCCCGCCCATCAGAATAACAAGGCTCCCTGTTCTCCAGGGCCTGTCTTGCCTTTCTGGATTTTACACATTTTGTGGATGTCCCTTTTGACTGGTGGGAAGTGATACTTCTTTGTAGTGCAGATTTGCATTGCCCGCTTGCTTGCTTGGCCAAAAAGTGCGTATGCGTTTTCTCCTGAATATATTCAGGAGAAAACGCATATGCCCTTTTTGGCCAAGTGCATCATTGTCGAAATTGTGCCCCTCTTCCTGTGCTATAAAGGCGATTCCAACGTACCTCTTGAAATCTGTTTCCTTCTATTCTGCCTCGCTTTCAAGTCCGCCTCGTTGCCTTCCCTCAACAGATTTTTGGATGATAGTTGTCCTTTATTACTCGGCCAGTTTGTGAATTGCTGTGCCCCTGAGCTCCATTTTTCAACTCATTTTTGGTGAGCTGACCGCAAGTCCAAAATTTTGGTTCAGGACCTATACTGGTTCCCGGTGGGTGGCTGAGACTTTGGTTAATTCTTCTTCCTGCCGGGAAATTACAGTGATATGTGCCCGTCCAAATGCCTAACAGCTACTCTCTCATTGGTTCTCCCTCTTCGCTTTCATCCTCTGCCAAATTGGCAACCTGTGCGAACCAGGAGGTTAAAAGGGCTCTCTCTCCAAGTTGGGAGGTTGATAGTAAAGCAGATGGAAAGTCAAACCGGAGCACCAGGAGAGGGACTATTCGTTGAGTTTTAGAAACCTTTCGTATTCACAGTGTGTCCGTTCTCTAGTTTTCCGGTACATGTTATAACTGTAGTAATATTCCCTTCAACCTGGAACGTTGGGACCCATGGAATGGGTGCCGTGCATTATTGCTTTAAAGGGTCTGCATTTCCTCACCAAATCTCACCAATCGTCTCAGTCCCAAGTGTCCAGCCTTATGCCACATCCAGCTGTCGTTGTAGATAGGGTCATTCCAGGTTTCATCAGAGACCCTGAAGGTATTGTAAAGAATTTCTCTTTTTTTTTGTTTTGTTTTTGAAATTCCTCTTTATAGTGGGTTTGAGCTGATTCTCGCTGCCATATTTATCCCAGTCTAGACACACTTGATTCCCTTATGGACACATATCAATACATAGGTTTTAAGATTCTTAATAGTCAGATATATTCCTCTGCGGGTAATATGGGGTTTTGAGTCCCTTTCACTGAGGAAGGTGTAGGTCTTGTCTATTCCATAGTTGGTTTTTGGAACGGTACCTATGCTTATATCAAACTCTGGGTTTATGCATCACCCCACCTCTCCTTCCCCATTAAGCAGGCATAAGAGTGTTTTCTAAATGTGAGACACTGTTCTCTTTCCTAACTCAGTTCAAGTGTAGCCATGTTTACAGGATCTTCATAAGTGATATCTTATGATAAGTTTCTTTCTCTGTGACTTATTTCACTTAGAATCATCCTACATGTATCTACCCATTTTGTTGCTACTGGTCTTATGACATTGATTTCATGGCTGAGGGATATTCCATCGTACGTAAGTACCACAATTTTTTGTACCATTTTTATATTTCCTGGGATATTTAAGGTGTACCCAAGTGAGGTCCTTGTAAGCAGTGCAGCCCTAAATTTTGGGGTGGCTCTGTCTTATTGATTTTCAGTTTTCCCAAGGTATATTCCCTAGACTGGAAGTGCCCTTGGCTCTGTAGCTCTGTTGTTTACTTGTTTTAGGGAACACAATGCACTCCTCCAGAGAGGCAGTTGGCAATTTACATCCCGCCCATCAGCATAACAAGGCTCCCTGTTCTCCAGGGCCTGTCTTGCCTTTCTGGTTTTTACATATTTTGTGGATGTCCCTTTTGACCGGTGGGAAGTGATACTTCTTTGTAGTGCAGATTTGCATTGCCCGCTTGCTTGCTTGGCCAAAAAGGGCGTATGCGTTTTCTCCTGAATATATTCAGGAGAAAACGCATACGCCCTTTTTGGCCAAGTGCATCATTGTCGAAATTGTGCCCCTCTTCCTGTGCTTTAAAAGCAATTCCAACGTACCTCTTGAAATCTGTTTCCTACTATTCTGCCTCGCTTTCAAGTCCGCCTCGTTGCCTTCCCTCAACAGATTTTTGGACGATAATTGTCCTTTATTACTCGGCCAGTTTGTGAATTGCTGTGCCCCTGAGCTCTATTTTTAAACTCGTTTTTGGTGAGCTTGCCGCAAGTCCAAAATTTTGGTTCAGGACCTATACTGGTTCCCGGTGGGTGGCTGAGACTTTGGTTAATTCTTCTTCCTGCCGGGAAATTACAGTGATATGTGCCCGTCCAAATGCCTAACAGCTAATTTCTCATTGGATCTCCCTCTTCCTTTTCATCCTCTGCCAAATTGGCAACCTGTGCGAACCAGGAGGTTAAACGGGCTGTCTCTCCAAGTTGGGAGGTTGATAGTAAAGCAGATGGAAAGTCAAACCGGAGCACCAGGAGAGGGACTATTCATTGTGTTTTAGAAACCTTTCGTATTCACAGTGTGTCCGTTCTCTAGGTTTCCGGTACATGTTATAACTGTAGTAATATTCCCTTTAACCTAAAGAGTTGGGACCCATGGAATGGGTGCCATGCATTATTGCTTTAAAGGGTCTGCATTTGCTCACCAAATCTCACCAATCGTCTCAGTCCCAAGTGTCCAGCCTTATGCCACATCCAGCTGTCGTTGTAGATAGGGTCATTCCAGGGTTCATCAAAGACCCTGAAGGAATTGTAAAGAATTTCCCAGTTTTTTTTTTTGTTTTTCAAATTCCTTTTTATAGTGGGTTTGAGCTGATTCTCGCTGCCATGTTTATGCCAGTCTAGACACACTTGATTCCCTTACGGAGACATATCAATACATAGGTTTTAAGATTCTTACTAGTCAGATATATTCCTCTGCGGGAAATATGGGGTTTTGAGTCCCTTTCACTGAGGAAGGTGTAGGTCTTGTCTATTCCATAGTTGGTTTTTGGAACGGTACCTGTGCTTATATCAAACTCTGTGTTTATGCATCACCCCACGTCTCCTTCCCCCTTAAGCAGGCATAAGAGTGTTTTCTAAATGTGAGACACTGTTCTCTTTCCTAACTCAGTTCAATTGTAGCCATGTTTACAGTATCTTCCTAAGTGATATCTTCTGATAAGTTTCTTTTTCTCTGTGACTTATTTCACTTAGAATCATCGTACCTGAATCCACCCATTTTGCTGCTACTGGTCTTATGACATTGATTTCATGGCTGAGGGATATTCCATCGTACATAAGTACCACAGTTTTTTGAACCATTTTTATATTTCCTGGGATATTTAAGGTGTACCCAAGTTGAGGTCCTTGTAAGCAGTGCAGCCCTAAATTTTGGGGTGGCTCTGTCTTATTGATTTTCAGTTTTCCCAAGGTATATTCCCTAGACTGGAAGTGCCCTTGGCTCTGTAGCTCTGTTCTTTTCTTGTTTTAGGGAACACAATGCACTCCTCCAGAGAGGCAGTTGGCAATTTACATCCCGCCCATCAGCATAACAAGGCTCCCTGTTTTCCAGGGCCTGTCTTGCCTTTCTGGTTTTTACACATTTTGTGGATGTCCCTTTTGATCGGTGGGAAGTGATACTTCTTTGTAGTGCAGATTTGCATTGCCCGCTTGCTTGCTTGGCCAAAAAGGGCGTATGCGTTTTCTCCTGAATATATTCAGGAGAAAACGCATACGCCCTTTTTGGCCAAGTGCATCATTGTCGAAGTTGTGCCCCTCTTCCTGTGCTTTAAAGGCGATTCCAACGTACCTCTTGAAATCTGTTTACTGCTATTCTGCCTCACTTTCAAGTCCGCCTCGTTGCCTTCCCTCAACAGATTTTTGGACGATAGTTGTCCTTTATTACTCGGCCAGTTGGTGAATTGCTGTGCCCCTGAGCTCCATTTTTCAACTCGTTTTTGGTGAGCTGACCGCAAGTCCAAAATTTTGGTTCAGGACCTATGCTGGTTCCCGGTGGGGGGCTGAGACTTTGGTTAATTCTTCTTCGTGCCGGTTAGTTAGAGTGATATGTGCCCGTCCAAATACCTAACAGCTACTCTCTCATTGGTTCTCCCTCTTCCCTTTCATCCTCTGCCAAATTGGAAACCTGTGTGAACCAGGAGGTTGAAGGGGCTGTCTCTCCAAGTTGGGAGATTGATAGTAAAGCAGATGGAAAGTCAAACCGGAGCACCAGGAGAGGGACTATTCGTTGAGTTTTAGAAACCTTTCATATTCACAGTGTGTCCGTTCTCTAGGTTTCTCGTACATGTTATAACTGTAGTAATATCCCCTTCAACCTGGAGAGTTGGGACCCATGGAATGGGTGCCATGCATTATTGCTTTAAAGGGTCTGCATTTGCTCTCCCAATCTCACCAATCCTCTCAGTCCCAAGTGTCCAGCCTTATGCCACATCCAGCTGTCATTGTAGATAGGGTCATTCCAGGTTTCATCAGAGACCCTGAAGGAATTGTAAAGAATTTCCCAGTTTTTTTGTTTTGTTATTGAAATTCCTTTTTTTAGTGGGTTTGAGCTGATTCTCGCTGCCATGTTTCTGCCAGTCTAGACACACTTGATTCCCTTACGGAGACATATCAATACATAGGTCTTAAGATTCTTACTAGTCAGATATATTCCTCTGCAGGAAATATGGGGTTTTGAGTCCCTTTCACTGAGGAAGGTGTAGGTCTTGTCTATTCCATAGTTGGTTTTTCGAACGGTACCTGTGCTTATATCAAACTCTGGTTTTATGCATCACCCCACCTCTCCTTCCCACTTAAGCAGGCATAAGAGTGTTTTCTAAATGTGAGACACTGTTCTCTTTCCTAACTCAGTTCAAGTGTAGCCATGTTTACAGGATCCTCATAAGTGATATCTTATGATAAGTTTCTTTTTCTGTGTGACTTATTTCACTTAGAATCATCATACCTGAATCCACCCATTTTGCTACTACTGGTCTTATGACATTGATTTCATGGCTGAGGGATATTCCATCGTACGTAAGTACCACAAATTTTTGAACCATTTTTATATTTCCTGGGATATTTAAGGTGTACCCAAGATGAGGTCCTTGTAAGCACTGCAGCCCTAAATTTTGGGCTGGCTCTATCTTATTGATTTTCAGTTTTCCCAAGGTATATTCCCTAGACTGGAAGTGCCCTTGGCTCTGTAGCTCTGTTGATTACTTGTTTTAGGGAACACAATGCACTCCTCCAGAGAGAAAGTTGGCAATTTACATCCCGCCCATCAACATAACAAGGCTCCCTGTTCTGCAGGGCCTGTCTTGCCTTTCTGGTTTTTACACATTTTGTGGATGTCCCTTTTGACCGGTGGGAAGTGATACTTCTTTGTAGTGCAGATTTGCATTGCCGCATGCTTGCTTGCTTGGCCAAAAAGGGCGCATGCGTTTTCTCCTGAATATATTCAGGAGAAAACGCATGCGCCCTTTTTGGCCAAGAGCATCATTGTCGAAGTTGTGCCCCTCTTCCTGTGCTTTAAAGGCGATTCCAACGTAACTCTTGAAATCTGTTTCCTGCTATTCTGCCTCGCATTCAAGTCCGCCTCGTTGCCTTCCCTCAACAGATTTTTGGACGATAGTTGTCCTTTTTTACTTGGCCTGTTTGTGTATTGCTGTGCCCCTGAGCTCCATTTTTCAACTCATTTTTGGTGAGCTGACCGCAAGTCCAAAATTTTGGTTCAGGACCTATGCTGGTTCCCGGTGGGTGGCTGAGACTTTGGTTAATTCTTCTTCCTGCCGGGAAGTTAGAGTGATATGTGCCCGTCCAAATGCCTAACAGCTACTCTCTCATTGGTTCTCCCTCTTCCCTTTCATCCTCTGCCAAATTGGCAACGTGTGCGAACCAGGAGGTTAAAGGGGCTGTCTCTTCAAGTTGGGAGGTTGATAGTAAAGCAGATGGAATGTGAAACCGGAGCACCAGGAGAGGGACTATTCATTGAGTTTTAGAAACCTTTCGTATTCACAGTGTGTCCGTTCTCTAGGTTTCCCGTACATGTTATAACTTTAGTAATATTCCCTTCAACCTGGAGAGTTGGGACCCATGGAATGGGTGCCTGGCTTTATTGCTTTAAAGGGTCTGCATTTGCTCACCCAATCTCACCAATCCTCTCAGTCCCAAGTGTCCAACCTTATGCCACATCCAGCTGTCGTTGAAGATAGGGTCATTCCTGGTTTCATCAGAGACCCTGAAGGAATTGTAAAGAATTTCCCAGTTTTTTTGTTTTGTTATTGAAATTCCTTTTTTTAGTGGGTTTGAGCTGATTCTCGCTGCCATGTTTATGCCAGTCTAGACAAACTTGATTCCCTTACGGAGACATATCAATACATAGGTCTTAAGATTCTTACTAGTCAGATATATTCCTTTGCGGGAAATATGGGGTTTTGAGTCCCTTTCACTGAAGAAGGTATAGTTCTTGTCTATTCCATAGTTGGTTTTTGGAACGGTACCTGTGCTTATATCAAACTCTGGTTTTATGCATCACCCCACCTCTCCTTCCCCCTTAAGCAGGCATAAGAGTGTTTTCTAAATGTGAGACACTGTTCTCTTTCCTAACTCAATTCAAGTGTAGCCATGTTTACAGGATCTTCATGAGTGATATCTTATGATAAGTTTCTTTTTCTGTGTGACTTATTTCACTTAGAATCATCGTACCTGAATCCACCCATTTTGCTACTACTGGTCTTATGACATTGATTTCATGGATGAGGGATATTCCATCGTACATAAGTACCACAATTTTTTGAACCATTTTTATATTTCCTGGGATATTTAAGGTGTACCCAAGTTGAGGTCCTTTTAAGCAGTGCAGCCCTAAATTTTTGGGTGGCTCTGTCTTATTGATTTTCAGTTTTCCAAAGGTATATTCCCTAGACTGGAAGTGCCCTTGGCTCTGTAGCTCTGTTGATTACATATTTTAGGGAACACAATGCACTCCTCCAGAGAGACTGTTGGCAATTTACATCCCGCCCATCAACATAACAAGGCTCCCTGTTCTGCAGGGCCTGTCTTGCCTTTCTGGTTTTTACACATTTTGTGGATATCCCTTTTGACCGGAGGGAAGTGATACTTCTTTGTAGTGCAGATTTGCATTGCGCGCTTGCTTGCTTAGCCAAAAAGGGCGTATGCGTTTTCTCCTGAATATATTCAGGAGAAAACGCATACGCCCTTTTTGGCCAAGTGCATCATTGTCAAAGTTGTGCCCCTCTTCCTGTGCTTTAAAGGCGATTCCAACGTACCTCTTGAAATCTGTTTCCTGCTATTCTGACTCACTTTCAAGTCCGCCTCATTGCCTTCCCTCAAGAGATTTTTGGACCATAGTTGTCCTTTATTACTCGGACTGTTTGTGAATTGCTGTGCCCCTTAGCTCAATTTTTCAACTCGTTTTTGGTGAGCTGACCGCAAGTCCAAAATTTTGGTTCAGGACCTATGCTGGTTCCCGGTGGGGGGCTGAGACTTTGGTTAATTCTTCTTCCTGCCGGGAAGTTAGTGTGAAATGTGCCCGTCCAAATGCCTAACAGCTACTCTCTCATTGGTTCTCCTGCTTCCCTTTCATACTCTGCCAATTTGGCAACCTGTGCGAACCAGGAGGTTAAAGGGGCTGTCTCTCCAAGTTGGGAGGTTGATAGTAAAGCAGATGGAAAGTCAAACTGGAGCACCAGGAGAGGGACTATTCGTTGAGTTTTAGAAACCTTTCGTATTCACAGTGTGTCCGTTCTGTAGGTTTCCCGTACATGTTATAGCTGTAGTAATATTCCCTACAACCTGGAGTGTTGGGACCCATGGAATGGGTGCCATGCATTATTGCTTTAAAGGGTCTGCATTTGCTCACCCAATCTCACCAATCCTCTCAGTCCCAAGTTTCCCTCCTTCTGCCACATCCAGCTGTCATTGTAGATAGGGTCATTCCAGGTTTCATCAGAGACCCTGAAGGAATTGTAAAGAATTTCCCAGTTTTTTTGTTTTGTTTTTGAAATTCCTTTTTATAGTGGGGTTGAGCTGATTCTCGCTGCCATGTTTATGCCAGTCTAGGCACACTTGATTCCCTTACGGTGACATATCAATACATAGGTTTTAAGATTCTTACTAGACAGATATATTCCTCTGTGGGAAATATGGGGTTTTGAGTCCCTTTCACTGAGGAAGGTGTAGGTCTTGTCTATTCCATAGTTGGTTTTTGGAACGGTACCTGTGCTTATATCAAACTCTGGTTTTATGCATCACCCCACCTCTCCTTCCCCCTTAAGCAGGCATAAGAGTGTTTTCTAAATGTGAGACAATGTTCTCTTTCCTAACTCAGTTCAAGTGTAGCCATGTTTACAGGATCTTCATAAGTGATATCTTATGATTAGTTTCTTTTTCTGTGTGACTTCTTCACTTAGAATCATCGTACCTGAATCCACCCATTTTGCTGTTACTGGTCTTATGACATTGATTTCATGGCTGAGGGATATTCCATCGTACGTAAGTACCACAATTTTTTGAACCAGTTTTATATTTCCTGGGATATTTAAGGTGTACCCAAGTTGAGGTCCTTGTAAGCAGTGCAGCCCTAAGTTTTGGGGTGGCTCTGTCTTATTGATTTTCATTTTTCCCGAGGTATATTCCCTAGACTGGAAGTGCCCTTGGCTCTATAGCTCTGTTCTTTACTTGATTTAGGGAACACAATGTACTCCTCCAGAGCGGCAGTTGGCAATTTACATCCCGCCCATCACCTTAAAAAGGCTCCATGATCTCCAGGGCCTGTCTTGCCTTTCTGGTTTTTACACATTTTGTGGATGTCCCTTTTGACCGGTGGGAAGTGATACTTCTTTGTAGTGCAGATTTGCATTGCCCGCTTGCTTGCTTGGCCAAAAAGGGCGTATGCGTTTTCTCCTGAATATATTCAGGAGAAAACGCATACGCAATTTTTGGCCAAGTGCATCATTGTCGAAGTTGTGCCCCTCTTCCTGTGCTTTAAAGGCGATTCCAACGTACCTCTTGAAATCTGTTTCCTGCTATCCTGCCTCGCTTTCAAGTCTGCCTCGTTTCCTTCCCTCAACAGATTTTTGGACGATAGTTGTCCTTTATTACTCGGCCAGTTTGTGAATTGCTGTGCCCCTGAGCTCCATTTGTCAACTCGTTTTTGGTGAGCTGACCGCAAGTCCAACATTTTGGTTCAGGACCTATGCTGGTTCCCGGTGGGGGGCTGAGACTTTGGTTAATTCTTCTTCCTGCTGGGAAGTTAGAGTGATATGTGCTCGTCCAAATGCCTAACAGCTACTCTCTCATTGGTTCTCCCTCTTCCCTTTCATCCTCTGCCAATTTGGCAACCTGTGGGAACCAGGAGGTTAAAGGGGCTGTCTCTCCAAGTTGGGAGGTTGATAGTAAAGCAGATGGAAAATCAAACCGGAGCACCAGGAGATGGACAATTTGTTGTGTTTTAGAAACCTTTCGTATTCACAGTGGGTCCGTTCTCTAGGTTTCCCGTACATGTTATAGCTGTAGTAATATTCCCTTCAACCTGGAGAGTTGGGACCCATGTAATGGGTGCCTGGCATTTGTGCTTTGAAGGGTCTGCATTTGCTCACCCAAACTCACCAATCGTCTCAGTCCCAAGTGTCCCTCCTTATGCCACATCCAGCTGTCATTGTAGATAGGGTCATTCCAGGTTTCATCAGAGACCCTGAAGGAATTGTAAAGAATTTCCCAGTTTTTTTGTTTTGTTTTTGAAATTCCTTTTTATAGTGGGTTTGAGCTGATTCTCGCTGCCATGTTTATGCCAGTCTAGACACATTTGATTCCCTTACGGAGACATATCAATACATAGGTTTTAAGATTCTTACTGATCAGATATATTCCTCTGCGGGAAATATGGTGTTTTGAGTCCCTTTCACTGAGGAAGGTATAAGTCTTGTCTATTCCATAGTTGGTTTTTGGAACGGTACCTGTGCTTATATCAAACTCTGGTTTTATGCATCACCCCACCTCTCCTTCCCCCTTAAGCAGGCATAAGAGTGTTTTCTAAATGTGAGACACTGTTCTCTTTCCTAACTCAGTTCAAGTGTAGCCATGTTTACAGGATCTTCATAAGTGATATCTTATGATAAGTTTCTTTTTCTCTGTGACTTATTTCACTTAGAATCATCGTACCTGAATCCACCCATTTTGCTGCTACTGGACTTATGACATTGATTTCATGGCTGAGGGATATTCCATCGTACGTAAGTACAACAATTTTTTGAAACATTTTTATATTTCCTGGGATATTTAAGGTGTACCCAAGTTGAGGTCGTTGTAAGCAGTGCAGCCCTAAGTTTTGGGGTGGCTCTGTGTTATTGATTTTCAGTTTTCCCGAGGTATATTCCCTAGACTGGAAGTACCCTTGGCTCTGTAGCTCTGTTCTTTACTTGTTTTAGGGAACACAATGTACTCCTCCAGAGAGGCAGTTGGCAATTTACATCCCGCCCATCAGCATAAAAAGGCTCCCTGTTCTCCAGGGCCTGTCTTGCCTTTCTGGTATTTACACATTTTGTGGATGTCCCTTTTGACCGATGGGAAGTGATACTTCTTTGTAGTGCAGATTTGCATTGCCCGCTTGCTTGCTTGGCCAAAAAGGGCGTATGCGTTTTCTCCTGAATATATTCAGGAGAAAACGCATACGCCCTTTTTGGCCAAGTGCATCATTGTCGAAGTTGTGCCCCTCTTCCTGTGCTTTAAAGGCGATTCCAACGTACCTCTTGAAATCTGTTTCCTGCTATCCTGCCTCGCTTTCAAGTCTGCCGCGTTGCCTTCCCTCAACAGATTTTTGGACGATAGTTGTCCTTTATTACACGGCCAGTTTGTGAATTGCTGTGCCCCTGAGCTCCATTTTTCAACTCGATTTTGGTGAGCTGACCGCAAGTCCAACATTTTGGTTCAGGACCTATGCTGATTCCCGGTGGGGGGCTGAGACTTTGGTTAATTCTTCTTCCTGCTGGGAAATTAGACTGATATGTGCCCGTCCAAATGCCTAACAGCTACTCTCTCATTGGTTCTCCCTCTTCCCTTTCATCCTCTGCCAAATTGGAAACCTGTGTGAACCAGGAGGTTAAAGGGGCTGTCTCTCCAAGTTGGGAGGTTGATAGTAAAGCAGATGGAAAGCCAAACCGGAGCACCAGAAGAGGGACTATTCGTTGAGTTTTAGAAACCTTTCATATTCACAGTGGGTCCGTTCTCTAGGTTTCCCGTACATGTTATAGCTGTAGTAATATTCCCTTCAACCTGGAGAGTTGGGACCCATGGAATAGGTGCCAGGCATTTGTGCTTTAAAGGGTCTGCATTTGCTCACCCAATCTCACCAATCGTCTCAGTCCCAAGTGTCCCTCCTTATGCCACCTCCAGCTGTCATTGTAGATATGGTATTCCAGGTTTCATCAGAGACCCTGAAGGAATGGTAAAGAATTTCCCAGTTTTTTTGTTTTCTTTTTGAAATTCCTTTTTATAGTGGGTTTGAGCTGATTCTCGCTGCCATGTTTATGCCAGTCTAGACACACTTGATTCCCTTACGGAGACAAATCAATACATAGGTTTTAAGATTCTTACTAGTCAGATCTATTCCTCTGCGGTAAATATGGTGTTGTGAGTCCCTTTCACTGAGGAAGGTGTAGGTCTTGTCTATTCCATAGTTGGTTTTTGGAACGGTACCTTTGCCTATATCAAACTCTGGTTTTATGCATCACCCCACCTCTCCTTCCCCCTTAAGCAGGCATGAGAGTGTTTTCTAAATGTGAGACACTGTTCTCTTTCCTAACTCAGTTCAAGTGTAGCCATGTTTACAGGTTCTTCATAAGTGATATCTTATGATAAGTTTCTTTTTCTGTGTGACTTATTTCACTTAGAACCATCGTACCTGAATCCACCCATTTTGCTGCTACTGGTCTTATGACATTGATTTCATGGCTGAGGGATATTCCATCGTACGTAAGTACCACAATTTTTTGAACCATTTTTATATTTCCTGGGATATTTAAGGTGTACCCAAGTTGAGGTCCTTGTAAGCAGTGCAGACCTAAATTTTGGGGTGGCTCTGTCTTATTGATTTTCAGTTTTCCCAAGGTACATTCCCTAGACTGGAAGTGCCCTTGGCTCTGTAGCTCTGTTGTTTACTTGTTTTAGGGAACACAATGTACTCCTCCAGAGAGGCAGTTGGCAATTTACTTCCGGCCCATCTGCATAACAAGGCTCCCTGTTCTCCAGGGCCTGTCTTGCCTTTCTGGTTTTTACACATTTTGTGGATGTCCCTTTTGACCGGTCGGAAGTGATACTTCTTTGTAGTGCAGATTTGCATTGCCCGCTTGCTTGCTTGGCCAAAAAGGGCATATGCGTTTTCTCCTGAATATATTCAGGAGAAAAAGCATACGCCCTTTTGGCCAAGTGCATCATTGTCGAAGTTGTGCCACTCTTCCTGTGCTTTAAAGGTGATTCCAACGTACCTCTTGAAATCTGTTTCCTGCTATTCTGCCTCGCTTTCAAGTCCGCCTCGTTGCCTTCCCTCAACTGATTTTTGGATGATAGTTGTCCTTTATTACTCGGCCAGTTTGTGAATTGCTGTGCCCCTGAGCTCCATTTTTCAACTCGTTTTTGGTGAGCTGACCGCAAGTCCAAAATTTTGGTTCAGGACCTATACTGGTTGCCGGTGGGTGGCTGAGACTTTGGTTAATTCTTCTTCCTGCCGGGAAATTACAGTGATATGTGCCCGTCCAAATGCCTAACAGCTACTCTCTCATTGGTTCTCCCTCTTCCCTTTCATCCTCTGGCAAATTGGCAACCTGTGCGAACCAGGAGCTTAAAGGGGCTTTCTCTCCAAGTTGGGAGGTTGATAGTAAAGCACATGGAAAGTCAAACTGGAGCAACAGGAGAGGGACTATTCGTTGAGTTTTAGAAACCTTTCGTATTCACAGTGGGTCTGTTCTCTAGGTTTCCCGTACATGTTATAGCTGTAGTAATATTCCCTTCAACCTGGAGAGTTGGGACCCATGGAATGGGTGCCATGAGTTATTGCTTTAAAGGGTCTGCATTTGCTCACCCAATCTCACCAATCGTCTCAGTCCCAAGTGTCCCTCCTTATGCCACCTCCAGCTGTCGTTGTAGAACGGTTCATTCCAGGTTTCATTAGAGACCCTGAAGGAATTGTAAAGAATTTCCCAGTTTTTTTTGTTTTGTTTTTGAAATTCCTTTTTATAGTGGGTTTGTGGTGATTCTCGCTGCCATGTTTATGCCAGTCTAGACACACTTGATTCCCTTACGGAGACATATCAATACATAGGTTCTAAGATTCTTACTAGTCAGATATATTCCTCTGTGGGAAATATGGGGTTTTGAGTCCCTTTCACTGAGGAAGGTGTAGGTCTTGTCTATTCCATAGTTGGTTTTTGGAACGGTACCTGTGCTTATATCAAACTCTGGTTTTATGCATCACCCCACCTCTCCTTCCCCCTTAAGCAGGCATAAGAGTGTTTTCTAAATGTGAGACACTGTTCTCTTTCCTAACTCAGTTCAAGTGTAGCCATGTTTACAGGTTCTTCATAAGTGATATCTTATGATAAGTTTCTTTTTCTGTGTGACTTATTTCACTTAGAACCATCGTACCTGAATCCACCCATTTTGCTGCTACTGGTCTTATGACATTGATTTCATGGCTGAGGGATATTCCATCGTACGTAAGTACCACAATTTTTTGAACCATTTTTATATTTCCTGGGATATTTAAGGTGTACCCAAGTTGAGGTCCTTGTAAGCAGTGCAGCCCTAAATTTTGGGGTGGCTCTGTCTTATTGATTTTCAGTTTTCCCAAGGTATATTCCCTAGACTGGAAGTTCCCTTGGCTCTGTAGCTCTGTTGTTTACTTGTTTTAGGGAACACAATGCACTCCTCCAGAGAGGCAGTTGGCAATTTACATCCCGCCCATCAGCATAACAAGGCTCCCTGTTCTCCAGGGCCTGTCTTGCCTTTCTGGTTTTTACACATTTTGTGGATGTCCCTTTTGACCGGTGGGAAGTGATACTTCTTTGTAGTGCAGATTTGCATTGCCCGCTTGCTTGCTTGGCCAAAAAGGGCGTATGTGTTTTCTCCTGAATATATTCAGGAGAAAACGCATACGCCCTTTTTGGCCAAGTGCATCATTGTCGAAGTTGTGCCCCTCTCCCTGTGCTTTAAAGGCGATTCCAACGTACCTCTTGAAATCTGTTTCCTGCTATTCTGCCTCGCATTCAAGTCTGCGTCGTTGCCTTCCCTCAACAGATTTTTGGACGATAGTTGTCCTTTTTTACTTGGCCAGTTTGTGTGTTGCTGTGCCCCTGATCTCCATTATTCAACTCGTTTTTGGTGAGCTGACCGCAGGTCCAAAATTTTGGTTCAGTACCTATGCTGGTTCCAGGTGGGTGGCTGAGACTTTGGTTAATTCTTCTTCGTGCCCGGAAGTTAGAGTGATATTTGCCAGTCCAAATGCCTAACAGCTACACTCTCATTGGATCTCCATCTTCCCTTTCATCCTCTGCCAAATTGGCAACCTGTGCGAACCAGGAGGTTAAAGGGGCTGTCTCTCCAAGTTGAGAGGTTGATAGTAAAGCAGATGGAAAGTCAAACCGGAGCACCAGGAGAGGGACTATTCGTTGAGTTTTAGAAACCTTTCGTATTCACAGTGTGTCCGTTCTCTAGGTTTCCCGTACATGTTATAACTTTAGTAATATTCCCTTCAACCTGGAGAGTTGGGACCCATGGAATGGGTGCCATGCATTATTGCTTTAAAGGGTCTGCATTTGCTCACCCAATCTCACCAATCCTCTCAGTCCCAAGTGTCCAGCCTTATGCCTCATCCAGCTGTCGTTGTTCATAGGGTCATTCCAGGTTTCATCAGAGACCCTGAAGGAATTGTAAAGAATTTCCCAGTTTTTTTGTTTTGTTTTTGAAATTCCTTTTTATAGTGAGTTTGAGCTGATTCTCGCTGCCATGTTTATGCCAGTCTAGACACACTTGATTCCCTTACGGAGACATATCAATACATAGGTTTTAAGATTCTTACTAGTCAGATATATTCCTCTGCGCGAAATATGGGGTTTTGAGTCCCTTTCACTGAGGAAGGTGTAGGTCTTGTCTATTCCATAGTTGGTTTTTGGAACGGTAACTGTGCTTGTATCAAACTCTGGTTTTATGCATCACCCCACCTCTCCTTCCCCCTTAAGCAGGTATAAGAGTGTTTTCTAAATGTGAGACACTGTTCTCTTTCCTAACTCAGTTCAAGTGTAGCCATGTTTACAGAATCTTCATAAGTGATATCTTATGATAAGTTTCTTTTTCTCTGTGACTTATTTCACTTAGAATCATCGTACCTGAATCCACCCATTTTGCTGCTACTGGTCTTATGACATTGATTTCATGGCTGAGGGATATTCCATCGTACGTAAGTACCACAATTTTTTGAACCATTTTTATATTTCCTGGGATATTTAAGGTGTACCCAAGTTGAGGTCCTTGTAAGCAGTGCAGACCTAAATTTTGGGGTGGCTCTGTCTTATTGATTTTCAGTTTTCCCAAGGTACATTCCCTAGACTGGAAGTGCCCTTGGCTCTGTAGCTCTGTTGTTTACTTGTTTTAGGGAACACAATGTACTCCTCCAGAGAGGCAGTTGGCAATTTACTTCCGGCCCATCTGCATAACAAGGCTCCCTGTTCTCCAGGGCCTGTCTTGCCTTTCTGGTTTTTACACATTTTGTGGATGTCCCTTTTGACCGGTCGGAAGTGATACTTCTTTGTAGTGCAGATTTGCATTGCCCGCTTGCTTGCTTGGCCAAAAAGGGCATATGCGTTTTCTCCTGAATATATTCAGGAGAAAAAGCATACGCCCTTTTGGCCAAGTGCATCATTGTCGAAGTTGTGCCACTCTTCCTGTGCTTTAAAGGTGATTCCAACGTACCTCTTGAAATCTGTTTCCTGCTATTCTGCCTCGCTTTCAAGTCCGCCTCGTTGCCTTCCCTCAACTGATTTTTGGATGATAGTTGTCCTTTATTACTCGGCCAGTTTGTGAATTGCTGTGCCCCTGAGCTCCATTTTTCAACTCGTTTTTGGTGAGCTGACCGCAAGTCCAAAATCTTGGTTCAGGACCTATACTGGTTGCCGGTGGGTGGCTGAGACTTTGGTTAATTCTTCTTCCTGCCGGGAAATTACAGTGATATGTGCCCGTCCGAATGCCTAACAGCTACTCTCTCATTGGTTCTCCCTCTTCCCTTTCATCCTCTGGCAAATTTGCAACCTGTGCGAACCAGGAGCTTAAAGGGGCTTTCTCTCCAAGTTGGGAGGTTGATAGTAAAGCACATGGAAAGTCAAACTGGAGCAACAGGAGAGGGACTATTCGTTGAGTTTTAGAAACCTTTCGTATTCACAGTGGGTCTGTTCTCTAGGTTTCTCCTACATGTTATAGCTGTAGTAATATTCCCTTCAACCTGGAGAGTTGGGACCCATGGAATGGGTGCCATGAGTTATTGCTTTAAAGGGTCTGCATTTGCTCACCCAATCTCACCAATCGTCTCAGTCCCAAGTGTCCCTCCTTATGCCACCTCCAGCTGTCGTTGTAGAACGGTTCATTCCAGGTTTCATCAGAGACCCTGAAGGAATTGTAAAGAATTTCCCAGTTTTTTTGTTTTGTTTTTGAAATTCCTGTTTATAGTGGGTTTGAGCTGATTCTCGCTGCCATGTTTATGTCCGTCTAGACACACTTGATTCCCTTACGGAGACATATCAATACATAGGTTGTATGATTTTTACTAGTCAGATATATTCCTATGCGGGAAATATGGGGTTTTGAGTCCCTTTCACTGAGGAAGGTGTAGGTCTTGTCTATTCCATAGTTGGTTTTTGGAACGGTACCTGTGCTTATATCAAACTCTGGTTTTATGCATCACCCCACCTCTCCTTCCCCCTTAAGCAGGCATAAGAGTGTTTTCTAAATGTGAGACACTGTTCTCTTTCCTAACTCAGTTCAAGTGTAGCCATGTTTACAGGATCTTCATAAGTGATATCTTATGATAAGTTTCTTTTTCTGTGTGACTTATTTCACTTAGAATCATCGTACCTGAATCCACCCATTTTGCTGCTACTGGTCTTATGACATTGATTTCATGGCTGAGGGATATTCCATCGTACATAAGTACCACAATTTTTTGAACCATTTTTATATTTCCTGGGATATTTAAGGTGTACCCAAGTTGAGGTCCTTGTAAGCAGTGCAGCCCTAAATTTTGGGGTGGCTCTGTCTTATTGATTTTCAGTTTTCCCAAGGTATATTCCCTAGACTGGAAGTTCCCTTGGCTCTGTAGCTCTGTTGTTTACTTGTTTTAGGGAACACAATGCACTCCTCCAGAGAGGCAGTTGGCAATTTACATCCCGCCCATCAGCATAACAAGGCTCCCTGTTCTCCAGGGCCTGTCTTGCCTTTCTGGTTTTTACACATTTTGTGGATGTCCCTTTTGACTGGTGGGAAGTGATACTTCTTTGTAGTGCAGATTTGCATTGCCCGCTTGCTTGCTTGGCCAAAAAGGGCGTATGTGTTTTCTCCTGAATATATTCAGGAGAAAACGCATACGCCCTTTTTGGCCAAGTGCATCATTGTCGAAGTTGTGCCCCTCTCCCTGTGCTTTAAAGGCGATTCCAACGTACCTCTTGAAATCTGTTTCCTGCTATTCTGCCTCGCATTCAAGTCTGCGTCGTTGCCTTCCCTCAACAGATTTTTGGACGATAGTTGTCCTTTTTTACTTGGCCAGTTTGTGTGTTGCTGTGCCCCTGATCTCCATTATTCAACTCGTTTTTGGTGAGCTGACCGCAGGTCCAAAATTTTGGTTCAGTACCTATGCTGGTTCCAGGTGGGTGGCTGAGACTTTGGTTAATTCTTCTTCGTGCCCGGAAGTTAGAGTGATATTTGCCAGTCCAAATGCCTAACAGCTACACTCTCATTGGATCTCCATCTTCCCTTTCATCCTCTGCCAAATTGGCAACCTGTGCGAACCAGGAGGTTAAAGGGGCTGTCTCTCCAAGTTGAGAGGTTGATAGTAAAGCAGATGGAAAGTCAAACCGGAGCACCAGGAGAGGGACTATTCGTTGAGTTTTAGAAACCTTTCGTATTCACAGTGTGTCCGTTCTCTAGGTTTCCCGTACATGTTATAACTTTAGTAATATTCCCTTCAACCTGGAGAGTTGGGACCCATGGAATGGGTGCCATGCATTATTGCTTTAAAGGGTCTGCATTTGCTCACCCAATCTCACCAATCCTCTCAGTCCCAAGTGTCCAGCCTTATGCCTCATCCAGCTGTCGTTGTTCATAGGGTCATTCCAGGTTTCATCAGAGACCCTGAAGGAATTGTAAAGAATTTCCCAGTTTTTTTGGTTTGTTTTTGAAATTCCTTTTTATAGTGAGTTTGAGCTGATTCTCGCTGCCATGTTTATGCCAGTCTAGACACACTTGATTCCCTTACGGAGACATATCAATACATAGGTTTTAAGATTCTTACTAGTCAGATATATTCCTCGGCGTGAAATATGGGGTTTTTAGTCCCTTTCACTGAGGAAGGTGTAGGTCTTGTCTATTCCATAGTTGGTTTTTGGAACGGTAACTGTGCTTGTATCAAACTCTGGTTTTATGCATCACCCCACCTCTCCTTCCCCCTTAAGCAGGCATAAGAGTGTTTTCTAAATGTGAGACACTGTTCTCTTTCCTAACTCAGTTCAAGTGTAGCCATGTTTACAGAATCTTCATAAGTGATATCTTATGATAAGTTTCTTTTTCTCTGTGACTTATTTCACTTAGAATCATCGTACCTGAATCCACCCATTTTGCTGCTACTGGTCTTATGACATTGATTTCATGGCTGAGTGATATTCCATCGTACGTAAGTACCACAATTTTTTGAACCATTTTTATATTTCCTGGGATATTTAAGGTGTACCCAAGTTGAGGTCCTTGTAAGCAGTGCAGACCTAAATTTTGGGGTGGCTCTGTCTTATTGATTATCAGTTTTCCCAAGGTACATTCCCTAGACTGGAAGTGCCCTTGGCTCTGTAGCTCTGTTGTTTACTTGTTTTAGGGAACACAATGTACTCCTCCAGAGAGGCAGTTGGCAATTTACTTCCGGCCCATCTGCATAACAAGGCTCCCTGTTCTCCAGGGCCTGTCTTGCCTTTCTGGTTTTTACACATTTTGTGGATGTCCCTTTTGACCGGTCGGAAGTGATACTTCTTTGTAGTGCAGATTTGCATTGCCCGCTTGCTTGCTTGGCCAAAAAGGGCATATGCGTTTTCTCCTGAATATATTCAGGAGAAAAAGCATACGCCCTTTTGGCCAAGTGCATCATTGTCGAAGTTGTGCCACTCTTCCTGTGCTTTAAAGGTGATTCCAACGTACCTCTTGAAATCTGTTTCCTGCTATTCTGCCTCGCTTTCAAGTCCGCCTCGTTGCCTTCCCTCAACTGATTTTTGGATGATAGTTGTCCTTTATTACTCGGCCAGTTTGTGAATTGCTGTGCCCCTGAGCTCCATTTTTCAACTCGTTTTTGGTGAGCTGACCGCAAGTCCAAAATTTGGGTTCAGGACCTATACTGGTTGCCGGTGGGTGGCTGAGACTTTGGTTAATTCTTCTTCCTGCCGGGAAATTACAGTGATATGTGCCCGTCCAAATGCCTAACAGCTACTCTCTCATTGGTTCTCCCTCTTCCCTTTCATCCTCTGGCAAATTGGCAACCTGTGCGAACCAGGAGCTTAAAGGGGCTTTCTCTCCAAGTTGGGAGGTTGATAGTAAAGCACATGGAAAGTCAAACTGGAGCAACAGGAGAGGGACTATTCGTTGAGTTTTAGAAACCTTTCGTATTCACAGTGGGTCTGTTCTCTAGGTTTCCCGTACATGTTATAGCTGTAGTAATATTCCCTTCAACCTGGAGAGTTGGGACCCATGGAATGGGTGCCATGAGTTATTGCTTTAAAGGGTCTGCATTTGCTCACCCAATCTCACCAATCGTCTCAGTCCCAAGTGTCCCTCCTTATGCCACCTCCAGCTGTCGTTGTAGAACGGTTCATTCCAGGTTTCATCAGAGACCCTGAAGGAATTGTAAAGAATTTCCCAGTTTTTTTGTTTTGTTTTTGAAATTCCTTTTTATAGTGGGTTTGAGGTGATTCTCGCTGCCATGTTTATGCCAGTCTAGACACACTTGATTCCCTTACGGAGACATATCAATACATAGGTTCTAAGATTCTTACTAGTCAGATATATTCCTCTGCGGGAAATATGGGGTTTTGAGTCCCTTTCACTGAGGAAGGTGTAGGTCTTGTCTATTCCATAGTTGCTTTTTGGAACGGTACCTGTGCTTATATCAAACTCTGGTTTTATGCATCACCCCACCTCTCTTTCCCCCTTAAGCAGGCAGAAGAGTGTTTTCTAAATGTGAGACACTGTTCTCTTTCCTAACTCAGTTCAAGTGTAGCCATGTTTACAGGTTCTTCATAAGTGATATCTTATGATAAGTTTCTTTTTCTGTGTGACTTATTTCACTTAGAACCATCGTACCTGAATCCACCCATTTTGCTGCTACTGGTCTTATGACATTGATTTCATGGCTGAGGGATATTCCATCGTACGTAAGTACCACAATTTTTTGAACCATTTTTATATTTCCTGGGATATTTAAGGTGTACCCAAGTTGAGGTCCTTGTAAGCAGTGCAGCCCTAAATTTTGTGGTGGCTCTGTCTTATTGATTTTCAGTTTTCCCAAGGTATATTCCCTAGACTGGAAGTTCCCTTGGCTCTGTAGCTCTGTTGTTTACTTGTTTTAGGGAACACAATGCACTCCTCCAGAGAGGCAGTTGGCAATTTACATCGCGCCCATCAGCATAACAAGGCTCCCTGTTCTCCAGGGCCTGTCTTGCCTTTCTGGTTTTTACATATTTTGTGGATGTCCCTTTTGAACGGTGGGAAGTGATACTTCTTTGTAGTGCAGATTTGCATTGCCCGCTTGCTTGCTTGGCCAAAAAGGGCGTATGCGTTTTCTCCTGAATATATTCAGGAGAAAACGCATACGCCCTTTTTGGCCAAGTGCATCATTGTCGAAGTTGTGCCCCTCTCCCTGTGCTTTAAAGGCGATTCCAACGTACCTCTTGAAATCTGTTTCCTGCTATTCTGCCTCGCATTCAAGTCCGCGTTGTTGCCTTCCCTCAACAGATTTTTGGACGATAGTTGTCCTTTTTTACTTGGCCAGTTTGTGTGTTGCTGTGCCCCTGATCTCCATTATTCAACTCGTTTTTGGTGAGCTGACCGCAGGTCCAAAATTTTGGTTCAGTACCTATGCTGGTTCCCGGTGGGTGGCTGAGACTTTGGTTAATTCTTCTTCGTGCCCGGAAGTTAGAGTGATATTTGCCCGTCCAAATGCCTAACAGCTACACTCTCATTGGATCTCCATCTTCCCTTTCATCCTCTGCCAAATTGGCAACCTGTGCGAACCAGGAGGTTAAAGGGGCTGTCTCTCCAAGTTGAGAGGTTGATAGTAAAGCAGATGGAAAGTCAAACCGGAGCACCAGGGGAGGGACTATTCGTTGAGTTTTAGAAACCTTTCGTATTCACAGTGTGTCCGTTCTCTAGGTTTCCCGTACATGTTATAACTTTAGTAATATTCCCTTCAACCTGGAGAGTTGGGACCCATGGAATGGGTGCCATGCATTATTGCTTTAAAGGGTCTGCATTTGCTCACCCAATCTCACCAATCCTCTCAGTCACAAGTGTCCAGCCTTATGCCTCATCCAGCTGTCGTTGTTCATAGGGTCATTCCAGGTTTCATCAGAGACCCTGAAGGAATTGTAAAGAATTTCCCAGTTTTTTTGTTTTGTTTTTGAAATTCCTTTTTATAGTGAGTTTGAGCTGATTCTCGCTGCCATGTTTATGCCAGTCTAGACACACTTGATTCCCTTACGGAGACATATCAATACATAGGTTTTAAGATTCTTACTAGTCAGATATATTCCTCGGCGCGAAATATGGGGTTTTGAGTCCCTTTCACTGAGGAAGGTGTAGGTCTTGTCTATTCCATAGTTGGTTTTTGGAACGGTAACTGTGCTTGTATCAAACTCTGGTTTTATGCATCAACCCACCTCTCCTTCCCCCTTAAGCAGGTATAAGAGTGTTTTCTAAATGTGAGACACTGTTCTCTTTCCTAACTCAGTTCAAGTGTAGCCATGTTTACAGAATCTTCATAAGTGATATCTTATGATAAGTTTCTTTTTCTCTGTGACTTATTTCACTTAGAATCATCGTACCTGAATCCACCCATTTTGCTGCTACTGGTCTTATGACATTGATTTCATGGATGAGGGATATTCCATCGTACGTAAGTACCACAATTTTTTGAACCATTTTTATATTTCCTGGGATATTTAAGGTGTACCCAAGTTGAGGTCCTTGTAAGCAGTGCAGACCTAAATTTTGGGGTGGCTCTGTCTTATTGATTATCAGTTTTCCCAAGGTACATTCCCTAGACTGGAAGTGCCCTTGGCTCTGTAGCTCTGTTGTTTACTTGTTTTAGGGAACACAATGTACTCCTCCAGAGAGGCAGTTGGCAATTTACTTCCGGCCCATCTGCATAACAAGGCTCCCTGTTCTCCAGGGCCTGTCTTGCCTTTCTGGTTTTTACACATTTTGTGGATGTCCCTTTTGACCGGTCGGAAGTGATACTTCTTTGTAGTGCAGATTTGCATTGCCCGCTTGCTTGCTTGGCCAAAAAGGGCGTATGCGTTTTCTCCTGAATATATTCAGGAGAAAAAGCATACGCCCTTTTGGCCAAGTGCATCATTGTCGAAGTTGTGCCACTCTTCCTGTGCTTTAAAGGTGATTCCAACGTACCTCTTGAAATCTGTTTCCTGCTATTCTGCCTCGCTTTCAAGTCCGCCTCGTTGCCTTCCCTCAACTGATTTTTGGATGATAGTTGTCCTTTATTACTCGGCCAGTTTGTGAATTGCTGTGCCCCTGAGCTCCATTTTTCAACTCGTTTTTGGTGAGCTGACCGCAAGTCCAAAATTTTGGTTCAGGACCTATACTGGTCCCCGGTGGGTGGCTGAGACCTTGGTTAATTCTTATTCCTGCCGGGAAATTACAGTGATATGTGCCCGTCCAAATGCCTAACAGCTACTCTCTCATTGGTTCTCCCTCTTCCCTTTCATCCTCTGGCAAATTGGCAACCTGTGCGAACCAGGAGCTTAAAGGGGCTTTCTCTCCAAGTTGGGAGGTTGATAGTAAAGCACATGGAAAGTCAAACTGGAGCAACAGGAGTGGGACTATTCGTTGAGTTTTAGAAACCTTTCATATTCACAGTGGGTCTGTTCTCTAGGTTTCCCGTACATGTTATAGCTGTAGTAATATTCCCTTCAACCTGGAGAGTTGGGACCCATGGAATGGGTGCCATGAGTTATTGCTTTAAAGGGTCTGCATTTGCTCACCCAATCTCACCAATCGTCTCAGTCCCAAGTGTCCCTCCTTATGCCACCTCCAGCTGTCGTTGTAGAACGGTTCATTCCAGGTTTCATCAGAGACCCTGAAGGAATTGTAAAGAATTTCCCAGTTTTTTTGTTTTGTTTTTGAAATTCCTTTTTATAGTGGGTTTGAGGTGATTCTCGCTGCCATGTTTATGCCAGTCTAGACACACTTGATTCCCTTACGGAGACATATCAATACATAGGTTCTAAGATTCTTACTAGTCAGATATATTCCTCTGCGGGAAATATGGGGTTTTGAGTCCCTTTCACTGAGGAAGGTGGAGGTCTTCTCTATTCCATAGTTGCTTTTTGGAACGGTACCTGTGCTTATATCAAACTCTGGTTTTATGCATCACCCCACCTCTCCTTCCCCCTTAAGCAGGCAGAAGAGTGTTTTCTAAATGTGAGACACTGTTCTCTTTCCTAACTCAGTTCAAGTGTAGCCATGTTTACAGGTTCTTCATAAGTGATATCTTATGATAAGTTTCTTTTTCTGTGTGACTTATTTCACTTAGAACCATCGTACCTGAATCCACCCATTTTGCTGCTACTGGTCTTATGACATTGATTTCATGGCTGAGGGATATTCCATCGTACGTAAGTACCACAATTTTTTGAACCATTTTTATATTTCCTGGGATATTTAAGGTGTACCCAAGTTGAGGTCCTTGTAAGCAGTGCAGCCCTAAATTTTGTGGTGGCTCTGTCTTATTGATTTTCAGTTTTCCCAAGGTATATTCCCTAGACTGGAAGTTCCCTTGGCTCTGTAGCTCTGTTGTTTACTTGTTTTAGGGAACACAATGCACTCCTCCAGAGAGGCAGTTGGCAATTTACATCGCGCCCATCAGCATAACAAGGCTCCCTGTTCTCCAGGGCCTGTCTTGCCTTTCTGGTTTTTACATATTTTGTGGATATCCCTTTTGAACGGTGGGAAGTGATACTTCTTTGTAGTGCAGATTTGCATTGCCCGCTTGCTTGCTTGGCCAAAAAGGGCGTATGCGTTTTCTCCTGAATATATTCAGGAGAAAACGCATACGCCCTTTTTGGCCAAGTGCATCATTGTCGAAGTTGTGCCCCTCTCCCTGTGCTTTAAAGGCGATTCCAACGTACTTCTTGAAATCTGTTTCCTGCTATTCTGCCTCGCATTCAAGTCCGCGTTGTTGCCTTCCCTCAACAGATTTTTGGACGATAGTTGTCCTTTTTTACTTGGCCAGTTCGTGTGTTGCTGTGCCCCTGATCTCCATTATTCAACTCGTTTTTGGTGAGCTGACCGCAGGTCCAAAATTTTGGTTCAGTACCTATGCTGGTTCCCGGTGGGTGGCTGAGACTTTGGTTAATTCTTCTTCGTGCCCGGAAGTTAGAGTGATATTTGCCCGTCCAAATGCCTAACAGCTACACTCTCATTGGATCTCCATCTTCCCTTTCATCCTCTGCCAAATTGGCAACCTGTGCGAACCAGGAGGTTAAAGGGGCTGTCTCTCCAAGTTGAGAGGTTGATAGTAAAGCAGATGGAAAGTCAAACCGGAGCACCAGGGGAGGGACTATTCGTTGAGTTTTAGAAACCTTTCGTATTCACAGTGTGTCCGTTCTCTAGGTTTCCCGTACATGTTATAACTTTAGTAATATTCCCTTCAACCTGGAGAGTTGGGACCCATGGAATGGGTGCCATGCATTATTGCTTTAAAGGGTCTGCATTTGCTCACCCAATCTCACCAATCCTCTCAGTCACAAGTGTCCAGCCTTATGCCTCATCCAGCTGTCGTTGTTCATAGGGTCATTCCAGGTTTCATCAGAGACCCTGAAGGAATTGTAAAGAATTTCCCAGTTTTTTTGTTTTGTTTTTGAAATTCCTTTTTATAGTGAGTTTGAGCTGATTCTCGCTGCCATGTTTATGCCAGTCTAGACACACTTGATTCCCTTACGGAGACATATCAATACATAGGTTTTAAGATTCTTACTAGTCAGATATATTCCTCGGCGCGAAATATGGGGTTTTGAGTCCCTTTCACTGAGGAAGGTGTAGGTCTTGTCTATTCCATAGTTGGTTTTTGGAACGGTAACTGTGCTTGTATCAAACTCTGGTTTTATGCATCACCCCACCTCTCCTTCCCCCTTAAGCAGGTATAAGAGTGTTTTCTAAATGTGAGACACTGTTCTCTTTCCTAACTCAGTTCAAGTGTAGCCATGTTTACAGAATCTTCATAAGTGATATCTTATGATAAGTTTCTTTTTCTCTGTGACTTATTTCACTTAGAATCATTGTACCTGAATCCACCCATTTTGCTGCTACTGGTCTTATGACATTGATTTCATGGATGAGGGATATTCCATCGTACGTAAGTACCACAATTTTTTGAACCATTTTTATATTTCCTGGGATATTTAAGGTGTACCCAAGTTGAGGTCCTTGTAAGCAGTGCAGACCTAAATTTTGGGGTGGCTCTGTCTTATTGATTATCAGTTTTCCCAAGGTACATTCCCTAGACTGGAAGTGCCCTTGGCTCTGTAGCTCTGTTGTTTACTTGTTTTAGGGAACACAATGTACTCCTCCAGAGAGGCAGTTGGCAATTTACTTCCGGCCCATCTGCATAACAAGGCTCCCTGTTCTCCAGGGCCTGTCTTGCCTTTCTGGTTTTTACACATTTTGTGGATGTCCCTTTTGACCGGTCGGAAGTGATACTTCTTTGTAGTGCAGATTTGCATTGCCCGCTTGCTTGCTTGGCCAAAAAGGGCGTATGCTTTTTCTCCTGAATATATTCAGGAGAAAAAGCATACGCCCTTTTGGCCAAGTGCATCATTGTCGAAGTTGTGCCACTCTTCCTGTGCTTTAAAGGTGATTCCAACGTACCTCTTGAAATCTGTTTCCTGCTATTCTGCCTCGCTTTCAAGTCCGCCTCGTTGCCTTCCCTCAACTGATTTTTGGATGATAGTTGTCCTTTATTACTCGGCCAGTTTGTGAATTGCTGTGCCCCTGAGCTCCATTTTTCAACTCGTTTTTGGTGAGCTGACCGCAAGTCCAAAATTTTGGTTCAGGACCTATACTGGTTCCCGGTGGGTGGCTGAGACCTTGGTTAATTCTTATTCCTGCCGGGAAATTACAGTGATATGTGCCCGTCCAAATGCCTAACAGCTACTCTCTCATTGGTTCTCCCTCTTCCCTTTCATCCTCTGGCAAATTGGCAACCTGTGCAAACCAGGAGCTTAAAGGGGCTTTCTCTCCAAGTTGGGAGGTTGATAGTAAAGCACATGGAAAGTCAAACTGGAGCAACAGGAGAGGGACTATTCGTTGAGTTTTAGAAACCTTTCATATTCACAGTGGGTCTGTTCTCTAGGTTTCCCGTACATGTTATAGCTGTAGTAATATTCCCTTCAACCTGGAGAGTTGGGACCCATGGAATGGGTGCCATGAGTTATTGCTTTAAAGGGTCTGCATTTGCTCACCCAATCTCACCAATCGTCTCAGTCCCAAGTGTCCCTCCTTATGCCACCTCCAGCTGTCGTTGTAGAACGGTTCATTCCAGGTTTCATCAGAGACCCTGAAGGAATTGTAAAGAATTTCCCAGTTTTTTTGTTTTGTTTTTGAAATTCCTTTTTATAGTGGGTTTGAGGTGATTCTCGCTGCCATGTTTATGCCAGTCTAGACACACTTGATTCCCTTACGGAGACATATCAATACATAGGTTCTAAGATTCTTACTAGTCAGATATATTCCTCTGCGGGAAATATGGGGTTTTGAGTCCCTTTCACTGAGGAAGGTGTAGGTCTTGTCTATTCCATAGTTGGTTTTTGGAACGGTACCTGTGCTTATATCAAACTCTGGTTTTATGCATCACCCCACCTCTCCTTCCCCCTTAAGCAGGCATAAGAGTGTTTTCTAAATGTGAGACACTGTTCTCTTTCCTAACTCAGTTCAAGTGTAGCCATGTTTACAGGTTCTTCATAAGTGATATCTTATGATAAGTTTCTTTTTCTGTGTGACTTATTTCACTTAGAACCATCGTACCTGAATCCACCCATTTTGCTGCTACTGGTCTTATGACATTGATTTCATGGCTGAGGGATATTCCATCGTACGTAAGTACCACAATTTTTTGAACCATTTTTATATTTCCTGGGATATTTAAGGTGTACCCAAGTTGAGGTCCTTGTAAGCAGTGCAGCCCTAAATTTTGTGGTGGCTCTGTCTTATTGATTTTCAGTTTTCCCAAGGTATATTCCCTAGACTGGAAGTTCCCTTGGCTCTGTAGCTCTGTTGTTTACTTGTTTTAGGGAACACAATGCACTCCTCCAGAGAGGCAGTTGGCAATTTACATCCCGCCCATCAGCATAACAAGGCTCCCTGTTCTCCAGGGCCTGTCTTGCCTTTCTGGTTTTTACACATTTTGTGGATGTCCCTTTTGACCGGTGGGAAGTGATACTTCTTTGTAGTGCAGATTTGCATTGCCCGCTTGCTTGCTTGGCCAAAAAGGGCGTATGCGTTTTCTCCTGAATATATTCAGGAGAAAACGCATACGCCCTTTTTGGCCAAGTGCATCATTGTCGAAGTTGTGCCCCTCTCCCTGTGCTTTAAAGGCGATTCCAACGTACCTCTTGAAATCTGTTTCCTGCTATTCTGCCTCGCATTCAAGTCCGCGTCGTTGCCTTCCCTCAATAGATTTTTGGACGATAGTTGTCCTTTTTTACTTGGCCAGTTTGTGTGTTGCTGTGCCCCTGATCTCCATTATTGAACTCGTTTTTGGTGAGCTGACCGCAGGTCCAAAATTTTGGTTCAGTACCTATGCTGGTTCCCGGTGGGTGGCTGAGACTTTGGTTAATTCTTCTTCGTGCCCGGAAGTTAGAGTGATATTTGCCCGTCCAAATGCCTAACAGCTACACTCTCATTGGATCTCCATCTTCCCTTTCATCCTCTGCCAAATTGGCAACCTGTGCGAACCAGGAGGTTAAAGGGGCTGTCTCTCCAAGTTGAGAGGTTGATAGTAAAGCAGATGGAAAGTCAAACCGGAGCACCAGGAGAGGGACTATTCGTTGAGTTTTAGAAACCTTTCGTATTCACAGTGTGTCCGTTCTCTAGGTTTCCCGTACATGTTATAACTTTAGTAATATTCCCTTCAACCTGGAGAGTTGGGACCCATGGAATGGGTGTCATGCATTATTGCTTTAAAGGGTCTGCATTTGCTCACCCAATCTCACCAATCCTCTCAGTCCCAAGTGTCCAGCCTTATGCCTCATCCAGCTGTCGTTGTTCATAGGGTCATTCCAGGTTTCATCAGAGACCCTGAAGGAATTGTAAAGAATTTCCCAGTTTTTTTGTTTTGTTTTTGAAATTCCTTTTTATAGTGAGTTTGAGCTGATTCTCGCTGCCATGTTTATGCCAGTCTAGACACACTTGATTCCCTTACGGAGACATATCAATACATAGGTTTTAAGATTCTTACTAGTCAGATATATTCCTCTGCGCGAAATATGGGGTTTTGAGTCCCTTTCACTGAGGAAGGTGTAGGTCTTGTCTATTCCATAGTTGGTTTTTGGAACGGTAACTGTGCTTGTATCAAACTCTGGTTTTATGCATCACCCCACCTCTCCTTCCCCCTTAAGCAGGTATAAGAGTGTTTTCTAAATGTGAGACACTGTTCTCTTTCCTAACTCAGTTCAAGTGTAGCCATGTTTAGAGAATCTTCATAAGTGATATCTTATGATAAGTTTCTTTTTCTCTGTGACTTATTTCACTTAGAATCATCGTACCTGAATCCACCCATTTTGCTGCTACTGGTCTTATGACATTGATTTCATGGCTGAGGGATATTCCATCGTACGTAAGTACCACAATTTTTTGAACCATTTTTATATTTCCTGGGATATTTAAGGTGTACCCAAGTTGAGGTCCTTGTAAGCAGTGCAGACCTAAATTTTGGGGTGGCTCTGTCTTATTGATTTTCAGTTTTCCCAAGGTACATTCCCTAGACTGGAAGTGCCCTTGGCTCTGTAGCTCTGTTGTTTACTTGTTTTAGGGAACACAATGTACTCCTCCAGAGAGGCAGTTGGCAATTTACTTCCGGCCCATCAGCATAACAAGGCTCCCTGTTCTCCAGGGCCTGTCTTGCCTTTCTGGTTTTTACACATTTTGTGGATGTCCCTTTTGACCGGTCGGAAGTGATACTTCTTTGTAGTGCAGATTTGCATTGCCCGCTTGCTTGCTTGGCCAAAAAGGGCATATGCGTTTTCTCCTGAATATATTCAGGAGAAAAAGCATACGCCCTTTTGGCCAAGTGCATCATTGTCGAAGTTGTGCCACTCTTCCTTTGCTTTAAAGGTGATTCCAACGTACCTCTTGAAATCTGTTTCCTGCTATTCTGCCTCGCTTTCAAGTCCGCCTCGTTGCCTTCCCTCAACTGATTTTTGGATGATAGTTGTCCTTTATTACTCGGCCAGTTTGTGAATTGCTGTGCCCCTGAGCTCCATTTTTCAACTCGTTTTTGGTGAGCTGACCGCAAGTCCAAAATTTGGGTTCAGGACCTATACTGGTTGCCGGTGGGTGGCTGAGACTTTGGTTAATTCTTCTTCCTGCCGGGAAATTACAGTGATATGTGCCCGTCCAAATGCCTAACAGCTATTCTCTCATTGGTTCTCCCTCTTCCCTTTCATCCTCTGGCAAATTGGCAACCTGTGCGAACCAGGAGCTTAAAGGGGCTTTCTCTCCAAGTTGGGAGGTTGATAGTAAAGCACTTGGAAAGTCAAACTGGAGCAACAGGAGAGGGACTATTCGTTGAGTTTTAGAAACCTTTCGTATTCACAGTGGGTCTGTTCTCTAGGTTTCCCGTACATGTTATAGCTGTAGTAATATTCCCTTCAACCTGGAGAGTTGGGACCCATGGAATGGGTGCCATGCATTATTGCTTTAAAGGGTCTGCATTTGCTCACCCAATCTCACCAATCGTCTCAGTCCCAAGTGTCCCTCCTTATGCCACCTCCAGCTGTCGTTGTAGAACGGTTCATTCCAGGTTTCATCAGAGACCCTGAAGGAATTGTAAAGAATTTCCCAGTTTTTTTGTTTTGTTTTTGAAATTCCTTTTTATAGTGGGTTTGAGCTGACTCTCGCTGCCATGTTTATGCCAGTCTAGACACACTTGATTCCCTTACGGAGACATATCAATACATAGGTTCTAAGATTCTTACTAGTCAGATATATTCCTCTGCGGGAAATATGGGGTTTTGAGTCCCTTTCACTGAGGAAGGTATAGGTCTTGTCTATTCCATAGTTGGTTTTTGGAACGGTACATGTGCTTATATCAAACTCTGGTTTTATGCATCACCCCACCTCTCCTTCCCCCTTAAGCAGGCATAAGAGTGTTTTCTAAATGTGAGACACTGTTCTCTTTCCTAACTCAGTTCAAGTGTAGCCATGTTTACAGGTTCTTCATAAGTGATATCTTATGATAAGTTTCTTTTTCTGTGTGACTTATTTCACTTAGAACCATCGTACCTGAATCCACCCATTTTGCTGCTACTGGTCTTATGACATTGATTTCATGGCTGAGGGATATTCCATCGTACGTAAGTACCACAATTTTTTGAACCATTTTTATATTTCCTGGGATATTTAAGGTGTACCCAAGTTGAGGTCCTTGTAAGCAGTGCAGCCCTAAATTTTGTGGTGGCTGTGTCTTATTGATTGTCAGTTTTCCCAAGGTATATTCCCTAGACTGGAAGTGACCTTGGCTCTGTAGCTCTGTTGTTTACTTGTTTTAGGGAACACAATGCACTCCTTCAGAGAGGCAGTTGGCAATTTACATCCCGCCCATCAGCATAACAAGGCTCCCTGTTCTCCAGGGCCTGTCTTGCCTTTCTGGTTTTTACACATTTTGTGGATGTCCCTTTTGACCGGTGGGAAGTGATACATCTTTGTAGTGCAGATTTGCATTGCCCGCTTGCTTGCTTGGCCAAAAAGGGCGTATGCGTTTTCTCCTGAATATATTCAGGAGAAAACGCATACGCCCTTTTTGGCCAAGTGCATCATTGTCGAAGTTGTGCCCCTCTCCCTGTGCTTTAAAGGCGATTCCAACGTACGTCTTGAAATCTGTTTCCTGCTATTCTGCCTCGCATTCAAGTCCGCGTCGTTGCCTTCCCTCAATAGATTTTTGGACGATAGTTGTCCTTTTTTACTTGGCCAGTTTGTGTGTTGCTGTGCCCCTGATCTCCATTATTCAACTCGTTTTTGGTGAGCTGACCGCAGGTCCAAAATTTTGGTTCAGTACCTATGCTGGTTCCCGGTGGGTGGCTGAGACTTTGGTTAATTCTTCTTCGTGCCCGGAAGTTAGAGTGATATTTGCCCGTCCAAATGCCTAACAGCTACACTCTCATTGGATCTCCATCTTCCCTTTCATCCTCTGCCAAATTGGCAACCTGTGCGAACCAGGAGGTTAAAGGGGCTGTCTCTCCAAGTTGAGAGGTTGATAGTAAAGCAGATGGAAAGTCAAACCGGAGCACCAGGAGAGGGACTATTCGTTGAGTTTTAGAAACCTTTCGTATTCACAGTGTGTCCGTTCTCTAGGTTTCCCGTACATGTTATAACTTTAGTAATATTCCCTTCAACCTGGAGAGTTGGGACCCATGGAATGGGTGTCATGCATTATTGCTTTAAAGGGTCTGCATTTGCTCACCCAATCTCACCAATCCTCTCAGTCCCAAGTGTCCAGCCTTATGCCTCATCCAGCTGTCGTTGTTCATAGGGTCATTCCAGGTTTCATCAGAGACCCTGAAGGAATTGTAAAGAATTTCCCAGTTTTTTTGTTTTGTTTTTGAAATTCCTTTTTATAGTGAGTTTGAGCTGATTCTCGCTGCCATGTTTATGCCAGTCTAGACACACTTGATTCCCTTACGGAGACATATCAATACATAGGTTTTAAGATTCTTACTAGTCAGATATATTCCTCTGCGCGAAATATGGGGTTTTGAGTCCCTTTCACTGAGGAAGGTGTAGGTCTTGTCTATTCCATAGTTGGTTTTTGGAACGGTAACTGTGCTTGTATCAAACTCTGGTTTTATGCATCACCCCACCTCTCCTTCCCCCTTAAGCAGGTATAAGAGTGTTTTCTAAATGTGAGACACTGTTCTCTTTCCTAACTCAGTTCAAGTGTAGCCATGTTTAGAGAATCTTCATAAGTGATATCTTATGATAAGTTTCTTTTTCTCTGTGACTTATTTCACTTAGAATCATCGTACCTGAATCCACCCATTTTGCTGCTACTGGTCTTATGACATTGATTTCATGGCTGAGGGATATTCCATCGTACGTAAGTACCACAATTTTTTGAACCATTTTTATATTTCCTGGGATATTTAAGGTGTACCCAAGTTGAGGTCCTTGTAAGCAGTGCAGACCTAAATTTTGGGGTGGCTCTGTCTTATTGATTTTCAGTTTTCCCAAGGTACATTCCCTAGACTGGAAGTGCCCTTGGCTCTGTAGCTCTGTTGTTTACTTGTTTTAGGGAACACAATGTACTCCTCCAGAGAGGCAGTTGGCAATTTACTTCCGGCCCATCAGCATAACAAGGCTCCCTTTTCTCCAGGGCCTGTCTTGCCTTTCTGGTTTTTACACATTTTGTGGATGTCCCTTTTGACCGGTCGGAAGTGATACTTCTTTGTAGTGCAGATTTGCATTGCCCGCTTGCTTGCTTGGCCAAAAAGGGCATATGCGTTTTCTCCTGAATATATTCAGGAGAAAAAGCATACGCCCTTTTGGCCAAGTGCATCATTGTCGAAGTTGTGCCACTCTTCCTTTGCTTTAAAGGTGATTCCAACGTACCTCTTGAAATCTGTTTCCTGCTATTCTGCCTCGCTTTCAAGTCCGCCTCGTTGCCTTCCCTCAACTGATTTTTGGATGATAGTTGTCCTTTATTACTCGGCCAGTTTGTGAATTGCTGTGCCCCTGAGCTCCATTTTTCAACTCGTTTTTGGTGAGCTGACCGCAAGTCCAAAATTTGGGTTCAGGACCTATACTGGTTGCCGGTGGGTGGCTGAGACTTTGGTTAATTCTTCTTCCTGCCGGGAAATTACAGTGATATGTGCCCGTCCAAATGCCTAACAGCTATTCTCTCATTGGTTCTCCCTCTTCCCTTTCATCCTCTGGCAAATTGGCAACCTGTGCGAACCAGGAGCTTAAAGGGGCTTTCTCTCCAAGTTGGGAGGTTGATAGTAAAGCACATGGAAAGTCAAACTGGAGCAACAGGAGAGGGACTATTCGTTGAGTTTTAGAAACCTTTCGTATTCACAGTGGGTCTGTTCTCTAGGTTTCCCGTACATGTTATAGCTGTAGTAATATTCCCTTCAACCTGGAGAGTTGGGACCCATGGAATGGGTGCCATGCATTATTGCTTTAAAGGGTCTGCATTTGCTCACCCAATCTCACCAATCGTCTCAGTCCCAAGTGTCCCTCCTTATGCCACCTCCAGCTGTCGTTGTAGAACGGTTCATTCCAGGTTTCATCAGAGACCCTGAAGGAATTGTAAAGAATTTCCCAGTTTTTTTGTTTTGTTTTTGAAATTCCTTTTTATAGTGGGTTTGAGCTGACTCTCGCTGCCATGTTTATGCCAGTCTAGACACACTTGATTCCCTTACGGAGACATATCAATACATAGGTTCTAAGATTCTTACTAGTCAGATATATTCCTCTGCGGGAAATATGGGGTTTTGAGTCCCTTTCACTGAGGAAGGTATAGGTCTTGTCTATTCCATAGTTGGTTTTTGTAACGGTACCTGTGCTTATATCAAACTCTGGTTTTATGCATCACCCCACCTCTCCTTCCCCCTTAAGCAGGCATAAGAGTGTTTTCTAAATGTGAGACACTGTTCTCTTTCCTAACTCAGTTCAAGTGTAGCCATGTTTACAGGTTCTTCATAAGTGATATCTTATGATAAGTTTCTTTTTCTGTGTGACTTATTTCACTTAGAACCATCGTACCTGAATCCACCCATTTTGCTGCTACTGGTCTTATGACATTGATTTCATGGCTGAGGGATATTCCATCGTACGTAAGTACCACAATTTTTTGAACCATTTTTATATTTCCTGGGATATTTAAGGTGTACCCAAGTTGAGGTCCTTGTAAGCAGTGCAGCCCTAAATTTTGTGGTGGCTGTGTCTTATTGATTTTCAGTTTTCCCAAGGTATATTCCCTAGACTGGAAGTTCCCTTGGCTCTGTAGCTCTGTTGTTTACTTGTTTTAGGGAACACAATGCACTCCTTCAGAGAGGCAGTTGGCAATTTACATCCCGCCCATCAGCATAACAAGGCTCCCTGTTCTCCAGGGCCTGTCTTGCCTTTCTGGTTTTTACACATTTTGTGGATGTCCCTTTTGACCGGTGGGAAGTGATACATCTTTGTAGTGCAGATTTGCATTGCCCGCTTGCTTGCTTGGCCAAAAAGGGCGTATGCGTTTTCTCCTGAATATATTCAGGAGAAAACGCATACGCCCTTTTTGGCCAAGTGCATCATTGTCGAAGTTGTGCCCCTCTCCCTGTGCTTTAAAGGCGATTCCAACGTACGTCTTGAAATCTGTTTCCTGCTATTCTGCCTCGCATTCAAGTCCGCGTCGTTGCCTTCCCTCAATAGATTTTTGGACGATAGTTGTCCTTTTTTACTTGGCCAGTTTGTGTGTTGCTGTGCCCCTGATCTCCATTATTCAACTCGTTTTTGGTGAGCTGACCGCAGGTCCAAAATTTTGGTTCAGTACCTATGCTGGTTCCCGGTGGGTGGCTGAGACTTTGGTTAATTCTTCTTCGTGCCCGGAAGTTAGAGTGATATTTGCCCGTCCAAATGCCTAACAGCTACACTCTCATTGGATCTCCATCTTCCCTTTCATCCTCTGCCAAATTGGCAACCTGTGCGAACCAGGAGGTTAAAGGGGCTGTCTCTCCAAGTTGAGAGGTTGATAGTAAAGCAGATGGAAAGTCAAACCGGAGCACCAGGAGAGGGACTATTCGTTGAGTTTTAGAAACCTTTCGTATTCACAGTGTGTCCGTTCTCTAGGTTTCCCGTACATGTTATAACTTTAGTAATATTCCCTTCAACCTGGAGAGTTGGGACCCATGGAATGGGTGTCATGCATTATTGCTTTAAAGGGTCTGCATTTGCTCACCCAATCTCACCAATCCTCTCAGTCCCAAGTGTCCAGCCTTATGCCTCATCCAGCTGTCGTTGTTCATAGGGTCATTCCAGGTTTCATCAGAGACCCTGAAGGAATTGTAAAGAATTTCCCAGTTTTTTTGTTTTGTTTTTGAAATTCCTTTTTATAGTGAGTTTGAGCTGATTCTCGCTGTCATGTTTATGCCAGTCTAGACACACTTGATTCCCTTACGGAGACATATCAATACATAGGTTTTAAGATTCTTACTAGTCAGATATATTCCTCTGCACGAAATATGGGGTTTTGAGTCCCTTTCACTGAGGAAGGTGTAGGTCTTGTCTATTCCATAGTTGGTTTTTGGAACGGTAACTGTGCTTGTATCAAACTCTGGTTTTATGCATCACCCCACCTCTCCTTCCCCCTTAAGCAGGTATAAGAGTGTTTTCTAAATGTGAGACACTGTTCTCTTTCCTAACTCAGTTCAAGTGTAGCCATGTTTAGAGAATCTTCATAAGTGATATCTTATGATAAGTTTCTTTTTCTCTGTGACTTATTTCACTTAGAATCATCGTACCTGAATCCACCCATTTTGCTGCTACTGGTCTTATGACATTGATTTCATGGCTGAGGGATATTCCATCGTACGTAAGTACCACAATTTTTTGAACCATTTTTATATTTCCTGGGATATTTAAGGTGTACCCAAGTTGAGGTCCTTGTAAGCAGTGCAGACCTAAATTTTGGGGTGGCTCTGTCTTATTGATTTTCAGTTTTCCCAAGGTACATTCCCTAGACTGGAAGTGCCCTTGGCTCTGTAGCTCTGTTGTTTACTTGTTTTAGGGAACACAAAGTACTCCTCCAGAGAGGCAGTTGGCAATTTACTTCCGGCCCATCAGCATAACAAGGCTCCCTGTTCTCCAGGGCCTGTCTTGCCTTTCTGGGTTTTACACATTTTGTGGATGTCCCTTTTGACCGGTCGGAAGTGATACTTCTTTGTAGTGCAGATTTGCATTGCCCGCTTGCTTGCTAGGCCAAAAAGGGCATATGCGTTTTCTCCTGAATATATTCAGGAGAAAAAGCATACGCCCTTTTGGCCAAGTGCATCATTGTCGAAGTTGTGCCACTCTTCCTGTGCTTTAAAGGTGATTCCAACGTACCTCTTGAAATCTGTTTCCTGCTATTCTGCCTCGCTTTCAAGTCCGCCTCGTTGCCTTCCCTCAACTGATTTTTGGATGATAGTTGTCCTTTATTACTCGGCCAGTTTGTGAATTGCTGTGCCCCTGAGCTCCATTTTTCAACTCGTTTTTGGTGAGCTGACCGCAAGTCCAAAATTTGGGTTCAGGACCTATACTGGTTGCCGGTGGGTGGCTGAGACTTTGGTTAATTCTTCTTCCTGCCGGGAAATTACAGTGATATGTGCCCGTCCAAATGCCTAACAGCTATTCTCTCATTGGTTCTCCCTCTTCCCTTTCATCCTCTGGAAAATTGGCAACCTGTGCGAACCAGGAGCTTAAAGGGGCTTTCTCTCCAAGTTGGGAGGTTGATAGTAAAGCACATGGAAAGTCAAACTGGAGCAACAGGAGAGGGACTATTCGTTGAGTTTTAGAAACCTTTCGTATCCACAGTGGGTCTGTTCTCTAGGTTTCCCGTACATGTTATAGCTGTAGTAATATTCCCTTCAACCTGGAGAGTTGGGACCCATGGAATGGGTGCCATGCATTATTGCTTTAAAGGGTCTGCATTTGCTCACCCAATCTCACCAATCGTCTCAGTCCCAAGTGTCCCTCCTTATGCCACCTCCAGCTGTCGTTGTAGAACGGTTCATTCCAGGTTTCATCAGAGACCCTGAAGGAATTGTAAAGAATTTCCCAGTTTTTTTGTTTTGTTTTTGAAATTCCTTTTTATAGTGGGTTTGAGCTGACTCTCGCTGCCATGTTTATGCCAGTCTAGACACACTTGATTCCCTTACGGAGACATATCAATACATAGGTTCTAAGATTCTTACTAGTCAGATATATTCCTCTGCGGGAAATATGGGGTTTTGAGTCCCTTTCACTGAGGAAGGTGTAGGTCTTGTCTATTCCATAGTTGGTTTTTGGAACGGTACCTGTGCTTATATCAAACTCTGGTTTTATGCATCACCCCACCTCTCCTTCCCCCTTAAGCAGGCATAAGAGTGTTTTCTAAATGTGAGACACTGTTCTCTTTCCTAACTCAGTTCAAGTGTAGCCATGTTTACAGGTTCTTCATAAGTGATATCTTATGATAAGTTTCTTTTTCTGTGTGACGTATTTCACTTAGAACCATCGTACCTGAATCCACCCATTTTGCTGCTACTGGTCTTATGACATTGATTTCATGGCTGAGGGATATTCCATCGTACGTAAGTACCACAATTTTTTGAACCATTTTTATATTTCCTGGGATATTTAAGGTGTACCCAAGTTGAGGTCCTTGTAAGCAGTGCAGCCCTAAATTTTGTGGTGGCTCTGTCTTATTGATTTTCAGTTTTCCCAAGGTATATTCCCTAGACTGGAAGTTCCCTTGGCTCTGTAGCTCTGTTGTTTACTTGTTTTAGGGAACACAATGCACTCCTCCAGAGAGGCAGTTGGCAATTTACATCCCGCCCATCAGCATAACAAGGCTCCCTGTTCTCCAGGGCCTGTCTTGCCTTTCTGGTTTTTACACATTTTGTGGATGTCCCTTTTGACCGGTGGGAAGTGATACTTCTTTGTAGTGCAGATTTGCATTGCCCGCTTGCTTGCTTGGCCAAAAAGGGCGTATGCGTTTTCTCCTGAATATATTCAGGAGAAAACGCATACGCCCTTTTTAGCCAAGTGCATCATTGTCGAAGTTGTGCCCCTCTCCCTGTGCTTTAAAGGCGATTCCAACGTACCTCTTGAAATCTGTTTCCTGCTATTCTGCCTCGCATTCAAGTCCGCGTCGTTGCCTTCCCTCAACAGATTTTTGGACGATAGTTGTCCTTTTTTACTTGGCCAGTTTGTGTGTTGCTGTGCCCCTGATCTCCATTATTGAACTCGTTTTTGGTGAGCTGACCGCAGGTCCAAAATTTTGGTTCAGTACCTATGCTGGTTCCCGGTGGGTGGCTGAGACGTTGGTTAATTCTTCTTCGTGCCCGGAATTTAGAGTAATATTTGCCCGTCCAAATGCCTAACAGCTACACTCTCATTGGATCTCCATCTTCCCTTTCATCCTCTGCCAAATTGGCAACCTGTGCGAACCAGGAGGTTAAAGGGGCTGTCTCTCCAAGTTGAGAGGTTGATAGTAAAGCAGATGGAAAGTCAAACCGGAGCACCAGGAGAGGGACTATTCGTTGAGTTTTAGAAACCTTTCGTATTCACAGTGTGTTCGTTCTCTAGGTTTCCCGTACATGTTATAACTTTTGTAATATTCCCTTCAACCTGGAGAGTTGGGACCCATGGAATGGGTGCCATGCATTATTGCTTTAAAGGGTCTGCATTTGCTCAACCAATCTCACCAATCCTCTCAGTCCCAAGTGTCCAGCCTTATGCCTCATCCAGCTGTCGTTGTGCATAGGGTCATTCCAGGTTTCATCAGAGACCCTGAAGGAATTGTAAAGAATTTCCCAGTTTTTTGTTTTGTTTTTGAAATTCCTTTTTATAGTGAGTTTGAGCTGATTCTCGCTGCCATGTTTATGCCAGTCTAGACACACTTGATTCCCTTACGGAGACATATCAATACATAGGTTTTAAGATTCTTACTAGTCAGATATATTCCTCTGCGCGAAATATGGGATTTTGAGTCCCTTTCACTGAGGAAGGTGTAGGTCTTGTCTATTCCATAGTTGATTTTTGGAACGGTAACTGTGCTTGTATCAAACTCTGGTTTTATGCATCACCCCACCTCTCCTTCCCCCTTAAGCAGGTATAAGAGTGTTTTCTAAATGTGAGACACTGTTCTCTTTCCTAACTCAGTTCAAGTGTAGCCATGTTTACAGAATCTTCATAAGTGATATCTTATGATAAGTTTCTTTTTCTCTGTGACTTATTTCACTTAGAATCATCGTACCTGAATCCACCCATTTTGCTGCTACTGGTCTTATGACATTGATTTCATGGCTGAGGGATATTCCATCGTACGTAAGTACCACAATTTTTTGAACCATTTTTATATTTCCTGGGATATTTAAGGTGTACCCAAGTTGAGGTCCTTGTAAGCAGTGCAGACCTAAATTTTGGGGTGGCTCTGTCTTATTGATTTTCAGTTTTCCCAAGGTACATTCCCTAGACTGGAAGTGCCCTTGGCTCTGTAGCTCTGTTGTTTACTTGTTTTAGGGAACACAATGTACTCCTCCAGAGAGGCAGTTGGCAATTTACTTCCGGCCCATCTGCATAACAAGGCTCCCTGTTCTCCAGGGCCTGTCTTGCCTTTCTGGTTTTTACACATTTTGTGGATGTCCCTTTTGACCGGTCGGAAGTGATACTTCTTTGTAGTGCAGATTTGCATTGCCCGCTTGCTTGCTTGGCCAAAAAGGGCATATGCGTTTTCTCCTGAATATATTCAGGAGAAAAAGCATACGCCCTTTTTGGCCAAGTGCATCATTGTCGAAGTTGTGCCACTCTTCCTGTGCTTTAAAGGTGATTCCAACGTACCTCTTGAAATCTGTTTCCTGCTATTCTGCCTCGCATTCAAGTCCGCCTCGTTGCCTTCCCTCAACTGATTTTTGGATGATAGTTGTCCTTTATTACTCGGCCAGTTTGTGAATTGCTGTGCCCCTGAGCTCCATTTTTCAACTTGTTTTTGGTGAGCTGACCGCAAGTCCAAAATTTGGGTTCAGGACCTATACTGGTTGCCGGTGGGTGGCTGAGACTTTGGTTAATTCTTCTTCCTTCCGGGAAATTACAGTGATATGTGCCCGTCCAAATGCCTAACAGCTACTCTCTCATTGGTTCTCCCTCTTCCCTTTCATCCTCTGGCAAATTGGCAACCTGTGTGAACCAGGAGCTTAAAGGGGCTTTCTCTCCAAGTTGGGAGGTTGATAGTAAAGCAGATGGAAAGTCAAACTGGAGCAACAGGAGAGGGACTATTCGTTGAGTTTTAGAAACCTTTCGTATTCACAGTGGGTCTGTTCTCTAGGGTTCCCGTACATGTTATAGCTGTAGTAATATTCCCTTCAACCTGGAGAGTTGGGACCCATGGAATGGGTGCCATGAGTTATTGGTTTAAAGGGTCTGCATTTGCTCACCCAATCTCACCAATCGTCTCAGTCCCAAGTGTCCCTCCTTATGCCACCTCCAGCTGTCGTTGTAGATAGGGTCATTCCAGGTTTCATCAGAGACCCTGAAGGAATTGTAAAGAATTTCCCAGTTTTTTTGTTTTGTTTTTGAAATTCCTTTTTATAGTGGGTTTGAGCTGATTCTCGCTGCCATGTTTATGCCAGTCTAGACACACTTGATTCCCTTACGGAGACATATCAATACATAGGTTCTAAGATTCTTACTAGTCAGATATATTCCTCTGCGGGAAATATGGGGTTTTGAGTCCCTTTCACTGAGGAAGGTGTAGGTCTTGTCTATTCCATAGTTGGTTTTTGGAACGGTACCTGTGCTTATGTCAAACTCTGGTTTTATGCATCACCCCACCTCTCCTTCCCACTTAAGCAGGCATAAGAGTGTTTTCTAAATGTGAGACACTGTTCTCTTTCCTAAGTCAGTTCAAGTGTAGCCATGTTTACAGGTTCTTCATAAGTGATATCTTATGATAAGTTTCTTTTTCTGTGTGACTTATTTCACTTAGAACCATCGTACCTGAATCCACCCATTTTGCTGCTACTGGTCTTATGACATTGATTTCATGGCTGAGGGATATTCCATCGTACGTAAGTACCACAATTTTTTGAACCATTTTTATATTCACTGGGATATTTAAGGTGTACCCAAGTTGAGGTCCTTGTAAGCAGTGCAGCCCTCAATTTTGGGGTGGCTCTGTCTTATTGATTTTCAGTTTTCCCAAAGTATATTTCCTAGACTGGAAGTGCCCTTGGCTCTGTAGCTCTGTTGTTTACTTGTTTTAGGGAACACAATGCACTCCTCCAGAGAGACAGTTGGCAATTTACATCCCGCCCATCAGCATAACAAGGCTCCCTGTTCTCCAGAGCCTGTCTTGCCTTTCTGGTTTTTACACATTTTGTGGATGTCCCTTTTGACCGGTGGGAAGTGATACTTCTTTGTAGTGCAGATTTGCATTGCCCGCTTGCTTGCTTGGCCAAAAAGGGCGTATGCGTTTTCTCCTGAATATATTCAGGAGAAAACGCATACGCCCTTTTTGGCAAAGTGCCTCATTGTCGAAGTTGTGCCCCTCTTCCTGTGCTTTAAAGGCGATTCCAATGTACCTCTTGAAATCTGTTTCCTTCTATTCTGCCTCGATTTCAAGTCCGCCTCGTTGCCTTCCCTCAACAGATTTTTTTACGATAGTTGTCCTTTATTACTCGGCCAGTTTGTGAATTGCTGTGCCCCTGAGCTCCATTTTTCAACTCGTTTTTGGTGAGCTGACCGCAAGTCCAAAATTTTGGTTCAGGACCTATACTGGTTCCCGGTGGGTGGCTGAGACTTTGGTTAATTCTTCTTCCTGCCGGGAAATTACAGTGATATGTGCCCATCCAAATGCCTAACTGCTACTCTCTCATTGGTTCTCCCTCATCCCTTTCATCCTCTGCCAAATTGGCAACCTGTGCGAACCAGGAGGTTAAAGGGGCTGTCTCTCCAAGTTGGGAGGTTGATAGTAAAGCAGATGGAAAGTCAAACCGGAGCACCAGGAGAGGGACTATTCGTTGAGTTTTAGAAACCTTTCGTATTCACAGTGTGTCTGTTCTCTAGGTTTCCCGTACATGTTATAACTTTAGTAATATTCCCTTCAACATGGAGAGTTGGGACCCATGGACTCGGTGCCATGCATTATTGCTTTAAGGGGTCTGCATTTGCTCACCCAATCTCACCAATCCTCTCAGTCCCAAGTGTCCCTCCTTATGCCACATCCAGCTGTCGTTGTAGATATGGTCATTCCAGGTTTCATCAGAGACACTGAAGGAATTGTAAAAATTTCCCTGTTTTTTTGTTTTCTTTTAGAAATTCCTTTTTATAGTGGGTTTGAGCTGATTCTCACTGCCATGTTTATGCCAGTCTAGACACACTTGATTCCCCTACGGAGACATATCAATACATAGGTTTTAAGATTCTTACTAGTCAGATATATTCCTCTGTGGGAAATATGGGGTTTTGAGTCCCTTTCACTGAGGATGGTGTAGGTCTTGTCTATTCCATAGTTGGTGTTTGTAACTGTACCTGTGCTTATATCAAACTCTGGTTTTAGGCATCACCCCACCTCTCCTTCCCCCTTAAGCAGGCATAAGAGTGTTTTCTAAATGTGAGACACTGTTCTCTTTCCTAACTCAGTTCAAGTGTAGCCATGTTTACAGGATCTTCATAAGTGATATCTTATGATAAGTTTCTTTTTCTGTGTGACTTATTTCACTTAGAATCATCGTACCTGAATCCACCCATTTTGCTGCTACTGGTCTTATGACATTGATTTCATGGCTGAGGGATATTCCATCGTACATAAGTACCACAATTTTTTGAACCTTTTTTATATTTCCAGGGATAATTAAGGCGTACCCAACTTGAGGTCCTTGTAAGCAGTGCAGCCCTAAATTTTGGGGTGGCTCTGTCTTATTGATTTTCAGTTTTCCCAAGGAATATTCCCTAGACTGGAAGTGCCCTTGGCTCTGTAGCTCTGTTGTTTACTTGTTTTAGGGAACCCAATGCACTGCTCCAGAGAGGCAGTTGTCAATTTACATCCCGCCCATCAGCATGACAAGGCACCCTGTTCTCAAGGGCCTGTCTTGCCTTTCTGGTTTTTACACATTTTGTGGATGTCCCTTTAGACCGGTGGGAAGTGATACTTCTTTGTAGTGCAGATTTGCATTGCCCGCTTGCTTGCTTGGCCAAGATTGGCGTAGGCGTTTTCTCCTGAATATATTCAGGAGAAAACGCATACACCCTTTTTGGACAAGTGCATCATTGTCGAAGTTGTGCCCCTCTTCCTGAGCTTAAAAGGCGATTCAAACGTACCTGTTGAAATCTGTTTCCTGCTATTCTGCCTCGCTTTCAAGTCCGCCTCGTTGCCTTCCCTCAACAGATTTTTGGACGGTAGTTGTCCTTTATTACTCGGCCAGTTTGTGAATTGCTGCGCCCCTGAGCTCCATTTTTCAACTCGTGTTTGGTGAGCTGACCGCAAGTCCAAAATTTTGGTTCAGGAACTATACTGGTTCCCGGTGGGTGGCTGAGACTTTGGTTAATTCTTCTTCCTGCCGGGAAATTACAGTGATATGTGCCCGTCCAAATGCCTAACAGCTACTCTCTCATTGGTTCTCCCTCTTCCCTTTCATCCTCTGCCAAATTGGAAACGTGTGCGAACCAGGAGGTTAAAGGGGCTGTCTCTCCAAGTTGGGAGGCTGATAGTAAAGCAGATGGAAAGTCAAACTGGAGCACCAGGAGAGGGACTATTCGTTGAGCTTTAGAAACCTTTCGTATTCACAGTGTGTCCGTTCTCTAGGTTTCCCGTACATGTTATAACTGTAGTAATATTCCCTTCAACCTGGAGAGTTGGGACCCATGGAATGTGTGCCATGCATTATTAATTTAAGGGGTCTGCATTTGTCACCCAATCTCAGCAATACTCTCACTCCCAAGTGTCCAGTCTTATGCCACATCCAGCTGTCGTTGTAGATAGGGTCATTCCAGGTTTCATCAGAGACCCTGAAGGAATTGTAAAGAATTTCCCAGTTTTTTTGTTTTGTTTTTGAAATTCCTTTTTATAGTGGGTTTGAGCTGATTCTCGCTGCCATGTTTATGCCAGTCTAGACACACTTGATTCCCTTACGGAGACATATCAATACATAGGTTTTAAGATTCTTACTAGTCAGATATATTCCTCTGCGGGAAATATGGGGTTTTGAGTCCCTTTCACTGAGGAAGTTGTAGGTCTTGTCTATTCCATAGTTGGTTTTTGGAACGGTACCTGTGCTTATATCAAACTCTGGTTTTATGCATCACCCCACCTCTGCTTCCCCCTTAAGCAGGCATAAGAGTGTTTTCTAAATGTGAGACACTGTTCTCTTTCCTAACTCACTTCAAGTGTAGCCATGTTTACAGGATCTTCATAAGTGTTATTTTATGATAAGTTTCTTTTTCTCTGTGACTTATTTCACATAGAATCATCGTAGCTGAATCCACCCATTTTGCTGCTACTGGTCTTTTGACATGATTTCATGGTTGAGGGATATTCCATCGTACGTAAGTACCACAATTTTTTGAACCACTTTTATATTTCCTGGGATATTTAAGGTGTACCCAAGTTGAGGTCCATTTAAGCAGTGCAGCCCTAAATTTTGTGGTTGCTCTGTCTTATTGATTTTCAGTTTTCCCAAGGTATATTCCCTAGACTGAAAGTGCCCTTGGCTCTGTAGCTCTGTTGTTTACTTGTTTTAGGGAACACAATGCACTCCCCCAGAGAGGCAGTTGGCAATTTACATCCCGTCCATCAGCATAACAAGGCTCCCTGTTCTCCAGGGCCTGTCTTGCCTTTCTGGTTTTTACACATTTTGTGGATGTCCCATTTGACCGGTGGGAAGTGATACTTCTTTGTAGTGCAGATTTGCATTGCCCGCTTGCTTGCTTGGCCAAAAATGGTGTATGCGTTTTCTCCTGAATATATTCAGGAGAAAACGCAAACGCCCTTTTTGGCCAAGTGCATCATTGTCGAAGTTGTGCCCCTCTTCCTGTGCTTTAAAGGCGATTCCAACGTACCTCTTGAAATCTGTTTCCTGCTATTCTGCCTCGCTTTCAAGTCCGCCTCGTTGCCTTCCCTCAACAGATTTTTGGACGATAGTTGTCCTTTATTACTCGGCCAGTTTGTGAATTGCTGTGCCCCTGAGCTCCATTTTTCAACTCGTTTTTGGTGAGCTGACCGCAAGTCCAAAATTTTGGTTCAGGACCTATACTGGTTCCCGGTGGGTGGCTGAGACTTTGTTTAATTCTTCTTCCTGCCGGGAAATTACAGTGATATGTGCCCGTCCAAATGCCTAACAGCTACTCTCTCATTGGTCCTCCCTCTTCCCTTTCATCCTCTGCCAAATTGGCAACCTGTGCGAACCAGGAGGTTAAAGGGGCTGTCTCTCCAAATTGGGAGATTGATAGTAAAGCAGATGGAAAGTCAAACCGGAGCACCAGGAGAGGGATTATTCGTTGAGTTTTAGAAACCTTTCGTATTCACCGTGGGTCCGTTCTCTAGGTTTCCAGTACATGTTATAATTGTAGTAATATTCCCTTCAACCTGGACAGTTGGGACCCATGGAATGGGTGCCATGCATTATTGCTTTAAAGGGTCTGCATTTGCTCACCCAAGCTCACCAATCCTCTCAGTCCCAAGTGTCCAGCCTTATGCCACATCCAGCTGTCGTTGTACATAGGGTAATTCCAAATTTCATCAGAGACCCTGAAGGAATTGTAAAGAATTTCCCAGTTTTTTTGTTTTGTCTTTAAATTCCTTTTTATAGTGGGTTTGAGCTGATTCTCGCTGCCATGTTTATGTCAGTCTAGACACACTTTATTCCCTTACAGAGACATATCAATACATAGGTTTTAAGATTCATACTCGTCAGATATATTCCTCTGCGGGAAATATGGGGTTTTGAGTCCCTTTCACTGAGGAAGGTGTAGGTCTTGTCTATTCCATAGTTGGTTTTTGGAACGGTACCTGTGCTTATATCAAACTCTGGTTTTATGCATCATCCCACCTCTCCTTCCCCCTTAAGCAGGCATAAGAGTGTTTTCTAAATGTGTGACACTGTTCTCTTTCCTAACTCAGTTCAAGTGTAGCCATGTTTACAGGATCTTCATAAGTGATATCTTATGATAAGTTTCTTTTTCTCTGTGACTTATTTCACTTAGAATCATCGTACCTGAATCCACCCATTTTGCTGCTACTGGTGTTATGACATTGATTTCATGGCTGAGGGATATTCCATCGTACGTAAGTACCATAATTTTTTGAACCATTTTTATATTTCCTGGGATATTTAAGGTGTACCCAAGTTGAGGTCCTTGTAAGCAGTGCAGCCCTAAATTTTGGGGTGGCTGTGTCTTTTTGATTTTCAGTTTTCCCAAGGTATATTCCCTAGACTGGAAGTGCCCTTGGCTCTGTAGCTCTGTTGTTTACTTGTTTTAGGGAACACAATGCACTCCTCCAGAGCAGCAGTTGGCAATTTACTTCCGGCCCATCTGCATAACAAGGCTCCCTGTTCTCCAGGGCCTGTCTTGCCTTTCTGGTTTTTACACATTTTGTGGATGTCCCTTTTGACCGGTCGGAAGTGATACTTCTTTGTAGTGCAGATTTGCATTGCCCGCTTGCTTGCTTGGCCAAAAAGGGCATATGCGTTTTCTCCTGAATATATTCAGGAGAAAAAGCATACGCCCTTTTTGGCCAAGTGCATCATTGTCGAAGTTGTGCCACTCTTCCTGTGCTTTAAAGGTGATTCCAACGTACCTCTTGAAATCTGTTTCCTGCTATTCTGCCTCGCATTCAAGTCCGCCTCGTTGCCTTCCCTCAACTGATTTTTGGATGATAGTTGTCCTTTATTACTCGGCCAGTTTGTGAATTGCTGTGCCCCTGAGCTCCATTTTTCAACTTGTTTTTGGTGAGCTGACCGCAAGTCCAAAATTTGGGTTCAGGACCTATACTGGTTGCCGGTGGGTGGCTGAGACTTTGGTTAATTCTTCTTCCTTCCGGGAAATTACAGTGATATGTGCCCGTCCAAATGCCTAACAGCTACTCTCTCATTGGTTCTCCCTCTTCCCTTTCATCCTCTGGCAAATTGGCAACCTGTGTGAACCAGGAGCTTAAAGGGGCTTTCTCTCCAAGTTGGGAGGTTGATAGTAAAGCAGATGGAAAGTCAAACTGGAGCAACAGGAGAGGGACTATTCGTTGAGTTTTAGAAACCTTTCGTATTCACAGTGGGTCTGTTCTCTAGGGTTCCCGTACATGTTATAGCTGTAGTAATATTCCCTTCAACCTGGAGAGTTGGGACCCATGGAATGGGTGCCATGAGTTATTGGTTTAAAGGGTCTGCATTTGCTCACCCAATCTCACCAATCGTCTCAGTCCCAAGTGTCCCTCCTTATGCCACCTCCAGCTGTCGTTGTAGATAGGGTCATTCCAGGTTTCATCAGAGACCCTGAAGGAATTGTAAAGAATTTCCCAGTTTTTTTGTTTTGTTTTTGAAATTCCTTTTTATAGTGGGTTTGAGCTGATTCTCGCTGCCATGTTTATGCCAGTCTAGACACACTTGATTCCCTTACGGAGACATATCAATACATAGGTTCTAAGATTCTTACTAGTCAGATATATTCCTCTGCGGGAAATATGGGGTTTTGAGTCCCTTTCACTGAGGAAGGTGTAGGTCTTGTCTATTCCATAGTTGGTTTTTGGAACGGTACCTGTGCTTATGTCAAACTCTGGTTTTATGCATCACCCCACCTCTCCTTCCCACTTAAGCAGGCATAAGAGTGTTTTCTAAATGTGAGACACTGTTCTCTTTCCTAAGTCAGTTCAAGTGTAGCCATGTTTACAGGTTCTTCATAAGTGATATCTTATGATAAGTTTCTTTTTCTGTGTGACTTATTTCACTTAGAACCATCGTACCTGAATCCACCCATTTTGCTGCTACTGGTCTTATGACATTGATTTCATGGCTGAGGGATATTCCATCGTACGTAAGTACCACAATTTTTTGAACCATTTTTATATTCACTGGGATATTTAAGGTGTACCCAAGTTGAGGTCCTTGTAAGCAGTGCAGCCCTCAATTTTGGGGTGGCTCTGTCTTATTGATTTTCAGTTTTCCCAAAGTATATTTCCTAGACTGGAAGTGCCCTTGGCTCTGTAGCTCTGTTGTTTACTTGTTTTAGGGAACACAATGCACTCCTCCAGAGAGACAGTTGGCAATTTACATCCCGCCCATCAGCATAACAAGGCTCCCTGTTCTCCAGAGCCTGTCTTGCCTTTCTGGTTTTTACACATTTTGTGGATGTCCCTTTTGACCGGTGGGAAGTGATACTTCTTTGTAGTGCAGATTTGCATTGCCCGCTTGCTTGCTTGGCCAAAAAGGGCGTATGCGTTTTCTCCTGAATATATTCAGGAGAAAACGCATACGCCCTTTTTGGCAAAGTGCCTCATTGTCGAAGTTGTGCCCCTCTTCCTGTGCTTTAAAGGCGATTCCAATGTACCTCTTGAAATCTGTTTCCTTCTATTCTGCCTCGATTTCAAGTCCGCCTCGTTGCCTTCCCTCAACAGATTTTTTTACGATAGTTGTCCTTTATTACTCGGCCAGTTTGTGAATTGCTGTGCCCCTGAGCTCCATTTTTCAACTCGTTTTTGGTGAGCTGACCGCAAGTCCAAAATTTTGGTTCAGGACCTATACTGGTTCCCGGTGGGTGGCTGAGACTTTGGTTAATTCTTCTTCCTGCCGGGAAATTACAGTGATATGTGCCCATCCAAATGCCTAACTGCTACTCTCTCATTGGTTCTCCCTCATCCCTTTCATCCTCTGCCAAATTGGCAACCTGTGCGAACCAGGAGGTTAAAGGGGCTGTCTCTCCAAGTTGGGAGGTTGATAGTAAAGCAGATGGAAAGTCAAACCGGAGCACCAGGAGAGGGACTATTCGTTGAGTTTTAGAAACCTTTCGTATTCACAGTGTGTCTGTTCTCTAGGTTTCCCGTACATGTTATAACTTTAGTAATATTCCCTTCAACATGGAGAGTTGGGACCCATGGACTCGGTGCCATGCATTATTGCTTTAAGGGGTCTGCATTTGCTCACCCAATCTCACCAATCCTCTCAGTCCCAAGTGTCCCTCCTTATGCCACATCCAGCTGTCGTTGTAGATATGGTCATTCCAGGTTTCATCAGAGACACTGAAGGAATTGTAAAAATTTCCCTGTTTTTTTGTTTTCTTTTAGAAATTCCTTTTTATAGTGGGTTTGAGCTGATTCTCACTGCCATGTTTATGCCAGTCTAGACACACTTGATTCCCCTACGGAGACATATCAATACATAGGTTTTAAGATTCTTACTAGTCAGATATATTCCTCTGTGGGAAATATGGGGTTTTGAGTCCCTTTCACTGAGGATGGTGTAGGTCTTGTCTATTCCATAGTTGGTGTTTGTAACTGTACCTGTGCTTATATCAAACTCTGGTTTTAGGCATCACCCCACCTCTCCTTCCCCCTTAAGCAGGCATAAGAGTGTTTTCTAAATGTGAGACACTGTTCTCTTTCCTAACTCAGTTCAAGTGTAGCCATGTTTACAGGATCTTCATAAGTGATATCTTATGATAAGTTTCTTTTTCTGTGTGACTTATTTCACTTAGAATCATCGTACCTGAATCCACCCATTTTGCTGCTACTGGTCTTATGACATTGATTTCATGGCTGAGGGATATTCCATCGTACATAAGTACCACAATTTTTTGAACCTTTTTTATATTTCCAGGGATAATTAAGGCGTACCCAACTTGAGGTCCTTGTAAGCAGTGCAGCCCTAAATTTTGGGGTGGCTCTGTCTTATTGATTTTCAGTTTTCCCAAGGAATATTCCCTAGACTGGAAGTGCCCTTGGCTCTGTAGCTCTGTTGTTTACTTGTTTTAGGGAACCCAATGCACTGCTCCAGAGAGGCAGTTGTCAATTTACATCCCGCCCATCAGCATGACAAGGCACCCTGTTCTCAAGGGCCTGTCTTGCCTTTCTGGTTTTTACACATTTTGTGGATGTCCCTTTAGACCGGTGGGAAGTGATACTTCTTTGTAGTGCAGATTTGCATTGCCCGCTTGCTTGCTTGGCCAAGATTGGCGTAGGCGTTTTCTCCTGAATATATTCAGGAGAAAACGCATACACCCTTTTTGGACAAGTGCATCATTGTCGAAGTTGTGCCCCTCTTCCTGAGCTTAAAAGGCGATTCAAACGTACCTGTTGAAATCTGTTTCCTGCTATTCTGCCTCGCTTTCAAGTCCGCCTCGTTGCCTTCCCTCAACAGATTTTTGGACGGTAGTTGTCCTTTATTACTCGGCCAGTTTGTGAATTGCTGCGCCCCTGAGCTCCATTTTTCAACTCGTGTTTGGTGAGCTGACCGCAAGTCCAAAATTTTGGTTCAGGAACTATACTGGTTCCCGGTGGGTGGCTGAGACTTTGGTTAATTCTTCTTCCTGCCGGGAAATTACAGTGATATGTGCCCGTCCAAATGCCTAACAGCTACTCTCTCATTGGTTCTCCCTCTTCCCTTTCATCCTCTGCCAAATTGGAAACGTGTGCGAACCAGGAGGTTAAAGGGGCTGTCTCTCCAAGTTGGGAGGCTGATAGTAAAGCAGATGGAAAGTCAAACTGGAGCACCAGGAGAGGGACTATTCGTTGAGCTTTAGAAACCTTTCGTATTCACAGTGTGTCCGTTCTCTAGGTTTCCCGTACATGTTATAACTGTAGTAATATTCCCTTCAACCTGGAGAGTTGGGACCCATGGAATGTGTGCCATGCATTATTAATTTAAGGGGTCTGCATTTGTCACCCAATCTCAGCAATACTCTCACTCCCAAGTGTCCAGTCTTATGCCACATCCAGCTGTCGTTGTAGATAGGGTCATTCCAGGTTTCATCAGAGACCCTGAAGGAATTGTAAAGAATTTCCCAGTTTTTTTGTTTTGTTTTTGAAATTCCTTTTTATAGTGGGTTTGAGCTGATTCTCGCTGCCATGTTTATGCCAGTCTAGACACACTTGATTCCCTTATGGAGACATATCAATACATAGGTTTTAAGATTCTTACTAGTCAGATATATTCCTCTGCGGGAAATATGGGGTTTTGAGTCCCTTTCACTGAGGAAGTTGTAGGTCTTGTCTATTCCATAGTTGGTTTTTGGAACGGTACCTGTGCTTATATCAAACTCTGGTTTTATGCATCACCCCACCTCTGCTTCCCCCTTAAGCAGGCATAAGAGTGTTTTCTAAATGTGAGACACTGTTCTCTTTCCTAACTCACTTCAAGTGTAGCCATGTTTACAGGATCTTCATAAGTGTTATTTTATGATAAGTTTCTTTTTCTCTGTGACTTATTTCACATAGAATCATCGTAGCTGAATCCACCCATTTTGCTGCTACTGGTCTTTTGACATGATTTCATGGTTGAGGGATATTCCATCGTACGTAAGTACCACAATTTTTTGAACCACTTTTATATTTCCTGGGATATTTAAGGTGTACCCAAGTTGAGGTCCATTTAAGCAGTGCAGCCCTAAATTTTGTGGTTGCTCTGTCTTATTGATTTTCAGTTTTCCCAAGGTATATTCCCTAGACTGAAAGTGCCCTTGGCTCTGTAGCTCTGTTGTTTACTTGTTTTAGGGAACACAATGCACTCCCCCAGAGAGGCAGTTGGCAATTTACATCCCGTCCATCAGCATAACAAGGCTCCCTGTTCTCCAGGGCCTGTCTTGCCTTTCTGGTTTTTACACATTTTGTGGATGTCCCATTTGACCGGTGGGAAGTGATACTTCTTTGTAGTGCAGATTTGCATTGCCCGCTTGCTTGCTTGGCCAAAAATGGTGTATGCGTTTTCTCCTGAATATATTCAGGAGAAAACGCAAACGCCCTTTTTGGCCAAGTGCATCATTGTCGAAGTTGTGCCCCTCTTCCTGTGCTTTAAAGGCGATTCCAACGTACCTCTTGAAATCTGTTTCCTGCTATTCTGCCTCGCTTTCAAGTCCGCCTCGTTGCCTTCCCTCAACAGATTTTTGGACGATAGTTGTCCTTTATTACTCGGCCAGTTTGTGAATTGCTGTGCCCCTGAGCTCCATTTTTCAACTCGTTTTTGGTGAGCTGACCGCAAGTCCAAAATTTTGGTTCAGGACCTATACTGGTTCCCGGTGGGTGGCTGAGACTTTGTTTAATTCTTCTTCCTGCCGGGAAATTACAGTGATATGTGCCCGTCCAAATGCCTAACAGCTACTCTCTCATTGGTCCTCCCTCTTCCCTTTCATCCTCTGCCAAATTGGCAACCTGTGCGAACCAGGAGGTTAAAGGGGCTGTCTCTCCAAATTGGGAGATTGATAGTAAAGCAGATGGAAAGTCAAACCGGAGCACCAGGAGAGGGATTATTCGTTGAGTTTTAGAAACCTTTCGTATTCACCGTGGGTCCGTTCTCTAGGTTTCCAGTACATGTTATAATTGTAGTAATATTCCCTTCAACCTGGACAGTTGGGACCCATGGAATGGGTGCCATGCATTATTGCTTTAAAGGGTCTGCATTTGCTCACCCAAGCTCACCAATCCTCTCAGTCCCAAGTGTCCAGCCTTATGCCACATCCAGCTGTCGTTGTACATAGGGTAATTCCAAATTTCATCAGAGACCCTGAAGGAATTGTAAAGAATTTCCCAGTTTTTTTGTTTTGTCTTTAAATTCCTTTTTATAGTGGGTTTGAGCTGATTCTCGCTGCCATGTTTATGTCAGTCTAGACACACTTTATTCCCTTACAGAGACATATCAATACATAGGTTTTAAGATTCATACTCGTCAGATATATTCCTCTGCGGGAAATATGGGGTTTTGAGTCCCTTTCACTGAGGAAGGTGTAGGTCTTGTCTATTCCATAGTTGGTTTTTGGAACGGTACCTGTGCTTATATCAAACTCTGGTTTTATGCATCATCCCACCTCTCCTTCCCCCTTAAGCAGGCATAAGAGTGTTTTCTAAATGTGTGACACTGTTCTCTTTCCTAACTCAGTTCAAGTGTAGCCATGTTTACAGGATCTTCATAAGTGATATCTTATGATAAGTTTCTTTTTCTCTGTGACTTATTTCACTTAGAATCATCGTACCTGAATCCACCCATTTTGCTGCTACTGGTGTTATGACATTGATTTCATGGCTGAGGGATATTCCATCGTACGTAAGTACCATAATTTTTTGAACCATTTTTATATTTCCTGGGATATTTAAGGTGTACCCAAGTTGAGGTCCTTGTAAGCAGTGCAGCCCTAAATTTTGGGGTGGCTGTGTCTTTTTGATTTTCAGTTTTCCCAAGGTATATTCCCTAGACTGGAAGTGCCCTTGGCTCTGTAGCTCTGTTGTTTACTTGTTTTAGGGAACACAATGCACTCCTCCAGAGCAGCAGTTGGCAGTTTACATCCCGCCCATCTGCACAACAAGGCTCCCTGTTCTCCAGGGCCTGTCTTGCCTTTCTGGTTTTTACACATTTTGTGGATGTCCCTTTTGACCGGTGGGAAGTGATACTTCTTTGTAGTGCAGATTTGCATTGCCCGCTTGCTTGCTTGGCCAAAAAGGGCGTATGCGTTTTCTCCTGAATATATTCAGGAGAAAACGCATACGCCCTTTTTGGCCAAGTGCATCATTGTCGAAGTTGTGCCCCTCTTCCTGTGCTTTAAAGGCGATTCCAACGTACCTCTTGAAATCTGTTTCCTGCTATTCTGCCTCGCTTTCAAGTCCGCCTCGTTGCCTTCCCTCAACAGATTTTTGGACGATAGTTGTCCTTTATTACTCGGCCAGTTTGTGAATTGCTGTGCCCCTGAGCTCCATTTTTCAACTCGTTTTTGGTGAGCTGACCGCAAGTCCAAAATGTTGGTTCAGGACCTATGCTGGTTCCGGTGGGTGGCTGAGACTTTGGTTAATTCTTCTTCCTCCCGGGAAATTACAGTGATATGTGCCCGTTCAAATGCCTAACAGCTACTCTCTCATTGGTTCTCCCTTTTCCCTTTCATCCTCTGCCAAAATGGCAACCTGTGCGAACCAGGAGGTTAAAGGGGCTGTCTCTCCAAGTTGGGAGGTTGATAGTAAAGAAGATGGAAAGTCAAACCGGAGCACCAGGAGAGGGACTATTCGTTGAGTTTTAGAAACCTTTCGTATTCACAGTGTGTCCGTTCTCTAGGTTTCCCGTACATGTTATAGCAGTAGTAATATTCCCTTCAACCTGGAGAGTTGGGACCCATGGAATGGGTGTCAGGCATTTGTTCTTCAAAGGGTCTGCATTTGCTCACCCAATCTCACCAATCGTCTCAGTCCCAAGTGTCCCTCCTTATGCCACATCTAGCTGTCATTGTAGATAGGGTCATTCCAGGATTCATCAGAGACCCTGAAGGAATTGTAAAGAATTTCCCAGTTTTTTTGTTTTGTTTTTGAAATTCCTTTTTATAGTGGGTTTGAGCTGATTCTCGCTGCCATGTTTATGCCAGCGTAGACACACTTGATTCCCTTACGGAGACATATCAATGCATAGGTTTTAAGATTCTTACTTGTCAGATATATTCCTCTGCAGGAAATATGGGGTTTTGAGTCCCTATCACTGAGGAAGGTGTAGGTCTTGTCTATTCCATAGTTGGTTTTTGGAACGGTACCTGTGCTTATAGCAAACTCTGGTTTTATGCATCACCCCACCTCTCCTTCCCCCTTAAGCAGGCATAAGAGTGTTTTCTAAATGTGAGACACTGTTCTCTTTCCTAACTCAGTTCAAGTGTAGCCATGTTTACAGGATCTTCATAAGTGATATCTTATGATAAGTTTCTGTTTCTGTGTGACTTATTTCACTTAGAATCATCGTACCTGAATCCACCCATTTTGCTGCTACTGGTCTTATGACATTGATTTCATGGCTGAGGGATATTCCATCGTACGTAAGTACCACAATTTTTTGAACTATTTTTATATTTCCTGGGATATTTAAGGTGTACCCAAGTTGAGGTCCTTGTAAGCAGTGCAGCCCTAAATTTTGGGGTGGCTCTGTCTTATTGATTTTCAGTTTTCCCAAGGTATATTCCCTAGACTGGAAGTGACCTTGGCTCTGTAGCTCTGTTGTTTACTTGTTTTAGGGAACACAATACACTCCTCCAGAGAGGCAGTTGGCAATTTACATCCCGCCCATCAGCATAACAAGGCTCCCTGTTCTCCAGGGCCTGTCTTGCCTTTCTGGTTTTTACACATTTTGTGGATGTCCCTTTTGACCGGTGGGAAGTGATACTTCTTTGTAGTGCAGATTTGCATTGCCCGCTTGCTTGCTTGGCCAAAAAGGGCGTATGCGTTTTCTCCTGAAGGAGAAAAAGCATACACCCTTTTTGGCCAAGTGCATCATTGTCGAACTTTTTCCCTCTTCCTGTGCTTTAAAGGCGATTCCAACGTACCTCTTGAAATCTGTTTCCTGCTATTCTGCCTCGCATTCAAGTCTGCCTCGTTTCCATCCCTCAACAGATTTTTGGACGATAGTTGTCCTTTATTACTCGGCCAGTTTGTGAATTGCTGTGCCCCTGAGCTCCATTTTTCAACTCGTTTTTGGTGAGCTGACCGCAAGTCCAAAATTTTGGTTCAGGACTTATACTGGTTCCCGGTGGGGGGCTCAGACTTTGGTTAATTCTTCTTCCTGCCGGGAAATTACAGTGATATGTTCCCGTCCAAATGCCTAACAGCTACTCTCTCATTGGTTCTCCCTCTTCCCTTTCATCCTCTGCCAAATTGGCAACCTGTGCGAACCAGGAGGTTAAAGGGGCTGTCTCTCCAAGTTGGGAAGTTGATAGTAAATCAGATGGAAAGTCAAACCGGAGCACCAGGAGAGGGACTATTCGTTGAGTTTTAGAAACCTTTCGTATTCACAGTGTGTCCGTTCTCTAGGTTTCCCGTACATGTTATAGCTGTAGTAATATTCCCTTCAACCTGGAGAGTTGGGACACATGGAATGTGTGCTAGGCATTTGTGCTTTAAGGGGTCTGCATTTGCTCACCCAATATCACCCATCGTCTCAGTCCTAAGTGTCCCTCCTTATGCCACATCCAGCTGTCATTGTAGATAGGGTCATTCCAGGTTTCATCAGAGACCCTGAAGGAATTGTAAAGAATTTCCCAGTTTTTTTGTTTTGTTTTTGAAATTCCTTTTTATAGTGGGTTTGAGCTGATTCTCGCTGCCATGTTTATGCCAGTCTAGACACACTTGATTCCGTTACGGAGACATATCAATACATAGGTTTTAAGATCCTTACTAGTCAGATATATTCCTCTGCGGGAAATATGGGGTTTTGAGTCCCTTTCACTGAGGAAGGTGTAGGTCTTGTCTATTCCATAGTTGGTTTTTGGAATGGTACCTGTGCTTATATCAAACTCTGGATTTATGCATCACCCCACCTCTCCTTCCCCCTTAAGCAGGCATAAGAGTGTTTTCTAAATGTGAGACACTGTTCTCTTTCCTAACTCAGTTCAAGTGTAGCCATGTTTACAAGATCTTCATAAGTGATATCTTATGATAAGTTTCCTTTTCTGTGTGACTTATATCACTTAGAATCATCGTACCTGAATCCACCCATTTTGCTGCTACTGGCCTTATGACATTGATTTCATGGCTGAGGGATATTCCATCGTACGTAAGTACCACAATTTTTTGAACCATTTTTATATTTCCTGGGATATTTAAGGTGTACCCAAGTTGAGGTCCTTGTAAGCAGTGCAGCCCTAAATTTTGGGGTGGCTCTGTCTTATTGATTTTCAGTTTTCCCAAGGTATATTCCCTAGACTGGAAGTGCCCTTGGCTCTGTAGCTCTGTTCTTTACTTGTTTTAGGGAACACAATGCACTCCTCCAGAGAGGCAGTTGGCAATTTACATCCCGGCCATCAGCATAACAAGGCTCCCTGTTCTCCAGGGCCTGTCTTTCCTTTCTGATTTTTACACATTTTGTGGATGTCCCTTTTGACCAGTGGGAAGTGATACTTCTTTGTAGTGCAGATTTGGCTTGCCCGCTTGCTTGCTTAGCCAAAAAGGGCATATGCGTTTTCTCCTGAATATATTCAGGAGAAAACGCATACGCCCTTTTTGGCCAAGTGCATCATTGTCGAAGTTGTGCCCCTCTTCCTGTGCTTTAAAAGCGATTCCAACGTACCTCTTGAAATCTGTTTCCTGCTATTCTGCCTCGCTCTCAAGTCCGCCTCGTTGCCTTCCCTCAACAGATTTTTGGACGATAGTTGTCCTTTATTACTCGGCCAGTTTGTGAATTGCTGTGCCCCTGAGCTCCATTTTTCAACTCGTTTTTGGTGAGCTGACCGCAAGTCCAACATTTTGGTTCAGGAACTATGCTGGTTCCATGTGGGGGGCTGAGACTTTGGTTAATTCTCCTTACTGCCAGGAAATTACAGTGATATGTGCCCGTCCAAATGCCTAACTGCTACTCTCTCATTGGTTCTCCCTCTTCCCTTTCATCCTCTGCCAAATTGGCAACCTGTGCGAACCAGGAGGTTAAAGGGGCTGTCTCTCCAAGTTGGGAGGTTGATAGTAAAGCAGATGGAAAGTCAAACCAGAGCACGAGGAGAGGGACTATTCGTTGAGTTTTAGAAACCTTTCGTATTCACAGTGTGTCCGTTCTCTAGGTTTCCCGTACATGTTATAGCTGTAGTAATATTCACTTCAACCTGGAGAGTTCGGACCCATGGAATGGGTGCCAGGCATTTGTGCTTTAATGTGTCTGCATTTGCTCACCCAATCTCACCAATCCTCTCTGTCCCAAGTGTCTCTCCTTATGCCACATCCAGCTGTCATTGTAGATAGGGTCATTCCAGGTTTCATCAGAGACCCTGAAAGAATTGTAAAGAATTTCCCAGTTTTTTTGTTTTGTTTTTAAATTCCTTTTTATAGTGCGTTTGAGCTGATTCTCACTGCCATGTTTATGCCAGTCTAGACACACTTGATTCCCTAAAAGAGATATATCAATACATAGGTTTTAAGATTCTTATTCGTCAGATATATTCCTCTGCGGGAAATATGGGGTTTTGAGTCCCTTTCACTGAGGAAGGTGTAGGTCTTGTCTATTCCATAGTTGGTTTTTGGAACGGTACCTGTGCTTATATCAAACTCTGGTTTTATGCATCATCCCACCTCTCCTTCCCCCTTAAGCAGGCATAAGAGTGTTTTCTAAATGTGTGACACTGTTCTCTTTCCTAACTCAGTTCAAGTGTAGCCATGTTTACAGGATCTTCATAAGTGATATCTTATGATAAGTTTCTTTTTCTCTGTGACTTATTTCACTTAGAATCATCGTACCTGAATCCACCCATTTTGCTGCTACTGGTCTTATGACATTGATTTCATGGCTGAGGGATATTCCATCGTACGTAAGTACCACAATTTTTTGAACCATTTTTATATTTCCTGGGATATTTAAGGTGTACCCAAGTTGAGTTCCTTGTAAGCAGTGCAGCCCTAAATTTTGGGGTGGCTCTGTCTTATTGATTTTCAGTTTTCCCAAGGTATATTCCCTAGACAGGAAGTGCCCTTGGCTCTGTAGCTCTGTTGTTTACTTGTTTTAGGGAACACAATGCACTCCTTCAGGGAGGCAGTTGGAAATTTACATCCCGCCCATCAGCATAACAAGGCTCCCTGTTCTCCAGGGCCTGTCTTGCCTTTCTGGTTTTTACACATTTTGTGGATGTCGCTTTTGACCAGTGGGAAGTGATACTTCTTTGTAGTGCAGATTTGCATTGCCCGCTTGCTTGCTTGGCCAAAAAGGGCGTATGCGTTTTCTCCTGAAGGAGAAAAAGCATACGCCCTTTTTGGCTAAGTGCATCTTTGTCGAACTTTTTCCCTCTTCCTGTGCTTTAAAGGCGATTCCAACGTACCTCTTGAAATCTGTTTCCTGCTATTCTGCCTCGCTTTCAAGTCTGCCTCGTTGCCTTCCCTCAACAGATTTTTGGACGATAGTTGTCCTTTATTACTCGGCCAGTTTGTGAATTGCTGTGCCCCTGAGCTCCATTTTTCAACTCGTTTTTGGTGAGCTGACCGCAAGTCCAAAATTTTGGTTCAGGACCTATACTGGTTCCCGGTGGGGGGCTCAGACTTTGTTTAATTCTTCTTCCTGCCGGGAAATTACAGTGATATGTTCCCGTCCAAATGCCTAACAGCTACTCTGTCACTGGTTCTCCCTCTTCCCTTTCATCCTCTGCCAAATTGGCAACCTGTGCGAACCAGGAGGTTAAAGGGGCTGTCTCTCCAAGTTGGGAAGTTGATAGTAAATCAGATGGAAAGTCAAACCGGAGCACCTGGAGAGGGACTATTCGTTGACTTTTAGAAACCTTTCGTATTCACAGTGTGTCCGTTCTCTAGGTTTCCCGTACATGTTATTGCTATAGTAATATTCCCTTCAACCAGGAGAGTTGTGACGCATGGAATGGGTGCCAGGCATTTGTGCTTTAAAGGGTCTGCATTTGCTCACCCAATCTCACCAATCGTCTCAGTCCCAAGTGTCCCTCCTTATGCCACATCCAGCTGTGATTGTAGATAGGGTCATTCCAGGGTTCATCAGAGACCCTGAAGGAATTGTAAAGAATTTCCCAGTTTTTTTTTTTGTTTGTTTTTGAAATTACTTTTTATAGTGGGTTTGAGCTGATTCTCGCTGCCCTGTTTATGCCAGTCTAGACACACTTGATTCCCTTATGGAGACATATCAATCCATAGGTTTTAAGATTCTTACTAGTCAGATATATTCCTCAGCAGGAAATATGGGGTTTTGAGTCCCTTTCACTGAGGAAGGTGTAGGTCTTGTCTATTCCATAGTTGGTTTTTGGAATGGTACCTGTGCTTATATCAAACTCTGGTTTTATGCATCACCCCACCTCTCCTTCCCCGTTAAGCAGGCATAAGAGTGTTTTCTAAATGTGAGACACTGTTCTCTTTCCTAACGCAGTTCAAGTGTAGCCATGTTTACACGATGTTCATAAGTGATATCTTATGATAAGTTTCTTTTTCTGTGTGACTTATTTCACTTAGAATCATCGTACCTGATTCCACCCATTTTGCTGCTACTGGTCTTATGACATTGATTTCATGGCTGAGGGATATTCCATCATACGTAAGTACCACAATTTTTTGAACTATTTTTATATTTCCTGGGATATTTAAAGTGTACCCAAGTTGAGGTCCTTGTAAGCAGTGCAGCCCTAAATTTTGGGGTGGCTCTGTCTTATTGATTTTCAGTTTTCCCAAGGTATATTCCCTAGACTGGAAGTGACCTTGGCTCTGTAGCTCTGTTGTTTACTTGTTTTAGGGAACACAATACACTCCTCCAGAGAGGCAGTTGGCAATTTACATCCCGCCCATCAGCATAACAAGGCTCCCTGTTCTCCATGGCCTGTCTTGCCTTTCTGGTTTTTACACATTTTGTGGATGTCCCTTTTGACCGGTGGGAAGTGATACTTCTTTGTAGTGCAGATTTGCATTGCCCGCTTGCTTGCTTTGCCAAAAAGGGCGTATGCGTTTTCTCCTGTATATATTCAGGAGAAAACGCATACGCCCTTTTTGGCCAAGTGCATCATTGTCGAAGTTGTGCCCCTCTTCCTGTGCTTTAAAGGCGATTCCAGCGTACCTCTTGAAATCTGTTTCCTGCTATTCTGCCTCGCTTTCAAGTCCGCCTCGTTGCCTTCCCTCAACAGATTTTTGGACGATAGTTGTCCTTTATTACTCGGCCAGTTTGTGAATTGCTGTGCCCCTGAGCTCCATTTTTCAACTCGTTTTTGGTGAGCTGACCGCAAGTCCAAAATTTTGGTTCAGGACCTATGCTGGTTCCCGGTGTGGGGCTGAGACTTTGGTTAATTCTTCTTCCTGCCGGGAAATTACAGTGATATGTGCCCTTTCAAATGCCTAACAGCTACTCTCTCATTGGTTCTCCCTTTTCCCTTTCATCCTCTGCCAAATTGGCAACCTGTGCGAAACAGGAGGTTAAAGGGGCTGTCTCTCCAAGTTGGGAGGTTGATAGTAAAGCAGATGGAAAGTCAAACCGGAGCACCAGCAGAGGGACTATTCGTTGAGTTTTAGAAACCTTTCGTATTCACAGTGTGTCCGTTCTCTAGGTTTCCCGTACATGTTATAGCTGTAGTAATATTCCCTTCAACCTGGAGAGTTGGGACCCATGGAATGTGTGCTAGGCATTTGTGCTTTAAAGGGTCTGCGTTTGCTCACCCAATATCACCAGTCGTCTCAGTCCTAAGTGTCCCTCTTTATGCCACATCCAGCTGTCATTGTAGATAGGGTCATTCCAGGTTTCATCAGAGACCCTGAAGGAATTGTAAAGAATTTCCCAGTTTTTTTGTTTTGTTTCTAAAATTCCTTTTTATAGTGGGTTTGAGCTGATTCTCGCTGCCATGTTTATGCCAGTTTACACACACTTGATTCCCTTACGGAGACATATCAATACATAGGTTTTAAGATCCTTACTAGTCAGATATATTCCTCTGCGGGAAATATGGGGTTTTGAGTCCCTTTCACTGAGGAAGGTGTAGGTCTTGTCTATTCCATAGTTGGTTTTTGGAATGGTACCTGTGCTTATATCAAACTCTGGTTTTATGCATCACCCCACCTCTCCTTCCCCGTTAAGCAGGCATAAGAGTGTTTTCTAAATGTGAGACACTGTTCTCTTTCCTAACGCAGTTCAAGTGTAGCCATGTTTACACGATCTTCATAAGTGATATCTTATGATAAGTTTCTTTTTCTGTGTGACTTATTTCACTTCGAATCATCGTACCTGAATCCACCCATTTTGCTGCTACTGGTCTTATGACATTGATTTCATGGCTGAGGGATATTCCATCGTACGTAAGTACCACAATTTTTTGAACCAATTTTATATTTCCTGGGATATTTAAGGTGTACCCAAGTTGAGGTCCTTGTAAGCAGTGCAGCCCTAAATTTTGGGGTGGCTCTGTCTTATTGATTTTCAGTTTTCCCATGGTATATTCCCTAGACTGGAAGTGCCCTTGGCTCTGTAGCTCTGTTCTTTACTTGTTTTAGGGAACACAATGTACTCCTCCAGAGAGGCAGTTGGCAATTTACATCCCGCCCATCAGCATAACAAGGCTCCCAGTTCTCCAGGGCCTGTCTTGCCTTTCTGGTTTTTACACATTTTGTGGATGTCCCATTTGACCGGTGGGAAGTGATACTTCTTTGTAGTGCAGATTTGCATTGCCCGCTTGCTTGTTTGGCCAAAAAGGGCGTATGCGTTTTCTCCTGAATATATTCAGGAGAAAACGCATACGCCCTTTTTGGCCAAGTGCATTATTGTCGAAGTTGTGCCCCTCTTCCTGTGCTTTAAAGGCGATTCCAACGTACCTCTTGAAATCTGTTTCCTGCTATTCTGCCTCGCTTTCAAGTCCGCCTCGTTGCCTTCCCTCAACAGATTTTTGGACGATAGTTGTCCTTTATTACTCAGCCAGTTTGTGAATTGCTGTGCCCCAGAGCTCCATTTTTCAACTCGTGTTTGGTGAGCTGACCGCAAGTCCAAAATTTTGGTTCAGGACCTATGCTGGTTCCCGGTGGGGGGCTGAGACTTTGGTTAATTCTTCTTCCTGCCGGGAAGTTAGAGTGATATGTGCCCGTCCAAATGCCTAACAGCTACTCTCTCATTGGTTCTCCCTCTTCCCTTTCATCCTCTGCCAAATTGGCAACTTGTGCGAACCAGGAGGTTAAAGGGGCTGTCTCTCCAAGTTGGGAGATTGATAGTAAAGCAGATGGAAAGTCAAACCGGAGCACCAGGAGAGGGACTATTCATTGAGTTTTATAAACCTTTCGTATTCACAGTGGGTCCGTTCTCTAGGTTTCCAGTACATGTTATAACTGTAGTAATATTCCCTTCAACCTGGAGAGTTGGGACCCATGGAATGGGTGCCAGGTATTTGTGCTTTAAAGTGTCTGCATTTGCTCACCCAATCTCACCAATCCTCTCAATCCCAAGTGTCCCTCCTTATGCCACATCCAGCTGTCTTTGTAGATAGGGTCATTCCAGGTTTCATCAGAGACCCTGAAGGAAATGTAAAGAATTTCCCAGTTTTTTTGTTTTGTTTTTGAAATTCCTTTTTATAGTGGGTTTGAGCTGATTCTCGCTGCCATATTTATGCCAGTCTAGACACACTTGATTCCCTCATGGAGACATATCAATACATAGGTTTTAAGATTCTTACTAGCCAGATATATTCCTCTGCGGGAAACATGGGGTTTTGAGTCCCTTTCACTGAGGAAGGTGTAGGTCTTGTCTATTCCATAGTTGGTTTTTGGAACGGTACCTGTGCTTATAGCAAACTCTGGTTTTATGCATCACCCCTCCTCTCCTTCCCCCTTAAGCAGGCATAAGACTGTTTTCTAAATGTGAGACACTGTTCTCTTTCCTAACTCAGTTCAAGTGTAGCCATGTTTACAGGATCTTCATAAGTGATATCTTATGATGTTTCTTTTTCTGTGTGACATATTTCACTTAGAATCATCGTACCTGAATCCACCCATTTTGCTGCTACTGGTCTTATGACATTGATTTCATGGCTGAGGGATATTCCATCGTACGTAAGTACCACAATTTTTTGAACCATTTTTATATTTCCTGGGATAATTAATGTGTACCCAAGTTGAGGTCCTTGTAAGCAGTGCAGCCCTAAATTTTGGGGTGGCTCTGTCTTATTGATTTTCAGTTTTCCCAAGGTATATTCCCTAGACTGGAAGTGCCCTTGGCTCTGTAGCTCTGTTCTTTACTTGTTTTAGGGAACACAATGTACTCCTCCAGAGAGGCAGTTGGCAATTTACATCCCGCCCATCAGCATAACAATGCTCCTTGTTCTCCAGGGCCTGTCTTGCCTTTCTGGTTTTTACACATTTTGTGGATGTCCCTTTTGACCGGTGGGAAGTGATACTTCTTTGTAGTGCAGATTTGCATTGCCCGCTTGCTTGCTTGGCCAAAAAGGGCGTATGCGTTTTCTCCTGAATATATTTAGGAGAAAACCCATACGCCGTTTTTGGCCAAGTGCATCATTGTCGAAGTTGTGCCCCTCTTCCTGTGCTTTAAAGGCGATTCCAACGTACATCTTGAAATCTGTTTCCTGCTATTCTGCCTTGCTTTCAAGTCCGCCTCGTTGCCTTCCCTCAACAGATTTTTGGAAGATAGTTGTCCTTTATTACTCGGCCAGTTTGTGAATTGCTGTGTCCCTGAGCTCCATTTTTCAACTCGTTTTTGGTGAGCTGACCGCAAGTCCAACATTTTGGTTCAGGACCTCTGCTGGTTCCCGGTGGGGGTTGAGACTTTGGTTAATTCTTCTTCCTGCCGGGAAATTACAGTGATATGTGCCCGTCCAAATGCCTAACAGCTACTCTCTCATTGGTTCTCCCTCTTCCCTTTCATCCTCTGCCAAAGTGGAAACCTGTGCGAACCAGGAGGTTAAAGGGGCTGTCTCTCCAAGTTGGGAGGATGATAGTAAAGCAGATGGAAAGTCAAACCGTAGCACCAGGAGAGGGACTATTCGTTGAATTTTAGAAACCTTTCGTATTCACAGTGTGTCCGTTCTCTAGGTTTCCCGTACATGTTATAGCTGTAGTAATATTCCCTTCAACCTGGAGAGTTGGGACCCATGGAATGGGTGCCAGGCATTTGTGCTTTAATGGGTCTGCATTTGCTCACCCAATCTCACCAATCGTCTCAGTCCCAAGTGTCCCTCCTTATGCCACATCCAGCTGTCATTGTAGATAGGGTCATTCCAGGTTTCATCAGAGACCCTGAAGGAATTGTAAAGAATTTCCCAGTTTTTTTGTTTTGTTTTTGAAATTCCTTTTTATACTGGGTTTGAGCTGATTCTCGCTGCCATGTTTATGCCAGTCTAGACACACTTGATTCCCTTACGGAGACATATCAATACATAGGTTTTAAGATCCTTACTAGTCAGATATATTCCTCTGCGGGAAATATGGGGTTTTGAGTCCCTTTCACTGAGGAAGGTGTAGGTCTTGTCTATTCCATAGTTGGTTTATGGAACGGTACCTGTGCTTATATCAAACTCTGGTTTTATGCATCACCCCACCTCTCCTTCCCCCTTAAGCAGGCATAAGAGTGTTTTCTAAATGTGAGACACTGTTCTCTTTCCTAACTCAGTTCAAGTGTAGCCATGTTTACAGGATCTTCATAAGTGATATCTTATGATAAGTTTCTTTTTCTCTGTGACTTATTTCACTTAGAATCATCGTACCTGAATCCACCCATTTTGCTGCTACTGGTCTTATGACATTGATTTCATGGCTGAGGGATATTCCATCGTACGTAAGTACCACAATTTTTTGAACTATTTTTATATTTCCTGGGATATTTAAGGTGTACCCAAGTTGAGGTCCTTGTAAGCAGTGCAGCCCTAAATTTTGGGGTGGCTCTGTCTTATTGATTTTCAGTTTTCCCAAGGTATATTCCCTAGACTGGAAGTGACCTTGGCTCTGTAGCTCTGTTGTTTACTTGTTTTAGGGAACACAATACACTCCTCCAGAGAGGCAGTTGGCAATTTACATCCCGCCCATCAGCATAACAATGCTCCCTGTTCTCCAGGGCCTGTCTTGCCTTTCTGGTTTTTACACATTTTGTGGATGTCCCTTTTGACCGGTGGGAAGTGATACTTCTTTGTAGTGCAGATTTGCATTGCCCGCTTGCTTGCTTTGCCAAAAAGGGCGTATGCGTTTTCTCCTGTATATATTCAGGAGAAAACGCATACGCCCTTATTGGCCAAGTGCATCATTGTCGAAGTTGTGCCCCTCTTCCTGTGCTTTAAAGGCGATTCCAACGTACCTCTTGAAATCTGTTTCCTGCTATTCTGCCTCGCTTTCAAGTCCGCCTCGTTGCCTTCCCTCAACAGATTTTTGGACGATAGTTGTCCTTTATTACTCGGCCAGTTTGTGAATTGCTGTGCCCCTGAGCTCCATTTTTCAACTCGTTTTTGGTGAGCTGACCGCAAGTCCAAAATTATGGTTCAGGACCAATGCTGGTACCCGGTGGGGGGCTGAGACTTTGGTTAATTCTTCTTCCTGCCGGGAAGTTAGAGTGATATGTACCCGTCCAAATGCCTAACAGCTACTCTCTCATTGGTCCTCCCTCTTCCCTTTCATCCTCTGCCAAATTGGCAACCTGTGCGAACCAGGAGGTTAAAGGGGCTGTCTCTCCAAATTGGGAGATTGATAGTAAAGCAGATGGAAAGTCAAACCGGAGCACCAGGAGAGGGATTATTCGTTGAGTTTTAGAAACCTTTCGTATTCACCGTGGGTCCGTTCTCTAGGTTTCCAGTACATGTTATAGTTGTAGTAATATTCCCTTCAACCTGGACAGTTGGGACCCATGGAATGGGTGCCATGCATTATTGCTTTAAAGGGTCTGCATTTGCTCACCCAAGCTCACCAATCCTCTCAGTCCAAAGTGTCCAGCCTTATGCCACATCCAGCTGTCGTTGTACATAGGGTAATTCCAAATTTCATCAGAGACCCTGAAGGAATTGTAAAGAATTTCCCAGTTTTTTTGTTTTGTCTTTAAATTCCTTTTTATAGTGGGTTTGAGCTGATTCTCGCTGCCATGTTTATGTCAGTCTAGACACACTTTATTCCCTTACAGAGACATATCAATACATAGGTTTTAAGATTCATACTCGTCAGATATATTCCTCTGCGGGAAATATGGGGTTTTGAGTCCCTTTCACTGAGGAAGGTGTAGGTCTTGTCTATTCCATAGTTGGTTTTTGGAACGGTACCTGTGCTTATATCAAACTCTGGTTTTATGCATCATCCCACCTCTCCTTCCCCCTTAAGCAGGCATAAGAGTGTTTTCTAAATGTGTGACACTGTTCTCTTTCCTAACTCAGTTCAAGTGTAGCCATGTTTACAGGATCTTCATAAGTGATATCTTATGATAAGTTTCTTTTTCTCTGTGACTTATTTCACTTAGAATCATCGTACCTGAATCCACCCATTTTGCTGCTACTGGTCTTATGACATTGATTTCATGGCTGAGGGATATTCCATCGTACGTAAGTACCATAATTTTTTGAACCATTTTTATATTTCCTGGGATATTTAAGGTGTACCCAAGTTGAGGTCCTTGTAAGCAGTGCAGCCCTAAATTTTGGGGTGGCTCTGTCTTATTGATTTTCAGTTTTCCCAAGGTATATTCCCTAGACTGGAAGTGCCCTTGGCTCTGTAGCTCTGTTCTTTACTAGTTTCAGGGAACACAATGTACTCCTCCAGAGCAGCAGTTGGCAGTTTACATCCCGCCCATCTGCACAACAAGGCTCCCTGTTCTCCAGGGCCTGTCTTGCCTTTCTGGTTTTTACACATTTTGTGGATGTCCCTTTTGACCGGTGGGAAGTGATACTTCTTTGTAGTGCAGATTTGCATTGCCCGCTTGCTTGCTTGGCCAAAAAGGGCGTATGCGTTTTCTCCTGAATATATTCAGGAGAAAACGCATACGCCCTTTTTGGCCAAGTGCATCATTGTCGAAGTTGTGCCCCTCTTCCTGTGCTTTAAAGGCGATTCCAACGTACCTCTTGAAATCTGTTTCCTGCTATTCTGCCTCGCTTTCAAGTCCGCCTCGTTGCCTTCCCTCAACAGATTTTTGGACGATAGTTGTCCTTTATTACTCGGCCAGTTTGTGAATTGCTGTGCCCCTGAGCTCCATTTTTCAACTCGTTTTTGGTGAGCTGACCGCAAGTCCAAAATTTTTGTTCAGGACCTATGCTATTTCCTGGTGGGGGCTGAGACTTTGGTTAATTCTTCTTCCTGCCGGGAAATTACAGTGATATGTGCCCGTCCAAATGCCTAACAGCTACTCTCTCATTGGTTCTCCCTCGTCCCTTTCATCCGCTGCCAAATTGGCAACCTGTGCGAACCAGGAGGTTAAAGGGGCTGTCTCTCCAAGTTGGGAGGTTGATAGTAAAGCAGATGGAAAGTCAAACCGGAGCACCAGGAGAGGGACTATTCGTTGAGTTTTAGAAACCTTTCGTATTCACAGAGTGTCCGTTCTCTAGGTTTCCCGTACATGTTATAACTGTAGTAATATTCCCTTCAACCTGGAGAGTTGGGACCCATGGAATGGGTGCCATGCATTATTGCTTTAAAGGGTCTGCATTTGCTCACCCAATCTCACCAATCCTCTCAGTCCCAAGTGTCCAGCCTTATGCCACATCCAGCTGTCGTTGTAGATAGCGTCATTCCAGGTTTCATCAGAGACCCTGAAGGAATTGTAAAGAATTTCCCAGTTTTTTTGTTTTATTTTTGAAATTCCTTTTTATAGTGGGTTTGAGCTGACTCTCGCTGCCATGTTTATGCCAGTCTAGACACACTTGATTCCCTTACGGAGACATATCAATACATAGGTTTTAAGATTCTTACTAGTCAGATATATTCCTCTGCGGGAAATATGGGGTTTTGAGTCCCTTTCACTGAGGAAGGTGTAGGTCTTGTCTATTCCATAGTTGGTTTTTGGAACGGTACCTGTGCTTATATCAAACTCTGGTTTTATGCATCATCCCACCTCTCCTTTCCCCTTAAGCAGGCATAAGAGTGTTTTCTAAAAGTGAGACACTGTTCTCTTTCCTAACTCAGTTCAAGTGTAGCCATGTTTACAGGATCTTCATAAGTGATATCTTATGATACGTTTCTTTTTCTCTGTGACTTATTTCACTTAGAATCATCGTACGTTAATCCACCCATTTTGCTGCTACTGGTCTTATGACATTGATTTCATGGCTGAGGGATATTCCATCATACGTAAGTACCACAATTTTTTGAACCGTTTTTATATTTCCTGGGATATTTAAGGTGTACCCAAGTTGAGGTCCTTGTAAGCAGTGCAGCCCTAAATTTTTGGATGGCTCTGTCTTATTGAATTTCAGTTTTCCCAAGGTATATTCCCTAGACTGGAAGTGCCCTTGGCTCTGTAGCTCTGTTCTTTACTTGTTTTAGGGAACACAATGCACTCCTCCAGAGAGGCAGTTGGCAATTTACATCCAGCCCATCAGCATAACAAGGCTCCCTGTTCTCCAGGGCCTGTCTTGCCTTTCTGGTTTTTACACATTTTGTGGATGTCCCTTTTGACCGGTGGGAAGTGATACTTCTTTGTAGTGCAGATTTGCATTGCCCGCTTGCTTGCTTGGCCAAAAAGGGCGTATGCGTTTTCTCCTGAATATATTCAGGAGAAAACGCACACGCCCTTTTTGGCCAAGTGCATCATGGTCGAAGTTGGGCCCCTCTTCCTGTGCTTTAAAGGTGATTCCAACGTACCCCTTGAAATCTGTTTCCTGCTATTCTGCCTCGCTTTCAAGTCCGCCTCGTTGCATTCCCTCAACAGATTTTTGGACGATAGTTGTCCTTTATTACTTGGCCTGTTTGTGAATTGCTGTGCCCCTGAGCTCCATTTTTCAACTCGTTTTTGGTGAGCTGACCGCAAGTCCAAAATTTTGGTTCAGGACCTATGCTGGTTCCCGGTGGGTGGCTGAGACTTTGGTTAATTCTTCTTCCGGCCGGGAAATGACAGTGATATGTGCCCGTCCAAATGCCTAACAGCTACTCTCTCATTGGTTCTCCCTCTTCCCTTTCATCCTCTTCCAAATTGGCAACCTGTGCGAACCAGGAGGTTAAAGGGGCTGTCTCTCCAAGTTGGGAGGTTGATAGTAAAGCAGATGGAAAGTCAAACCGGAGCACCAGGAGAGGGACTATTCGTTGAGTTTTAGAAACCTTTCGTATTCACAGTGTGTCCGTTCTCTAGGTTTCCCGTACATGTTATAGCTGTAGTAATATTCCCTTCAACCTGGAGAGTTGGGACCCATGGAATGGGTGCCAGGCATTTGTGCTGTAAAGGTTCTGCATTTGCTCACCAAATCTCAGCAATCTTCTCAGTCCCAAGTGTCCCTCCTTATGCCACATCCAGCTGTCATTGTAGATAGGTCATTCCAGGTTTCATCAGAGACCCTGAAGGAATTGTTAAGAATTTCCCAGTTTTTTTGTTTTGTTTTTGAAATTCCTTTTTATAGTGGGTTTGAGCTGATTCTCGCTGCCATGTTTATGCCAGTCTAGACACACTTGATTCCCTTACGGAAACATATCAATACATAGGTTTTAGGATTCTTCCTACTCAGATATATTCCTCTGTGGGAAATATGGCGTTTTGAGTCCCTTTCACTGAGGAAGGTGTAGGTCTTGTCTATTCCATATTTGGTTTTTGGAATGGTACCTGTGCTTATATCAAACTCTGGTTTTATGCATCACCCCACCTCTCCTTCCCCCTTAAGCAGGCATAAGAGTTTTGTCTAAATGTGAGACACTGTTCTCTTTCCTAACTCAGTTCAAATGTAGCCATGTTTACAGGATCTTCATAAGTGATATCTTATGATAAGTTTCTTTTTCTCTGTGACTTATTTCACTTAGAATCATCGTACCTGAATCCACCCGTTTTGCTGCAACTGGTCTTATGACATTGATTGCATGGCTGAGGGATATTCCATCGTACGTAAGTACCACAATTTTTTGAACCATTTTTATATTTCCTGGGATATATAAGGTGTACCCAAGTTGAGGTCCTTGTAAGCAGTGCAGCCCTAAATTTTTGGGTGGCTCTGTCTTATTGATTTTCAGTTTTCCCAAGGTATATTCCATAGACTGGAAGTGCCCTTGGCTCTGTAGCTCTGTTCTTTACTTGTTTTAGGGAACACAATGCACTCCTCCAGAGAGGCAGTTGGCAACTTACATCCCGTCCATCAGCATAACAAGGCTCCCTGTTCTCCAGGGCCTGTCTTGCCTTTCTGGTTTTTACACATTTTGTGGATGTCCCTTTTGACCGGTGGGAAGTGATACTTCTTTGTAGTGCAGATTTGCATTGCCCGCTTGCTTGCTTGGCCAAAAAGGGCGTATGTGTTTCCTCCTGAATATATTCAGGAGAAAACGCATACGCCCTTTTTGGCCAAGTGCATCATTGTCGAAGTTGTGCCCCTCTTCCTGTGCTTTAAAGGCGATTCCAACGTACCTCTTGAAACCTGTTTCCTGCTCTTCTGCCTCGCTTTCAAGTCCGCCTCGTTGCCTTCCCTCAACAGATTTTTGGACGATAGTTGTCCTTTATTACTCGGCCAGTTTGTGAATTGCTGTGCCCCTGAGCTCCATTTTTCAACTCGTTTTTGGTGAGCTGACCGAAAGTCCAACATTTTGGTTCAGGACCTATGCTGGTTCCCGGTGGCTGGCTGAGACTTTGGTTAATTCTTCTTCCTGCCGGGAAATTACAGTGATATGTGCCCGTCCAAATGCCTAACAGCTACTCTCTCATTGGTTCTCCCTCGTCCCTTTCATCCGCTGCCAAATTGGCAACCTGTGCGAACCAGGAGGTTAAAGGGGCTGTCTCTCCAAGTTGGGAGGTTGATAGTAAAGCAGATGGAAAGTCAAACCCGAGCACCAGGAGAGGGACTATTCGTTGAGTTTTAGAAACCTTTCGTATTCACAGTGTGTCCGTTCTCTAGGTTTCCCGTACATGTTATAACTGTAGTAATATTCCCTTCAACCTGGAGAGTTGGGACCCATGGAATGGGTGCCATGCATTATTGCTTTTAAGGGTCTGCATTTGCTCACCCAATCTCAGCAATCCTCTCAGTCCCAAGTGTCCAGCCTTATGCCACATCCAGCTGTCGTTGTATATAGCGTCATTCCAGGTTTCATCAGAGACCCTGAAGGAATTGTAAAGAATTTCCCAGTTTTTTTGTTTTGTTTTTGAAATTCCTTTTTATAGTGGGTTTGAGCTGACTCTCGCTGCCATGTTTATGCCAGTCTAGACACACTTGATTCCCTTACGGAGACATATCAATACATAGGTTTTAAGATTCTTACTAGTCAGATATATTCCTCTGCGGGAAATATGTGGTTTTGAGTCCCTTTCACTGAGGAAGGTGTAGGTCTTGTCTATTCCATAGTTGGTTTTTGGAATGGTACCTGTGCTTATATCAAACGCTGGTTTTATGCATCATCCCACCTCTCCTTTCCCCTTAAGCAGGCATAAGAGTGTTTTCTAAAAGTGAGACACTGCTCTCTTTCCTAACTCAGTTCAAGTGTAGCCATGTTTACAGGATCTTCATAAGTGATATCTTATGATACGTTTCTTTTTCTCTGTGACTTATTTCACTTAGAATCATCGTACATTAATCCACCCATTTTGCTGCTACTGGTCTTATGACATTGATTTCATGGCTGAGGGATATTCCATCGTACGTAAGTACCACAATTTTTTGAACCGTTTTTATATTTCCTGGGATATTTAAGGTGTACCCAAGTTGAGGTCCTTGTAAGCAGTGCAGCCCTAAATTTTTGGGTGGCTCTGTCTTATTGAATTTCAGTTTTCCCAAGGTATATTCCCTAGACTGGAAGTGCCCTTGGCTCTGTAGCTCTGTTCTTTACTTGTTTTAGGGAACACAATGTACTCCTCCAGAAAGGCAGTTGGCAATTTACATCCAGCCCATCAGCATAACAAGGCTCCCTGTTCTCCAGGGCCTGTCCTGCCTTTCTGGTTTTTACACATTTTGTGGATGTCCCTTTTGATCGGTGGGAAGTGATACTTCTTTGTAGTGCAGATTTGCATTGCCCGCTTGCTTGCTTGGCGAAAAAGGGCGTATGCGTTTTCTCCTGAATATATTCAGGAGAAAACGCATACGCCCTTTTTGGCCAAGTGCATCATGGTCGAAGTTGGGCCCCTCTTCCTGTGCTTTAAAGGTGATTCCAACGTACCTCTTGAAATCTGTTTCCTGCTATTCTGCCTCGCTTTCAAGTCCGCCTCGTTGCGTTCCCTCAACAGATTTTTGGACGATAGTTGTCCTTTATTACTTGGCCTGTTTGTGAATTGCTGTGCCCCTGAGCTCCATTTTTCAACTCGTTTTTGGTGAGCTGACCGCAAGTCCAGAATTTTGGTTCAGGACCTATGCTGGTTCCCGGTGGGTGGCTGAGACTTTGGTTAATTCTTCTTCCGGCCGGGAAATTACAGTGATATGTGCCCGTCCAAATGCCTAACAGCTACTCTCTCATTGGTTCTCCCTCTTCCCTTTCATCCTCTGCCAAATTGGCAACCTGTGCGAACCAGGAGGTTAAAGGGGCTGTCTCTCCAAGTTGGGAGGTTGATAGTAAAGCAGATGGAAAGTCAAACCGGAGCACCAGGAGAGGGACTATTCGTTGAGTTTTAGAAACCTTTCGTATTCACAGTGTGTCCGTTCTCTAGGTTTCCCGTACATGTTATAGCTGTAGTAATATTCCCTTCAACCTGGAGAGTTGGGACCCATGGAATGGGTGCCAGGCATTTGTGCTTTAAAGGGTCTGCATTTGCTCACCAAATCTCAACAATCTTCTCAGTCCCAAGTGTCCCTCCTTATGCCACATCCAGCTGTCAGTGTAGATAGGGTCATTCCAGGTTTCATCAGAGACCCTGAAGGAATTGTTAAGAATTTCCCAGTTTTTTTGTTTTGTTTTTGAAATTCCTTTTTATAGTGGATTTGAGCTGATTCTCGCTGCCATGTTTATGCCAGTCTAGACACACTTGATTCCCTTACGGAAACATATCAATACATAGGTTTTAGGATTCTTCCTACTCAGATATATTCCTCTGTGGGAAATATGGGGTTTTGAGTCCCTTTCACTGAGAAAGGTGTAGGTCTTGTCTATTCCATAGTTGGGTTTTGGAACGATACCTGTGCTTATATCAAACTCTGGTTTTATGCATCACCCCACCTCTCCTTCCCCCTTAAGGAGGCATAAGAGTGTTTTCTGAATGTGAGACACTGTTCTCTTTCCTAACTCAGTTCAAGTGTAGCCATGTTTACAGAATCTTCATAAGTGATATCTTATGATAAGTTTATATTTTCTGTGTAACTTATTTCACTTAGAATCATCGTACCTGAATCCACCCATTTTGCTGCTACTGGTCTTATGACATTGATTTCATGGCTGAGGGATATTCCATCGTACGTAAGTACCACAATTTTTTGAACCATTTTTATATTTCCTGGGATATTTAAGGTGTATCCAAGTTGAGGTCCTTGTAAGCAGTGCAGCCCTAAATTTTGGGGTGGCTCTGTCTTATTGATTTTCAGTTTTCCCAAGGTATATTCCCTAGACTGGAAGTGCCCTTGGCTCTGTAGCTCTGTTGTTTACTTGTTTTAGGGAACACAATGCACTCCTCCAGAGAGGTAGTTGGCAATTTACATCCCGCCCATCAGCATAACAATGCTCCCTGTTCTCCAGGGCCTGTCTTGCCTTTCTGGTTTTTACACATTTTGTGGATGTCCCTTTTGACCGGTGGGAAGTGATACTTCTTTGTAGTGCAGATTTGCATTGCCCGCTTGCTTGCTTGGCCAAAAAGGGCGTATGCGTTTTCTCCTGAATATATTCAGGAGAAAACGCATACGCACTTTTTGGCCAAGTGCATCATTGTCGAAGTTGTGTCCCTCTTCCTGTGCTTTAAAGGCGATTCCAACGTACCTCCTGAAATCTGTTTCCTGCTATTCTGCCTCGCTTTCAAGTCCGCCTCGTTGCCTTCCCTCAACAGATTTTTGGACGATAGTTGTCCTTTATTACTCGGCCAGTTTGTGAATTGCTGTGCCCCTGAGCTCCATTTTTCAACTCGTTTTTGGTGAGCTGACCGCAAGTCCAAAATTTTGGTTCAGGACCTATACTGGTTCCCGGTGTGTGGCTGAGACTTTGGTTAATTCTTCTTCCTGCCGGGAAATTACTGTGATATGTGCCCGTCCAAATGCCTAACAGCTACTCTCTCATTGGTTCTCCCTCGTCCCTTTCATCCGCTGCCAAATTGGCAACCTGTGCGCACCAGGAGGTTAAAGGGGCTGTCTCTTCAAGTTGGGAGGTTGATAGTAAAGCAGATGGAAAGTCAAACCAGAGCACCAGGAGAGGGACTATTCGTTGAGTTTTAGAAACCTTTCGTATTCACAGTGTGTCCGTTCTCTAGGTTTCCCGTACATGTTATAACTGTAGTAATATTCCCTTCAACCTGGAGAGTTGGGACCCATGGAATGGGTGCCATGCATTATTGCTTTAAAGGGTCTGCATTTGCTCACCCAATCTCACCAATCCTCTCAGTCCCAAGTGTCCAGCCTTATGCCACATCCAGCTGTCGTTGTAGATAGCGTCATTCCAGGTTTCATCAGAGACCCTGAAGGAATTGTAAAGAATTTCCCAGTTTTTTTGTTTTGTTTTTGAAATTCCTTTTTATAGTGGGTTTGAGCTGACTCTCGCTGCCATGTTTATGCCAGTCTAGACACACTTGATTCCCTTACGGAGACATATCAATACATAGGTTTTAAGATTCTTACTAGTCAGATATATTCCTCTGCGGGAAATATGGGGTTTTGAGTCCCTTTCACTGAGGAAGGTGTAGGTCTTGTCTATTCCATAGTTGGTTTTTGGAACGGTACCTGTGCTTATATCAAACTCTGGTTTTATGCATCATCCCACCTCTCCTTTCCCCTTAAGCAGGCATAAGAGTGTTTTCTAAAAGTGAGACACTGTTCTCTTTCCTAACTCAGTTCAAGTGTAGCCATGTTTACAGGATCTTCATAAGTGATATCTTATGATACGTTTCTTTTTCTCTGTGACTTATTTCACTTAGAATCATCGTACATTAATCCACCCATTTTGCTGCTACTTGTCTTATGACATTGATTTCATGGCTGAGGGATATTCCATCGTACGTAAGTACCACAATTTTTTGAACCATTTTTATATTTCCTGGGATATTTAAGGTGTACCCAAGTTGAGGTCCTTGTAAGCAGTGCAGCCCTAAATTTTTGGGTGGCTCTGTCTTATTGAATTTCAGTTTTCCCAAGGTATATTCCCTAGACTGGAAGTGCCCTTGGCTCTGTAGCTCTGTTCTTTACTTGTTTTAGGGAACACAATGTACTCCTCCAGAGAGGCAGTTGGCAATTTACATCCAGCCCATCAGCATAACAAGGCTCCCTGTTCTCCAGGGCCTGTCCTGCCTTTTTGGTTTTTACACATTTTGTGGATGTCCCTTTTGACCGGTGGGAAGTGATACTTCTTTGTAGTGCAGATTTGCATTGCCTGCTTGCTTGCTTGGCCAAAAAGGGCGTATGCGTTTTCTCCTGAATATATTCAGGAGAAAACGCATACGCCCTTTTTGGCCAAGTGCATCATGGTCGAAGTTGGGCCCCTCTTCCTGTGCTTTAAATGTGATTCCAACGTACCTCTTGAAATCTGTTTCCTGCTATTCTGCCTCGCTTTCAAGTCCGCCTCGTTGCGTTCCCTCAACAGATTTTTGGACGATAGTTGTCCTTTATTACTTGGCCAGTTTGTGAATTGCTGTGCCCCTGAGCTCCATTTTTCAACTCGTTTTTGGTGAGCTGACCGAAAGTCAAACATTTTGGTTCAGGAACTATGCTGGTTCCCGGTGGCTGGCTGAGACTTTGGTTAATTCTTCTTCCTGCCGGGAAATTACAGTGATATGTGCCCGTCCAAATGCCTAACAGCTACTCTCTCATTGGTTCTCCCTCGTCCCTTTCATCCGCTGCCAAATTGGCAACCTGTGCGAACCAGGAGGTTAAAGGGGCTGTCTCTCCAAGTTGGGAGGTTGATAGTAAAGCAGATGGAAAGTCAAACCGGAGCACCAGGAGAGGGACTATTATTTGAGTTTTAGAAACCTTTCGTATTCACAGTGTGTCCGTTCTCTAGGTTTCCCGTACATGTTATAACTGTAGTAATATTCCCTTCTAACCTGGAGAATTGGGACCCATGGAATGGGTGCCATGCATTATTGCTTTAAAGGGTCTGCATTTGCTCACCCAATCTCAGCAATCCTCTCAGTCCCAAGTGTCCAGCCTTATGCCACATCCAGCTGTCGTTGTAGATAGCGTCATTCCAGGTTTCATCAGAGACCCTGAAGGAATTGTAAAGAATTTCCCAGTTTTTTTGTTTTGTTTTTGAAATTCCTTTTTATAGTGGGTTTGAGCTGACTCTCGCTGCCATGTTTATGCCAGTCTAGACACACTTGATTCCCTTACGGAGACATATCAATACATAGGTTTTAAGATTCTTACTAGTCAGATATATTCCTCTGCGGGAAATATGGGGTTTTGAGTCCCTTTCACTGAGGAAGGTGTAGGTCTTGTCTATTCCATAGTTGGTTTTTGGAACGGTACCTGTGGTTATATCAAACTCTGGTTTTATGCATCATCCCACCTCTCCTTTCCCCTTAAGCAGGCATAAGAGTGTTTTCTAAAAGTGAGACACTGCTCTCTTTCCTAACTCAGTTCAAGTGTAGCCATGTTTACAGCATCTTCATAAGTGATATCTTATGATACGTTTCTTTTTCTCTGTGACTTATTTCACTTAGAATCATCGTACATTAATCCACCCATTTTGCTGCTACTGGTCTTATGACATTGATTTCATGGCTGAGGGATATTCCATCGTACGTAAGTACCACAATTTTTTGAACCGTTTTTATATTTCCTGGGATATTTAAGGTGTACCCAAGTTGAGGTCCTTGTAAGCAGTGCAGCCCTAAATATTTGGGTGGCTCTGTCTTATTGAATTTCAGTTTTCCCAAGGTATATTCCCTAGACTGGAAGTGCCCTTGGCTCTGTAGCTCTCTTCTTTACTTGTTTTAGGGAACACAATGTACTCCTCCAGAGAGGCAGTTGGCAATTTACATCCAGCCCATCAGCATAACAAGGCTCCCTGTTCTCCAGGGCCTGTCCTGCCTTTCTGGTTTTTACACATTTTGTGGATGTCCCTTTTGATCGGTGGGAAGTGATACTTCTTTGTAGTGCAGATTTGCATTGCCCGCTTGCTTGCTTGGCCAAAAAGGGCGTATGTGTTTTCTCCTGAATATATTCAGGAGAAAACGCATACGCCCTTTTTGGCCAAGTGCATCATGGTCGAAGTTGGGCCCCTCTTCCTGTGCTTTAAAGGTGATTCCAACGTACCTCTTGAAATCTGTTTCCTGCTATTCTGCCTCGCTTTCAAGTCCGCCTCGTTGCGTTCCCTCAACAGATTTTTGGACGATAGTTGTCCTTTATTACTTGGCCTGTTTGTGAATTGCTGTGCCCCTGAGCTCCATTTTTCAACTCGTTTTTGGTGAGCTGACCGCAAGTCCAAAATTTTGGTTCAGGACCTATGCTGGTTCCCGGTGTGTGGCTGAGACTTTGGTTAATTCTTCTTCCGGCCGGGAAATTACAGTGATATGTGCCCGTCCAAATGCCTAACAGCTACTCTCTCATTGGTTCTCCCTCTTCCCTTTCATCCTCTGCCAAATTGGCAACCTGTGCGAACCAGGAGGTTAAAGGGGCTGTCTCTCCAAGTTGGGAGGTTGATAGTAAAGCAGATGGAAAGTCAAACCGGAGCACCAGGAGAGGGACTATTCGTTGAGTTTTAGAAACCTTTCGTATTCACAGTGTGTCCGTTCTCTAGGTTTCCCGTACATGTTATAGCTGTAGTAATATTCCCTTCAACCTGGAGAGTTGGGACCCATGGAATGGGTGCCAGGCATTTGTGCTTTAAAGGGTCTGCATTTGCTCACCAAATCTCAACAATCTTCTCAGTCCCAAGTGTCCCTCCTTATGCCACATCCAGCTGTCAGTGTAGATAGGGTCATTCCAGGTTTCATCAGAGATCCTGAAGGAATTGTTAAGAATTTCCCAGTTTTTTTGTTTTGTTTTTGAAATTCCTTTTTATAGTGGGTTTGAGCTGATTCTCGCTGCCATGTTTATGCCAGTGTAGACACACTTGATTCTCTTACGGAAACATATCAATACATATGTTTTAGGATTCTTCCTACTCAGATATATTCCTCTGTGGGAAATATGGCGTTTTGAGTCCCTTTCACTGAGGAAGGTGTAGGTCTTGTCTATTCCATAGTTGGTTTTTGGAACGGTACCTGTGCTTATATCAAACTCTGGTTTTATGCATCACCCCACCTCTCCTTCCCCCTTAAGCAGGCATAAGAGTGTTTTCTAAATGTGAGACACTGTTCTCTTTCCTAACTCAGTTCAAGTGTAGCCATGTTTACAGGATCTTCATAAGTGATATCTTATGATAAGTTTCTTTTTCTGTGTGACTTATTTCACTTAGAATCATCGTACCTGAATCCACCCATTTTGCTGCTACTGGTCTTATGACATTGATTGCATGGCTGAGGGATATTCCATCGTACGTAAGTACCACAATTTTTTGAACCATTTTTATATTTCCTGGGATATATAAGGTGTACCCAAGTTGAGGTCCTTGTAAGCAGTGCAGCCCTAAATTTTGGGGTGGCTCTGTCTTATTGATTTTCAGTTTTCCCAAGGTATATTCCATAGACTGGAAGTGCCCTTGGCTCTGTAGCTCTGTTCTTTACTTATTTTAGGGAACACAATGCACTCCTCCAGAGAGGCAGTTGGCAATTTACATCCCGTCCATCAGCATAACAAGGCTCCCTGTTCTCCAGGGCCTGTCTTGCCTTTCTGGTTTTTACACATTTTGTGGATGTCCCTTTTGACCGGTGGGAAGTGATACTTCTTTGTAGTGCAGATTTGCATTGCCCGCTTGCTTGCTTGGCCAAAAAGGGTGTATGTGTTTCCTCCTGAATATATTCAGGACAAAACGCATACGCCCTTTTTGGCCAAGTGTATCATTGTCGAAGTTGTGCCCCTCTTCCTGTGCTTTAAAGGCGATTCCAACGTACCTCTTGAAATCTGTTTCCTGCTCTTCTGCCTCGTTTTCAAGTCCGCCTCGTTGCCTTCCCTCAACAGATTTTTGGACGATAGTTGTCCTTTATTACTCGGCCAGTTTGTGAATTGCTGTGCCCCTGAGCTCCATTTTTCAACTCGTTTGTGGTGAGCTGACCGCACGCCCAAAATTTTGGTTCAGGAACTATACTGCTTCCCGGTGGGTGGCTGAGACTTTGGTTAATTCTTCTTCCTGCCGGGAAATGACAGTGATATGTGCCCGCCCAAATGCCTAACAGCTACTCTCTCATTGGTTCTCCCTTTTCCCTTTCATCCTCTGCCAAATTGGCAACCTGTGCGCACCAGGAGGTTAAAGGGGCTGTCTCTCCAAGTTCGGAGGTTGATAGTAAAGCAGATGGAAAGTCATACCGGAGCACCACGAGAGGGACTATTCGTTGAGTTTTAGAAACCTTTCGTATTCACAGTGTTTCTGTTCTCTAGGTTTCCTGTACATGTTATAGCTGTAGTAATATTCCCTTCAACCTGGAGAGTTGGGACCCATGGAATGGGTGCCATGCATTATTGCTTTAAAGGGTCTGCATTTGCTCACCCAATCTCACCAATCCTCTCAGTCCCAAGTGTCCAGCCTTATGCCACATCCAGCTGTCATTGTAGATAGCGTCATTCCAGGTTTCATCAGAGACCCTGAGGAATTGTAAAGAATTTCCCAGTTTTTTTGTTTTGTTTTTGAAATTCCTTTTTATAGTGGGTTTGAGCTGATTCTCGCTGCCATGTTTATGCCAGTCTAGACACACTTGATTCCCTTACGGAGACATATCAATACATAGGTTTTAAGATTCTTACTAGTCAGATATATTCCTCTGCGGGAAATATGGGGTTTTGAGTCCCTTTCACTGAGAAAGGTGTAGGTCTTGTCTATTCCATAGTTGGGTTTTGGAACGGTACCTGTGCTTATATCAAACTCTGGTTTTATGCATCACCCCACCTCTCCTTCCCCCTTAAGGAGGGATAAGAGTGTTTTCTGAATGTGAGACACTGTTCTCTTTCCTAACTCAGTTCAAGTGTAGCCATGTTTACAGAATCTTCATAAGTGATATCTTATGATAAGTTTATATTTTCTGTGTAACTTATTTCACTTAGAATCATCGTACCTGAATCCACCCATTTTGCTGCTACTGGTCTTATGACATTGATTTCATGGCTGAGGGATATTCCATCGTACGTAAGTACCACAATTTTTTGAACCATTTTTATATTTCCTGGGATATTTAAGGTGTACCCAAGTTGAGGTTCTTGTAAGCAGTGCAGCCCTAAATTTTGGGGTGGCTCTGTCTTATTGATTTTCAGTTTTCCCAAGGTATATTCCCTAGACTGGAAGTGCCCTTGGCTCTGTAGCTCTGTTGTTTACTTGTTTTAGGGAACACAATGCACTCCTCCAGAGAGGTAGTTGGCAATTTACATCCCGCCCATCAGCATAACAACGCTCCCTGTTCTCCAGGGCCTGTCTTGCCTTTCTGGTTTTTACACATTTTGTGGATGTCCCTTTTGACCGGTGGGAAGTGATACTTCTTTGTAGTGCAGATTTGCATTGCCCGCTTGCTTGCTTGGCCAAAAAGGGCGTATGCGTTTTCTCCTGAATATATTCAGGAGAAAACGCATACGCCCTTTTTGGCCAAGTGCATCATTGTCGAAGTTGTGTCCCTCTTCCTGTGCTTTAAAGGCGATTCCAACGTACCTCCTGAAATCTGTTTCCTGCTATTCTGCCTCGCTTTCAAGTCCGCCTCGTTGCCTTCCCTCAACAGATTTTTGGACGATAGTTGTCCTTTATTACTCGGCCAGTTTGTGAATTGCTGTGCCCCTGAGCTCCATTTTTCAACTCGTTTTTGGTGAGCTGACCGCAAGTCCAAAATTTTGGTTCAGGACCTATGCTGGTTCCCGGTGTGTGGCTGAGACTTTGGTTAATTCTTCTTCCGGCCGGGAAATTACAGTGATATGTGCCCGTCCAAATGCCTAACAGCTACTCTCTCATTGGTTCTCCCTCTTCCCTTTCATCCGCTGCCAAATTGGCAACCTGTGCGCACCAGGAGGTTAAAGGGGCTGTCTCTTCAAGTTGGGAGGTTGATAGTAAAGCAGATGGAAAGTCAAACCAGAGCACCAGGAGAGGGACTATTCGTTGAGTTTTAGAAACCTTTCGTATTCACAGTGTGTCCGTTCTCTAGGTTTCCCATACATGTTATAACTGTAGTAATATTCCCTTCAACCTGGAGAGTTGGGACCCATGGAATGGGTGCCATGCATTATTGCTTTAAAGGGTCTGCATTTGCTCACCCAATCTCAGCAATCCTCTCAGTCCCAAGTGTCCAGCCTTATGCCACATCCAGCTGTCGTTGTAGATAGCGTCATTCCAGGTTTCATCAGAGACCCTGAAGGAATTGTAAAGAATTTCCCAGTTTTTTTGTTTTGTTTTTGAAATTCCTTTTTATAGTGGGTTTGAGCTGACTCTCGCTGCCATGTTTATGCCAGTCTAGACACACTTGATTCCCTTACGGAGACATATCAATACATAGGTTTTAAGATTCTTACTAGTCAGATATATTCCTCTGCGGGAAATATGGGGTTTTGAGTCCCTTTCACTGAGGAAGGTGTAGGTCTTGTCTATTCCATAGTTGGTTTTTGGAACGGTACCTGTGCTTATATGAAACTCTGGTTTTATGCATCATCCCACCTCTCCTTTCCCCTTAAGCAGGCATAAGAGTGTTTTCTAAAAGTGAGACACTGTTCTCTTTCCTAACTCAGTTCAAGTGTAGCCATGTTTACAGGATCTTCATAAGTGATATCTTATGATACGTTTCTTTTTCTCTGTGACTTATTTCACTTAGAATCATCGTACATTAATCCACCCATTTTGCTGCTACTGGTCTTATGACATTGATTTCATGGCTGAGGGATATTCCATCGTACGTAAGTACCACAATTTTTTGAACCGTTTTTATATTTCCTGGGATATTTAAGGTGTACCCAAGTTGAGGTCCTTGTAAGCAGTGCAGCCCTAAATTTTTGGGTGGCTCTGTCTTATTGAATTTCAGTTTTCCCAAGGTATATTCCCTAGACTGGAAGTGCCCTTGGCTCTGTAGCTCTGTTCTTTACTTGTTTTAGGGAACACAATGTACTCCTCCAGAGAGGCAGTTGGCAATTTACATCCCACACATCAGCATAACAAGGCTCCCTGTTCTCCAGGGCCTGTCCTGCCTTTTTGGTTTTTACACATTTTGTGGACGTCCCTTTTGACCGGTGGGAAGTGATACTTCTTTGTAGTGCAGATTTGCATTGCCCGCTTGCTTGCTTGGCCAAAAAGGGTGTATGCGTTTTCTCCTGAATATATTCAGGAGAAAACGCATACGCCCTTTTTGGCCAAGTGCATCATGGTCGAAGTTGGGCCCCTCTTCCTGTGCTTTAAATGTGATTCCAACGTACCTCTTGAAATCTGTTTCCTGCTATTCTGCCTCGCTTTCAAGTCCGCCTCGTTGCGTTCCCTCAACAGATTTTTGGACGATAGTTGTCCTTTATTACTTGGCCTGTTTGTGAATTGCTGTGCCCCTGAGCTCCATTTTTCAACTCGTTTTTGGTGAGCTGACCGCAAGTCCAAAATTTTGGTTCAGGACCTATGCTGGTTCCCGGTGGGTGGCTGAGACTTTGGTTAATTCTTCTTCCGGCCGGGAAATTACAGTGATATGTGCCCGTCCAAATGCCTAACAGCTACTCTCTCATTGGTTCTCCCTCTTCCCTTTCATCCTCTGCCAAATTGGCAACCTGTGTGAACCAGGAGGTTAAAGGGGCTGTCTCTCCAAGTTGGGAGGTTGATAGTAAAGCAGATGGAAAGTCAAACCGGAGCACCAGGAGAGGGACTATTCGTTGAGTTTTAGAAACCTTTCGTATTCACAGTGTGTCCGTTATCTAGGTTATCCGTACATGTTATAGCTGTAGTAATATTCCCTTCAACCTGGAGAGTTGGGACCCATGGAATGGGTGCCAGGCATTTGTTCTTTAAAGGGTCTGCATTTGCTCACCAAATCTCAACAATCTTCTCAGTCCCAAGTGTCCCTCCTTATGCCACATCCAGCTGTCAGTGTAGATAGGGTCATTCCAGGTTTCATCAGAGACCCTGAAGGAATTGTAAAGAATTTCCCAGTTTTTTTGTTTTGTTTTTGAAATTCCTTTTTATAGTGGGTTTGAGCTGATTCTCGCTGCCATGTTTATGCCAGTCTAGACACACTTGATTCCCTTATGGAAACATATCAATACATAGGTTTTAGGATTCTTCCTACTCAGATATATTCCTCTGTGGGAAATATGGCGTTTTGAGTCCCTTTCACTGAGGAAGGTGTAGGTCTTGTCTATTCCATATTTGGTTTTTGGAACGGTACCTGTGCTTATATCAAACTCTGGTTTTATGCATCACCCCACCTCTCCTTCCCCCTTAAGCAGGCATAAGAGTATTTTCTAAATGTGAGACACTGTTCTCTTTCCTAACTCAGTTCAAGTGTAGCCATGTTTACAGGATCTTCATAAGTGATATCTTATGATAAGTTTCTTTTTCTCTGTGACTTATTTCACTTAGAATCATCGTACCTGAATCCACCCATTTTGCTGCTACTGGTCTTATGACATTGATTGCATGGCTGAGGGATATTCCATCGTACGTAAGTACCACAATTTTTTGAACCATTTTTATATTTCCTGGGATATATAAGGTGTACCCAATTTGAGGTCCTTATAAGCAGTGCAGCCCTAAATTTTGGGGTGGCTCTGTCTTATTGATTTTCAGTTTTCCCAAGGTATATTCCATAGACTTGAAGTGCCCTTGGCTCTGTAGCTCTGTTCTTTACTTATTTAGGGAACACAATGCACTCCTCCAGAGAGGCAGTTGGCAATTTACATCCCGTCCATCAGCATAACAAGGCTCCCTGTTCTCCAGGGCCTGTCTTGCCTTTCTGGTTTTTACACATTTTGTGGATGTCCCTTTTGACCGGTGGGAAGTGATACTTCTTTGTAGTGCAGATTTGCATTGCCCGCTGGCTTGCTTGGCCAAAAAGGGTGTATGTGTTTCCTCCTGAATATATTAAGGAGAAAACGCATACGCCCTTTTTGGCCAAGTGCATCATTGTCGAAGTTGTGCCCCTCTTCCTGTGCTTTAAAGGCGATTCCAACGTACCTCTTGAAATCTGTTTCCTGCTATTCTGCCTCGCTTTCAAGTCCGCCTCGTTGCCTTCCCTCAACAGATTTTTGGACGATAGTTGTCCTTTATTACTCGGCCAGTTTGTGAATTGCTGTGCCCCTGAGCTCCATTTTTCAACTCGTTTGTGGTGAGCTGACCGCATGCCCAAAATTTTGGTTCAGGACCTATACTGCTCCCCGGTGGGTGGCTGAGACTTTGGTTAATTCTTCTTCCTGCCGGGAAATTACAGTGATATGTGCCCGCCCAAATGCCTAACAGCTACTCTCTCATTGGTTCTCCCTTTTCCCTTTCATCCTCTGCCAAATTGGCAACCTGTGCGCACCAGGAGGTTAAAGGGGCTGTCTCTCCAAGTTCGGAGGTTGATAGTAAAGCAGATGGAAAGTCATACCGGAGCACCACGAGAGGGACTATTCGTTGAGTTTTAGAAACCTTTCGTATTCACAGTGTTTCTGTTCTCTACGTTTCCTGTACATGTTATAGCTGTAGTAATATTCCCTTCAACCTGGAGAGTTGGAACCCATGGAATGGGTGCCATGCATTATTGCTTTAAAGGGTCTGCATTTGCTCACCCAATCTCACAAATCCTCTCAGTCCCAAGTGTCCAGCCTTATGCCACATCCAGCTGTCATTGTAGATAGCGTCATTCCAGGTTTCATCAGAGACCCTGAAGGAATTGTAAAGAATTTCCCAGTTTTTTTGTTTTGTTTTTGAAATTCCTTTTTATAGTGGGTTTGAGCTGATTCTCGCTGCCATGTTTATGCCAGTCTAGACACACTTGATTCCCTTATGGAGACATATCAATACATAGGTTTTAAGATTCTTACTAGTCAGATATATTCCTCTGCGGGAAATATGGGGTTTTGAGTCCCTTTCACTGAGGAAGGTGTAGGTCTTGTCTATTCCATAGTTGGGTTTTGGAACGGTACCTGTGCTTATATCAAACTCTGGTTTTATGCATCACCCCACCTCTCCTTCCCCCTTAAGGAGGCATAAGAGTGTTTTCTGAATGTGAGACACTGTTCTCTTTCCTAACTCAGTTCAAGTGTAGCCATGTTTACAGAATCTTCATAAGTTATATCTTATGATAAGTTTATATTTTCTGTGTAACTTATTTCACTTAGAATCATCGTACCTGAATCCACCCATTTTGCTGCTACTGGTCTTACGACATTGATTTCATGGCTGAGGGATATTCCATTGTACGTAAGTACCACAATTTTTTGAACCATTTTTATATTTCCTGGGATATTTAAGGTGTACCCAAGTTGAGGTTCTTGTAAGCAGTGCAGCCCTAAATTTTGGGGTGGCTCTGTCTTATTGATTTTCAGTTTTCCCAAGGTATATTCCCTAGACTGGAAGTGCCCTTGGCTCTGTAGCTCTGTTGTTTACTTGTTTTAGGGAACACAATGCACTCCTCCAGAGAGGTAGTTGGCAATTTACATCCCGCCCATCAGCATAACAACGCTCCCTGTTCTCCAGGGCCTGTCTTGCCTTTCTGGTTTTTACACATTTTGTGGATGTCCCTTTTGACCGGTGAGAAGTGATACCTCTTTGTAGTGCAGATTTGCATTGCCCGCTTGCTTGCTTGGCCAAAAAGGGCGTATGCGTTTCCTCCTGAATATATTCAGGAGAAAACGACTACGCCCTTTTTGGCCAAGTGCATCATTGTCGATGTTGTGCCCCTCTTCCTGTGTTTAAAGGCGATTCCAACGTACCTCTTGAAATCTGTTTCCTGCTCTTCTGCCTCGCTTTCAAGTCCGCCTCGTTGCCTTCCCTCAACAGATTTTTGGACGATAGTTGTCCTTTATTACTCGGCCAGTTTGTGAATTGCTGTGCCCCTGAGCTCCATTTTTCAACTCGTTTTTGGTGAGCTGACCGCAAGTCCAAAATTTTGGTTCAGGACCTATACTGGTTCCCGGTGGGTGGCTGAGACTTTGGTTAATTCTTCTTCCTGCCGGGAAATTACAGTGATATGTGCCCGTCCAAATGCCTAACAGCTACTCTCTCATTGTTTCTCCCTCTTCCCTTTAATCCGCTGCCAAATTGGCAACCTGTGCGAACCAGGAGGTTAAAGGGGCTGTCTCTTCAAGTTGGGAGGTTGATAGTAAAGCAGATGGAAAGTCAAACCGGAGCACCAGGAGAGGGACTATTCGTTGAGTTTTAGAAACCTTTCGTATTCACAGTGTGTCCGTTCTCTAGGTTTCCCGTACATGTTATAACTGTAGTAATATTCCCTTCAACCTGGAGAGTTGGGACCCATGGAATGGGTGCCATGCATTATTGCTTTAAAGGGTCTGCATTTGCTCACCCAATCTCACCAATCCTCTCAGTCCCAAGTGTCCAGCCTTATGCCACATCCAGCTGTCATTGTAGATAGGGTCATTCCAGGTTTCATCAGAGACCCTGAAGGAAATGTAAAGAATTTCCAAGTTTTTTTGTTTTGTTTTTGAAATTCCTTTTTATAGTGGGTTTGAGCTGACTCTCGCTGCCATGTTTATGCCAGTCTAGACACACTTGATTCCCTTACGGAGACATATCAATACATAGGTTTTAACATTCTTACTAGTCAGATATATTCCTCTGAGGGAAATATGGGGTTTTGAGTCCCTTTCACTGAGGAAGGTGTAGGTCTTGTCTATTCCATAGTTGGTTTTTCGAACGGTACCTGTGCTTATATCAAACTCTGGTTTTATGCATCACCCCACCTCTCCTTCCCCCTTAAGCAGGCATAAGAGTGTTTTCTAAATGTGAGACACTGTTCTCTTTCCTAACTCAGTTCAAGTGTAGCCATGTTTACAGGATCTTCATAAGTGATATCTTATGATAAGTTTCTTTTTCTCTGTGACTTATTTCACTTAGAATCGTCCTACATGAATCCACCCATTTTGCTGCTACTTGTCTTATGACATTGAATGCATGGCTGAGGGATATTCCATCGTACGTAAGTACCACAATTTTTTGCACCATTTTTATATTTCCTGGGATATTTAAGGTGTACCGAAGTTGAGGTCCTTGTAAGCAGTGCAGCCCTAAATATTGGGGTGGCTCTGTCTTATTGATTTTCAGTTTTCCCAAGGTATATTCCCTAGACTGGAAGTGCCCTTGGCTCTGCAGCTCTGTTGTTTACTTGTTTTAGGGAACACAATGCACTCCTCCAGAGAGGCAGTTGGCAATTTACATCCCGCCCATCAGCATAACAAGGCTCCGTGTTCTCCAGGGCCTGTCTTGCCTTTCTGGTTTTTACACATTTTGTGGATGTCCCTTTTGACCGGTGAGAAGTGATACTTCTTTGTAGTGCAGATTTGCATTGCCCGCTTGCTTGCTTGGCCAAAAAGGGTGTTTGCGTTTCCTCCTGAATATATTCAGGAGAAAACGCATACGCCCTTTTTGGCCAAGTGCATCATTGTCGAAGTTGTGCCCCTCTTCCTGTGCTTTAAAGGCGATTCCAACGTACCTCTTGAAATCTGTTTCCTGCTCTTCTGCCTCGCTTTCAAGTCCGCCTCGTTGCCTTCCCTCAACAGATTTTTGGACGATAGTTGTCCTTTATTACTCGGCCAGTTTGTGAATTGCTGTGGCCCTGAGCTCCATTTTTCAACTCGTTTTTGGTGAGCTGACCGCAAGTCCAAAATTTTGGTTCAGGACCTATACTGGTTCCCGGTGGGTGGCTGAGACTTTGGTTAATTCTTCTTCCTGCCGGGAAATTACAGTGATATGTGCCCGTCCAAATGCCTAACAGCTACTCTCTCATTGGTTCTCCCTCTGCCCTTTCATCCTCTGCCTAATTGCAAACCTGTGCGAACCAGGAGGTTAAAGGGGCTGTCTCTCCAAGTTGGGAGGTTGATAGTAAAGCAGATTGAAAGTCAAACCGGAGCACCAGGAGAGGGACTATTCGTTGAGCTTTAGAAACCTTTCGTATTCACAGTGTGTCCGTTCTCTAGGTTTCCCGTACTTGTTATAGCTGTAGTAATATTCCCTTCAACCTGGAGAGTTGGGACCCATGGAATGGGTGCCAGGCATTTGTGCTGTAAAGGTTCTGCATTTGCTCACCCAATCTCACCAATCCTCTCAGTCCCAAGTGTCCAGCCTTATGCCACATCCAGCTGTCATTGTAGAGAGGGTCATTTCAGGTTTCATCAGAGACCCTGAAGGAATTGTAAAGAATTTCCCAGTTTTTTTGTTTTGTTTTTGAAATTCCTTTTTATAGTGGGTTTGAGCTGATTCTAGCTGCCATGTTTATGCCAGTCTAGACACACTTGATTCCCTTATGGAGACATATCAATACATAGGTTTTAAGATTCTTACTAGTCAGATATATTCCTCTGCGGGAAATATGGCATTTTGAGTCCCTTTCACTGAGGAAGGTGTAGGTCTTGTCTATTCCATAGTTGGTTTTTGGAAAGGTACCTGTGCTTATATCAAACTTTGGTTTTATGCATCACCCCACCTCTCCTTCCCCCTTAAGCAGGCATAAGAGTGTTTTCTAAATGTGAGACACTGTTCTGTTTCCTAACTCAGTTCAAGTGTAGCCATGTTTACAGGATCTTCATAAGTGATATCTTATGATAAGTTTCTTTTTCTGTGTAACTTATTTCACTTAGAATCATCGTACCTGAATCCACCCATTTTGCTGCTACTGGTCTTATGACATTGATTTCATGGCTGAGGGATATTCCTTCGTACGTAAGTACCACAATTTTTTGAACCATTTTTATATTTCCTGGGATATTTAAGGTGTACCGAAGTTGAGGTCCTTGTAAGCAGTTCAGCCCTAAATTTTGGGGTGGCTCTGTCTTATGGATTTTCAGTTTTCCCAAGGTATATTCCCTAGACTGGAAGTGCCCTTGGCTCTGTAGCTCTGTTCTTTACTTGTTTTAGGGAATACAGTGTACTCCTCCAGAGAGGCAGTTGGCAATTTACATCCCATCCATCAGCATAACAAGGCTCCCTGTTCTCCAGGGCCTGTCTTGCCTTTCGGGTTTTTACACATTTTGTGGATGTCCCTTTTGACCGGTGGGAAGTGATACTTCTTTGTAGTGCAGATTTGCATTGCCCGCTTGCTTGCTTGGCCAAAAAGGGCGTATGCGTTTTCTCCTGATTATATTCAGGAGAAAACGCATACGCCCTTTTTGGCCAAGTGCATCATTGTCGAAGTTGTGCCCCTCTTCCTGTGCTTTAAAGGCGATTCCAACGTACCTATTGAAATCTGTTTCCTGCTATTCTGCCTCGGTTTGACGTCCACCTCGTTGCCTTCTCTCAACAGATTTTTGGACGATAGTTGTCCTTTATTACTCGGCCAGTTTGTGAATTGCTGTGCCCCTGAGCTCCATTTTTCAACTCGTTTTTGGTTAGCTGACCGCAAGTCCAAAATTTTGGTTCAGGACCTATGCTGGTTCCCGGTGGGTGGCTGAGACTTTGGTTAATTCTTCTTCCTGCCGGGAAGTTAGAGTGATATATGCCCGTTCAAATGCCTAACAGCTACTCTCTCATTGGTTCTCCCTCTTCCCTTTCATCCTCTGCCAAATTGGAACCCTGTGTGAACCAGGAGGTTGAAGGGGCTGTCTCTCCAAGTTGGGAGGTTGATAGTAAAGCAGATGGAAAGTCAAACCGGAGCACCAGGAGAGGGACTATTCGTTGAGTTTTAGAAACCTTTCGTATTCACAGTGTGTCCGTTCTCTAGGTTTCCCGTACATGTAATAGCAGTAGTAATATTCCCTTCAACCTGGGGAGTTGGGACCCATGGAATGGGTGCCAGGCATTTGTGCTGTAAAGGTTCTGCATTTGCTCACCCAATCTCACCAATCATCTCAGTCCCAAGTGTCCAGCCTTATGCCACATCCAGCTGTCATTGTAGATAGGGTCATTCCAGGTTTCATCAGAGACGCTGAAGGAATTGTATAGAATTTCCAGGTTTTTTTTGTTTTGTTTTTGAAATTCATTTTTATAGTGGGTTTGAGCTGATTCTCGCTGCCATGTTTATGCCAGTCTAGACACACTTGATACTCTTACGGAGATATATCAATACATAGGTTTTAAGATTCTTACTAGTCAGATATATTCCTCTGCGGGAAATATGGGGCTTTGAATCCCTTTCACTGAGGAAGGTGTAGGTCTTGTCTATACCATAGTTGGTTTTTGGAACGGTACCTGTGCTTATATCAAACTCTGGTTTTATGCATCACCCCACCTCTCCTTCCCCCTTAAGCAGGCATAAGAGTGTTTTCTAAATGTGAGACACTGTTCTCTTTCCTAACTCAGTTCAAGTGTAGCCATGTTTACAGGATCTTCATAAGTGATATCTTATGATAAGTTTCTTTTTCTCTGTGACTTATTTCACTTAGAATCATCGTACCTGAATCCACCCATTTTGCTGCTACTGGTCTTATGACATTGATTTCATGGCTGAGGGATATTCCATCGTACGTAAGTACCACAATTTTTTGAACCATTTTTATATTTCCTGGGATATTTAAGGTGTACCCAAGTTGAGGTCCTTGTAAGCAGTGCAGACCTAAGTTTTGGGGTGGCTCTGTCTTATTGATTTTCAGTTTTCCCAAGGTATATTCCGTAGACTGGAAGTGCCCTTGGCTCCGTAGCTCAGTTGTTTACTTGTTTTAGGGAACACAATGCACTCCTCCAGAGAGGCAGTTGGCAATTTACATCCCGCCCATCAGCATAACAAGGCACCCTGTTCTCCAGGGCCTGTCTTGCCTTCCTGGTTTTTACACATTTTGTGGATGTCCCTTTTGACCGGTGGGAAGTGATACTTCTTTGTAGTGCAGATTTGCATTGCCCGCTTGCTTGCTTGGCCAAAAAGGGCGTATGCGTTTTCTCCTGAATATATTCAGGAGAAAACGCATACGCCCTTTTTGGCCAAGTGCATCATTGTCGAAGTTGTGCCCCTCTTCCTGTGCTTTAAAGGTGATTCCAACGTACCTCTTGAAATCTGTTTCCTGCTCTTCTGCCTCCCTTTCAAGTCCGCCTCGTTGCCTTCCCTCAACAGATTTTTGGACGATAGTTGTCCTTTATTACTCGGCCAGTTTGTGAATTGCTGTGCCCCTGAGCTCCATTTTTCAACTCGTTTTTGGTGAGCTGAGCGCACGTCCAACATTTTGGTTCTGGACCTATACTGGTTCCCGGTGGGTCGCGAAGACTTTGGTTAATACTTCTTCCTGCCGGGAAATTACAGTGATATGTGCCCGTCCAAATGCCTAACAGCTACTCTCTCATTGGATCTCCCTCTTCCCTTTCATCCTCTGCCAAATTGGCCACCTGTGCGAACCAGGAGGTTAAAGGAGCTGTCTCTCCAAGTTGGGAGGTTGATAGTAAAGCAGATGGAAAGTCAAACCGGAGCACCAGGAGAGGGACTATTCGTTGAGTTTTAGAAACCTTTCGTATTCACAGTGTGTCCGTTCTCTAGGTTTCCCTTACATGTTATAACAGTAGTAATATTCCCTTCAACCTGGAGAGTTGGGACCCATGGAATGGGTGCCAGGCGTTTGTGCTTTAAAGTATCTGCATTTGCTGACCCAATCTCACCAATCGTCTCAGTCCCAAGTGTCCAGCCTTATGCCACACCCAGCTGTCATTGTAGTTAGGGTCATTCCAGGTTTCATCAGAGACCCTGAAGGAATTGTAAAGAATTTCCCAGTTTTTTTGTTTTGTTTTTGAAATTCCTTTTTATAGTGGGTTTGAGATGATTCTCGCTGCCATGTTTAGGCCAGTCTAGACACACTTGATTCCCTTACGGAGACATATCAATCCATAGGTTTTAAGATTCTTAGTAGTCAGATATATTCCTCTGCGGGAAATATGGGGCTTTGAATCCCTTTCACTGAGGAAGGTGTAGGTCTTGTCTATTCCATAGTTGGTTTTTGGAACGGTACCTGTGCTTATATCAAACTCTAGTTTTATGCATCACCCCACCTCTCCTTCCCCCTTAAGCAGGCATAAGAGTGTTTTCTAAATGTGAGACACTGTTCTCTTTCCTATCTCAGTTCAAGTGTAGCCATGTTTACAGGATCTTCATAAGTGATATCTTATGATAAGTTTCTTGTTCTCTGTGACTTATTTCACTTAGAATCATCGTACCTGAATCCACCCATTTTGATGCTACTGGTCCTATGACATTGATTTCATGGCTGAGGGATATTCCATCGTACGTAAGTACCACAATTTTTTGAACCATTTTTATATTTCCTGGGATATTTAAGGTGTACCCAAGTTGAGGTCCTTATAAGCAGTGCAGCCCTAAATTTTGGGGTGGCTCTGTCTTATTGATTTTCAATTTTCCCAAGGTATATTCCCTAGACTGGAAGTGGCCTTGGCTCTGTAGCTCGGCTGTTTACTTGTTTTAGGGAATACAATGTACTCCTCCAGAGAGGCAGTTGGCAATTTACATCCCGCCCATCAGCATAACAAGGCTCCCTGTTCTCCAGCGCCTGTCTTGCCTTTCTGGTTTTTACACATTTTGTGGATGTCCCTTTTGACCAGTGGGAAGTGATACTTCTTTGTAGTGCTGATTTGCATTGCCCGCTTGCTTGCTTGGCCAAAAAGGGCGTATGCGTTTTCTCCTGAATATATTCAGGAGAAAACGCATACGCCCTTTTTGGCCAAGTGCATCATTGTCGATGTTGTGCCCCTCTTCCTGTGCTTTAAAGGTGATTCCAACGTACCTCTTGAAATCTGTTTCCTGCTATTCTGCCTCGCTTTCAAGTCCGCCTCGTTGCCTTCCCTCAACAGATTTTTGGACGATAGTTGTCCTTTATTACTCGGCCAGTTTGTGAATTGCTGTGCCCCTGAGCTCCATTTTTCAACTCGTTTTTGGTGAGCTGACCGCAAGTCCAAAATTTTGGTTCAGGACCTATACTGGTTCCCGGTGGGTGGCTAAGACTTTGTTTAATTATTCTTACTGCCTGGAAATTACAGTGATATGTGCCCGTCGAAATGCCTAACAGCTACTCTCTCATTGGTTCTCCCTCTTCCCTTTCATCCTCTGCCAAATTGGAAACCTGCGCGAACCAGGAGGTTAAAGGGGCTGTCTCTCCAAGTTGGGAGATTGATAGTAAAGCAGATGGAAAGTCAAACCGGAGCACCAGGAGAGGGACTATTCGTTGAGTTTTAGAAACCTTTCGTATTCACAGTGTGTCCGTTCTCTGGGTTTCCTGTACATGTTATATCTGTAGTAATATTCCCTTCAACATGGAGAGTTGGGACCCATGGAATGGGTGCCATGCATTATTGCTTTAAAGGGTCTGCATTTGCTCACCCAATCTCACCAATCCTCTCAGTCCCAAGTGTCCAGCCTTATGCCACATCCAGCTGTCATTGTAGATAGGCTCATTCCAGGTTTCATCAGAGACCCTGAAGGAATTGTAAAGAATTTCCCAGTTTTTTTGTTTTGTTTTTGAAATTCCTTTTTATAGTGGGTTTGAGCTAATTCTCGCTGCCATGTTTATGCCAGTGTAGACACACTTGATTCCCTTACGGAGACATATCAATACATAGGTTTTAAGATTCTTACTAGTCAGATATATTCCTCTGCCGGAAATATGGGGTTTTGAGTCCCTTTCACTGAGGAAGGTGTAGGTCTTGTCTATTCCATAGTTGGTTTTTGGAATGGTACCTGTGCTTATATCAAACTCTGGTTTTATGCATCACCCCACCTCTCCTTCCCCCTTAAGCAGGCATAAGAGAGTTTTCTAAATGTGAGACACTGTTCTCTTTCCTAACTCAGTTCAAGTGTAGCCATGTTTACAGGATCTTCATAAGTGATATCTTATGATAAGTTTCTTTTTCTCTGTGACTTATTTCACTTAGAATCATCGTACCTGAATCCACCCATTTTGCTGCTACTGGTCTTATGACATTGATTTCATGGCTGAGGGATATTCCATCGTACGTAAGTACCACAATTTTTTGAACCATTTTTATATTTCCTGGGATATTTAAGGTGTACCCAAGTTGAGGTCGTTGTAAGCAGTGCAGCCCTAAATTTTGGGGTGGCTCTGTCTTATTGATTTTCAGTTTTCCCAAGGTATATTCCGTAGACTGGAAGTGCTGTTGGCTCTGTAGCTCTGTTGTTTACTTGTTTTAGGGAACACAATGCACTCCTCCAGAGAGGCAGTTTGCAATTTACATTCCGCCCATCAGCATAACAAGGCTCCCTGTTCTCCAATGCCTGTCTTGCCTTTCTGGTTTTTACACATTTTGTGGATGTCCCTTTTGACCGGTGGGAAGTGATACTTCTTTGTAGTGCAGATTTGCATTGCCCGCTTGCTTGCTTGGCCAAAAAGGGCGTATGCGTTTTCTCCTGAATATATTCAGGAGAAAACGCATACGCCCTTTTTGGCCAAGTGCATCATTGTTGTAGTTGTGCCCCTCTTCCTGTGCTTTAAAGGCGATTCCAACGTACCTCTTGAAATCTGTTTCCTGCTATTCTGCCTCGCTTTCAAGTCCGCCTCGTTGCCTTCCCTCAACAGATGTTTGGACGATAGTTGTCCTTTATTACTCGGCCAGTTTGTGAATTGCTGTGCCCCTGAGCTCCATTTTTCAACTCGTTTTTGGTGAGCTGACCGCAAGTCCAAAATTTTGGTTCAGGACCTATACTGGTTCCCGGTGGGTGGCTGAGACTTTGGTTAATTCTTCTTCCTGCCGGGAAATTACAGTGATATGTGCCCGTCCAAATGCCTAACAGCTACTCTCTCATTGGATCTCCCTCTTCCCTTTCATCCTCTGCCAAATTGGCAACCTGTGCGAACCAGGAGGTTAAAGGGGCTGTCTCTCCAATTTGGGAGGTTGATAGTAAAGCAGATGGAAAGTCAAACCGGAGCACCAGGAGAGGGACTATTCGTTGAGTTTTAGAAACCTTTCGTATTCACAGTGTGTCCGTTCTCTAGGTTTCCCTTACATGTTATAACAGTAGTAATATTCCCTTCAACCTGGAGAGTTGGGACCCATGGAATGGGTGCCAGGCGTTTGTGCTTTAAAGTATCTGCATTTGCTGACCCAATCTCACCAATCGTCTCAGTCCCAAGTGTCCAGCCTTATGCCACACCCAGCTGTCATTGTAGTTAGGGTCATTCCAGGTTTCATCAGAGACCCTGAAGGAATTGTAAAGAATTTCCCAGTTTTTTTGTTTTGTTTTTGAAATTCCTTTTTATAGTGGGTTTGAGATGATTCTCGCTGCCATGTTTAGGCCAGTCTAGACACACTTGATTCCCTTACGGAGACATATCAATCCATAGGTTTTAAGATTCTTAGTAGTCAGATATATTCCTCTGCGGGAAATATGGGGCTTTGAATCCCTTTCACTGAGGAAGGTGTAGGTCTTGTCTATTCCATAGTTGGTTTTTGGAACGGTACCTGTGCTTATATCAAACTCTAGTTTTATGCATCACCCCACCTCTCCTTCCCCCTTAAGCAGGCATAAGAGTGTTTTCTAAATGTGAGACACTGTTCTCTTTCCTATCTCAGTTCAAGTGTAGCCATGTTTACAGGATCTTCATAAGTGATATCTTATGATAAGTTTCTTGTTCTCTGTGACTTATTTCACTTAGAATCATCGTACCTGAATCCACCCATTTTGATGCTACTGGTCCTATGACATTGATTTCATGGCTGAGGGATATTCCATCGTACGTAAGTACCACAATTTTTTGAACCATTTTTATATTTCCTGGGATATTTAAGGTGTACCCAAGTTGAGGTCCTTATAAGCAGTGCAGCCCTAAATTTTGGGGTGGCTCTGTCTTATTGATTTTCAATTTTCCCAAGGTATATTCCCTAGACTGGAAGTGGCCTTGGCTCTGTAGCTCGGCTGTTTACTTGTTTTAGGGAATACAATGTACTCCTCCAGAGAGGCAGTTGGCAATTTACATCCCGCCCATCAGCATAACAAGGCTCCCTGTTCTCCAGCGCCTGTCTTGCCTTTCTGGTTTTTACACATTTTGTGGATGTCCCTTTTGACCAGTGGGAAGTGATACTTCTTTGTAGTGCTGATTTGCATTGCCCGCTTGCTTGCTTGGCCAAAAAGGGCGTATGCGTTTTCTCCTGAATATATTCAGGAGAAAACGCATACGCCCTTTTTGGCCAAGTGCATCATTGTCGATGTTGTGCCCCTCTTCCTGTGCTTTAAAGGTGATTCCAACGTACCTCTTGAAATCTGTTTCCTGCTATTCTGCCTCGCTTTCAAGTCCGCCTCGTTGCCTTCCCTCAACAGATTTTTGGACGATAGTTGTCCTTTATTACTCGGCCAGTTTGTGAATTGCTGTGCCCCTGAGCTCCATTTTTCAACTCGTTTTTGGTGAGCTGACCGCAAGTCCAAAATTTTGGTTCAGGACCTATACTGGTTCCCGGTGGGTGGCTAAGACTTTGTTTAATTATTCTTACTGCCTGGAAATTACAGTGATATGTGCCCGTCGAAATGCCTAACAGCTACTCTCTCATTGGTTCTCCCTCTTCCCTTTCATCCTCTGCCAAATTGGAAACCTGCGCGAACCAGGAGGTTAAAGGGGCTGTCTCTCCAAGTTGGGAGATTGATAGTAAAGCAGATGGAAAGTCAAACCGGAGCACCAGGAGAGGGACTATTCGTTGAGTTTTAGAAACCTTTCGTATTCACAGTGTGTCCGTTCTCTGGGTTTCCTGTACATGTTATATCTGTAGTAATATTCCCTTCAACATGGAGAGTTGGGACCCATGGAATGGGTGCCATGCATTATTGCTTTAAAGGGTCTGCATTTGCTCACCCAATCTCACCAATCCTCTCAGTCCCAAGTGTCCAGCCTTATGCCACATCCAGCTGTCATTGTAGATAGGCTCATTCCAGGTTTCATCAGAGACCCTGAAGGAATTGTAAAGAATTTCCCAGTTTTTTTGTTTTGTTTTTGAAATTCCTTTTTATAGTGGGTTTGAGCTGATTCTCGCTGCCATGTTTATGCCAGTGTAGACACACTTGATTCCCTTACGGAGACATATCAATACATAGGTTTTAAGATTCTTACTAGTCAGATATATTCCTCTGCCGGAAATATGGGGTTTTGAGTCCCTTTCACTGAGGAAGGTGTAGGTCTTGTCTATTCCATAGTTGGTTTTTGGAATGGTACCTGTGCTTATATCAAACTCTGGTTTTATGCATCACCCCACCTCTCCTTCCCCCTTAAGCAGGCATAAGAGAGTTTTCTAAATGTGAGACACTGTTCTCTTTCCTAACTCAGTTCAAGTGTAGCCATGTTTACAGGATCTTCATAAGTGATATCTTATGATAAGTTTCTTTTTCTCTGTGACTTATTTCACTTAGAATCATCGTACCTGAATCCACCCATTTTGCTGCTACTGGTCTTATGACATTGATTTCATGGCTGAGGGATATTCCATCGTACGTAAGTACCACAATTTTTTGAACCATTTTTATATTTCCTGGGATATTTAAGGTGTACCCAAGTTGAGGTCGTTGTAAGTAGTGCAGCCCTAAATTTTGGGGTGGCTCTGTCTTATTGATTTTCAGTTTTCCCAAGGTATATTCCGTAGACTGGAAGTGCTGTTGGCTCTGTAGCTCTGTTGTTTACTTGTTTTAGGGAACACAATGCACTCCTCCAGAGAGGCAGTTTGCAATTTACATTCCGCCCATCAGCATAACAAGGCTCCCTGTTCTCCAATGCCTGTCTTGCCTTTCTGGTTTTTACACATTTTGTGGATGTCCCTTTTGACCGGTGGGAAGTGATACTTCTTTGTAGTGCAGATTTGCATTGCCCGCTTGCTTGCTTGGCCAAAAAGGGCGTATGCGTTTTCTCCTGAATATATTCAGGAGAAAACGCATACGCCCTTTTTGGCCAAGTGCATCATTGTTGTAGTTGTGCCCCTCTTCCTGTGCTTTAAAGGCGATTCCAACGTACCTCTTGAAATCTGTTTCCTGCTATTCTGCCTCGCTTTCAAGTCCGCCTCGTTGCCTTCCCTCAACAGATTTTTGGACGATAGTTGTCCTTTATTACTCGGCCAGTTTTTGAATTGCTGTGCCCCTGAGCTCCATTTTTCAACTCGTTTTTGGTGAGATGACCGCAAGTCCAAAATTTTGGTTCAGGACCTATACTGGTTCCCGGTGGGTGGCTGAGACTTTGGTTAATTCTTCTTCCTGCCGGGAAATTACAGTGATATGTGCCCGTCCAAATGCCTAACAGCTACTCTCTCATTGGTTCTCCCTCTTCCCTTTCATCCTCTGCCAAATTGGAAACCTGTGCGAACCAGGAGGTTAAAGGGGCTGTCCCTCCATGTTGGGAGGTTGATAGTAAAGCAGATGGAAAGTGAAACCGGAGCACCAGGAGAGGGACTATTCGTTGAGTTTTAGAAACCTTTCATATTCACAGTGTGTCCGTTCTCTAGGTTTCCCGTACATGTTATAGCTGTAGTAATATTCCCTTCAACCTGGGGAGTTGGGACCCATGGAATGGGTGCCAGGCATTTGTGCTTTAAAGGGTCTGCATGTGCTCACCCAATCTCACCAATCTTCTCAGTCCCAAGTGTCCAGCCTTATGCCACATCCAGCTGTCGTTGTAGATACGGTCATTCCAGGTTTCATCAGAGACCCTGAAGGAATTGTAAAGAATTTCCCAGTTTTTTTGTTTTGTTTTTGAAATTCCTTTTTATAGTGGGTTTGAGCTGATTCTCGCTGCCATGTTTATGCCAGTCTAGACACACTTGATTCCCTTACGGAGACATATCAATACATAGGTTTTAAGATTCTTACTAGTCAGATATTTTCCTCTGCGGGAAATATGGGGTTTTGAGTCCCTATCACTGAGGAAGGTGTAGGTCTTGTCTATTCCATAGTTGGTTTTTGGAACGGTACCTGTGCTTATATCAAACTCTGGTTTTATGCATCACCCCACCTCTCCTTCCCCCTTAAGCAGGCAAAAGAGTGTTTTCTAAATTTGAGACACTGTTCTCTTTCCTAACTCAGTTCAAGTGTAGCCATGTTTACAGGATCTTCATAAGTGATATCTTATGATAAGTTTCTTTTTCTGTGTGACTTATTTCACTTAGAATCATCGTACCTGAATCCACCCATTTTGCTGCTACTGGTCTTATGACATTGATTTCATTGCTGAGGGATATTCCATCGTACGTAATTACCACAATTTTTTGAACCATTTTTATATTTCCTGGGATATTTAAGGTGTACCCAAGTTGAGGTCCTTGTAAGCAGTGCATCCCTAAATTTTAGGGTGGCTCTGTCTTATTGATTTTCAGTTTTCCCTAGGTATATTCCATAGACTGGAAGTGCCCTTGGCTCTGTAGCTCTGTTCTTTACTTGTTTTATGGAACACAATGTACTCCTCCAGAGAGGCAGTTGGCAATTAACATCCCGCCCATCAGCATAACAAGGCTCCCTGTTCTCCAGGGCCTGTCTTGCCTTTCTGGTTTTTACACATTTTGTGGATGTCCCTTTTGACCGGTGGGAAGTGATACTTCTTTGTAGTGCAGATTTGCATTGCCCGCTTGCTTGCTTGGCCAAAAAGGGCGTATGCGTTTTCTCCTGAATATATTCAGGAGAAAACGCATACGCCCTTTTTGGCCAAGTGCATCATTGTCGATGTTGTGCCCCTCTTCCTGTGCTTTAAAGGCGATTCCAACGTACCTCTTGAAATCTGTTTCCTGCTATTCTGCCTCGCTTTCAAGTCCGCCTTGTTGCCTTCCCTCAACAGATTTTTGGACGATAGTTGTCCTTTATTACTCGGCCAGTTTGTGAATTGCTGTGCCCCTGAGCTCCATTTTTCAACTCGTTTTTGGTGAGCTGACCGCAAGTCCAAAATTTTGGTTCAGGACCTATACTGGTTCCCGGTGGGTGGCTGAGACTTTGTTTAATTATTCTTACTGCCTGGAAATTACAGTGATATGTGCCCGTCGAAATGCCTAACAGCTACTCTCTCATTGGTTCTCCCTCTTCCCTTTAATCCTCTGCCAATTTGGCAACCTGCGCGAACCAGGAGGTTAAAGGGGCTGTCTCTCCAAGTTGGGAGATTGATAGTAAAGCAGATGGAAAGTCAAAACAGAGCACCAGGAGAGGGACTATTCGTTGAGTTTTAGAAACCTTTCGTATTCACAGTGTGTCCGTTCTCTAGGTTTCCTGTACATGTTATAACTGTAGTAATATTCCCTTCAACCTGGAGAGTTGGGACCCATGGAATGGGTGCCATGCATTATTGCTTTAAAGGGTCTGCATTTGCTCACCCAATCTCACCAATCCTCTCAGTCCCAAGTGTCCAGCCTTATGCCACATCCAGCTGTCATTGTAGATAGGCTCATTCCAGGTTTCATCAGAGACCCTGAAGGAATTGTAAAGAATTTCCCAGTTTTTTTGTTTTGTTTTTGAAATTCCTTTTTATAGTGGGTTTGAGCTGATTCTCGCTGCCATGTTTATGCCAGTGTAGACACACTTGATTCCCTTATGGAGATATATCAACACATAGGTTTTAAGATTCTTACTAGTCAGATATATTCCTCTGCGGGAAATATGGGGTTTTGAGTCCCTTTCACTGAGGAAGGTGTAGGTCTTGTCTATTCCATAGTTGGTTTTTGGAACGGTACCTGTGCTTATATCAAACTCTGGTTTTATGCATCACCCCACCTCTCCTTCCCCCTTAAGCAGGCATAAGAGTGTTTTCTAAATGTGAGACACTGTTCTCTTTCCTAACTCAGTTCAAGTGTAGCCATGTTTACAGGATCTTCATAAGTGATATCTTATGATAAGTTTCTTTTTCTGTGTGACTTATTTCACTTAGAATCATCGTACCTGAATCCACCCATTTTGCTGCTACTGGTCTTATGACATTGATTTCATGGCTGAGGGATATTCCATCGTACGTAAGTACCACAATTTTTTGAACCATTTTTATATTTCCTGGGATATTTAAGGTGTACCCAAGTTGAGGTCCTTGTAAGCAGTGCAGCCCTAAATTTTAGGGTGGCTCTGTCTTATTGATTTTCAGTTTTCCCAAGGTATATTCCGTAGACTGGAAGTGGCCTTGGCTCTGTAGCTCTGTTGTTTACTTGTTTTAGGGAACACAATGCACTCCTCCAGAGAGGCAGTTGGCAATTTACATCCCGCCCATCAGCATAACAAGGCTCCCTGTTCTCCAGTGCCTGTCTTGCCTTTCTGGTTTTTACACATTTTGTGGATGTCCCTTTTGACCGGTGGGAAGTGATACTTCTTTGTAGTGCAGATTTGCATTGCCCGCTTGCTTGCTTGGCCAAAAAGGGCGTATGCGTTTTCTCCTGAATATATTCAGGAGAAAACGCATACGCCCTTTTTGGCCAAGTGCATCATTGTCGAAGTTGTGCCCCTCTTCCTGTGCTTTAAAGGTGATTCCAACGTACCTCTTGAAATCTGTTTCCTGCTATTCTGCCTCGCTTTCAAGTCCGCCTCGTTGCCTTCCCTCAACAGATTTTTGGACGATAGTTGTCCTTTATTACTCGGCCAGTTTGTGAATTGCTGTGCCCCTGAGCTCCATTTTTCAACTCGTTTCTGGTGAGCTGACCGCAAGTCCAAAATTTTGGTTCAGGACCTATACTGGTTCCCGGTGGGTGGCTGAGACTTTGGTTAATTCTTCTTCCTGCCGGGAAATTACAGTGATATGTGCCCGTCCAAATGCCTAACAGCTACTCTCTCATTGGATCTCCCTCTTCCCTTTCATCCTCTGCCAAATTGGCAACCTGTGCGAACCAGGAGGTTAAAGGGGCTGTCTCTCCAAGTTGGGAGGTTGATAGTAAAGCAGATGGAAAGTCAAACCGGAGCACCAGGAGAGGGACTATTCGTTGAGTTTTAGAAACCTTTCGTATTCACAGTGTGTCCGTTCTCTAGGTTTCCCGTACATGTTATAGCTGTAGTAATATTCCCTTCAACCTGGAGAGTTGGGACCCATGGAATGGGTGCCAAGCATTTGTGCTTTAAAGGGTCTGCATTTGCTCACCCAATCTCACCAATCATCTCAGTCCCAAGTGTCCAGCCTTATGCCACATCCAGCTGTCGTTGTAGATAGGGTCATTCCAGGTTTCATCAGAGACCCTGAAGGAATTGTAAAGAATTTCCCAGTTTTTTTGTTTTGTTTTTGAAATTCCCTTTTATAGTGGGTTTGAGCTGATTCTCGCTGCCATGTTTATGCCAGTCTAGACACACTTGATTCCCTTACGGAGATATATCAATACATAGGTTTTAAGATTCTTACTAGTCAGATATATTCCTCTGTGGGAAATATGGGGTTTTGAGTCCCTTTCACTGAGGAAGGTGTAGGTCTTGTCTATTCCATAGTTGGTTTTTGGAACGGTACCTGTGCTTATATCAAACTCTGGTTTTATGCATCACCTCACCTCTCCTTCCCCCTTAAGCAGGCATAAGAGTGTTTTCTAAATGTGAGACACTGTTCTCTTTCCTAACTCAGTTCAAGTGTAGCCATGTTTACAGGATCTTCATAAGTGATAACTTATGATAAGTTTCTTTTTCTGTGTGACTTATTTCACTTAGAATCATCGTACCTGAATCCACCCATTTTGCTGCTACTGGTCTTATGACATTGATTTCATGGCTGAGGGATATTCCATCGTACGTAAGTACCACAATTTTTTGAACCATTTTTATATTTCCTGGGATATTTAAGGTGTACCCAAGTTGAGGTCCTTGTAAGCAGTGCAGCCCTAAATTTTAGGGTGGCTCTGTCTTATTGATTTTCAGTTTTCCCAAGGTATATTCCGTAGACTGGAAGTGGCCTTGGCTCTGTAGCTCTGTTGTTTACTTGTTTTAGGGAACACAATGCACTCCTTCAGAGAGGCAGTTGGCAATTTACATCCCGCCCATCAGCATAACAAGGCTCCCTGTTCTCCAGTGCCTGTCTTGCCTTTCTGGTTTTTACACATTTTGTGGATGTCCCTTTTGACCGGTGGGAAGTGATACTTCTTTGTAGTGCAGATTTGCATTGCCCGCTTGCTTGCTTGGCCAAAAAGGGCGTATGCGTTTTCTCCTGAATATATTCAGGAGAAAACGCATACGCCCTTTTTGGCCAAGTGCATCATTGTCGAAGTTGTGCCCCTCTTCCTGTGCTTTAAAGGCGATTCCAACGTACCTCTTGAAATCTGTTTCCTGCTATTCTGCCTCGCTTTCAAGTCCGCCTCGTTGCCTTCCCTCAACAGATTTTTGGACGATAGTTGTCCTTTATTACTCGGCCAGTTTGTGAATTGCTGTGCCCCTGAGCTCCATTTTTCAACTCGTTTCTGGTGAGCTGACCGCAAGTCCAAAATTTTGGTTCAGGACCTATACTGGTTCCCGGTGGGTGGCTGAGACTTTGGTTAATTCTTCTTCCTGCCGGGAAATTACAGTGATATGTGCCCGTCCAAATGCCTAACAGCTACTCTCTCATTGGATCTCCCTCTTCCCTTTCATCCTCTGCCAAATTGGCAACCTGTGCGAACCAGGAGGTTAAAGGGGCTGTCTCTCCAAGTTGGGAGGTTGATAGTAAAGCAGATGGAAAGTCAAACCGGAGCACCAGGAGAGGGACTATTCGTTGAGTTTTAGAAACCTTTCGTATTCACAGTGTGTCCGTTCTCTAGGTTTCCCGTACATGTTATAGCTGTAGTAATATTCCCTTCAACCTGGAGAGTTGGGACCCATGGAATGGGTGCCAAGCATTTGTGCTTTAAAGGGTCTGCATTTGCTCACCCAATCTCACCAATCATCTCAGTCCCAAGTGTCCAGCCTTATGCCACATCCAGCTGTCGTTGTAGATAGGGTCATTCCAGGTTTCATCAGAGACCCTGAAGGAATTGTAAAGAATTTCCCAGTTTTTTTGTTTTGTTTTTGAAATTCCCTTTTATAGTGGGTTTGAGCTGATTCTCGCTGCCATGTTTATGCCAGTCTAGACACACTTGATTCCCTTACGGAGATATATCAATACATAGGTTTTAAGATTCTTACTAGTCAGATATATTCCTCTGTGGGAAATATGGGGATTTGAGTCCCTTTCACTGAGGAAAGTGTAGGTCTTGTCTATTCCATAGTTGGTTTTTGGAATGGTACCTGTGCTTATATCAAACTCTGGTTTTATGCATCACCTCACCTCTCCTTCCCCCTTAAGCAGGCATAAGAGTGTTTTCTAAATGTGAGACACTGTTCTCTTTCCTAACTCAGTTCAAGTGTAGCCATGTTTACAGGATCTTCATAAGTGATATCTTATGATAAGTTTCTTTTTCTGTGTGACTTATTTCACTTAGAATCATCGTACCTGAATCCACCCATTTTGCTGCTACTGGTCTTATGACATTGATTTCATGGCTGAGGGATATTCCATCGTACGTAAGTACCACAATTTTTTGAACCATTTTTATATTTCCTGGGATATTTAAGGTGTACCCAAGTTGAGGTCCTTGTAAGCAGTGCAGCCCTAAATTTTAGGGTGGCTCTGTCTTATTGATTTTCAGTTTTCCCAAGGTATATTCCGTAGACTGGAAGTGGCCTTGGCTCTGTAGCTCTGTTGTTTACTTGTTTTAGGGAACACAATGCACTCCTTCAGAGAGGCAGTTGGCAATTTACATCCCGCCCATCAGCATAACAAGGCTCCCTGTTCTCCAGTGCCTGTCTTGCCTTTCTGGTTTTTACACATTTTGTGGATGTCCCTTTTGACCGGTGGGAAGTGATACTTCTTTGTAGTGCAGATTTGCATTGCCCGCTTGCTTGCTTGGCCAAAAAGGGCGTATGCGTTTTCTCCTGAATATATTCAGGAGAAAACGCATACGCCCTTTTTGGCCAAGTGCATCATTGTCGAAGTTGTGCCCCTCTTCCTGTGCTTTAAAGGCGATTCCAACGTACCTCTTGAAATCTGTTTCCTGCTATTCTGCCTCGCTTTCAAGTCCGCCTCGTTGCCTTCCCTCAACAGATTTTTGGACGATAGTTGTCCTTTATTACTCGGCCAGTTTGTGAATTGCTGTGCCCCTGAGCTCCATTTTTCAACTCGTTTTTGGTGAGCTGACCGCAAGTCCAAAATTTTGGTTCAGGACCTATACTGGTTCCCGGTGGGTGGCTGAGACTTTGTTTAATTATTCTTACTGCCTGGAAATTACAGTGATATGTGCCCGTCGAAATGCCTATCAGCTACTCTCTCATTGGTTCTCCCTCTTCCCTTTCATCCTCTGCCAAATTGGAAACCTGCGCGAACCAGGAGGTTAAAGGGGCTGTCTCTCCAAGTTGGGAGATTGATAGTAAAGCAGATGGAAAGTCAAACCGGAGCACCAGGAGAGGGACTATTCGTTGAGTTTTAGAAACCTTTCGTATTCACAGTGTGTCCGTTCTCTAGGTTTCCTGTACATGTTATAACTGTAGTAATATTCCCTTCAACCTGGAGAGTTGGGACCCATGGAATGGGTGCCATGCATTATTGCTTTAAAGGGTCTGCATTTGCTCACCCAATCTCACCAATCCTCTCAGTCCCAAGTGTCCAGCCTTATGCCACATCCAGCTGTCATTGTAGATAGGCTCATTCCAGGTTTCATCAGAGACCCTGAAGGAATTGTAAAGAATTTCCCAGTTTTTTTGTTTTGTTTTTGAAATTCCTTTTTATAGTGGGTTTGAGCTGATTCTCGCTGCCATGTTTATGCCAGTGTAGACACACTTGATTCCCTTATGGAGATATATCAACACATAGGTTTTAAGATTCTTACTAGTCAGATATATTCCTCTGCGGGAAATATGGGGTTTTGAGTCCCTTTCACTGAGGAAGGTGTAGGTCTTGTCTATTCCATAGTTGGTTTTTGGAACGGTACCTGTGCTTATATCAAACTCTGGTTTTATGCATCACCCCACCTCTCCTTCCCCCTTAAGCAGGCATAAGAGTGTTTTCTAAATGTGAGACACTGTTCTCTTTCCTAACTCAGTTCAAGTGTAGCCATGTTTACAGGATCTTCATAAGTGATATCTTATGATAAGTTTCTTTTTCTGTGTGACTTATTTCACTTAGAATCATCGTACCTGAATCCACCCATTTTGCTGCTACTGGTCTTATGACATTGATTTCATGGCTGAGGGATATTCCATCGTACGTAAGTACCACAATTTTTTGAACCATTTTTATATTTCCTGGGATATTTAACGTGTACCCAAGTTGAGGTCCTTGTAAGCAGTGCAGCCCTAAATTTTAGGGTGGCTCTGTCTTATTGATTTTCAGTTTTCCCAAGGTATATTCCGTAGACTGGAAGTGGCCTTGGCTCTGTAGCTCTGTTGTTTACTTGTTTTAGGGAACACAATGCACTCCTCCAGAGAGGCAGTTGGCAATTTACATCCCTTATCAGCATAACAAGGCTCCCTGTTCTCCAGTGCCTGTCTTGCCTTTCTGGTTTTTACACATTTTGTGGATGTCCCTTTTGACCGGTGGGAAGTGATACTTCTTTGTAGTGCAGATTTGCATTGCCCGCTTGCTTGCTTGGCCAAAGAGGGCGTATGCGTTTTCTCCTGAATATATTCAGGAGAAAACGCATACGCCCTTTTTGGCCAAGTGCATCATTGTCGAAGTTGTGCCCCTCTTCCTGTGCTTTAAAGGTGATTCCAACGTACCTCTTGAAATCTGTTTCCTGCTATTCTGCCTCGCTTTCAAGTCCGCCTCGTTGCCTTCCCTCAACAGATGTTTGGACGATAGTTGTCCTTTATTACTCGGCCAGTTTGTGAATTGCTGTGCCCCTGAGCTCCATTTTTCAACTCGTTTTTGGTGAGCTGACCGCAAGTCCAAAATTTTGGTTCAGGACCTATACTGGTTCCCCGTGGGTGGCTGAGACTTTGTTTAATTCTTCTTACTGCCTGGAAATTACAGTGATATGTGCCCGTCGAAATGCCTAACAGCTACTCTCTCATTGGTTCTCCCTATTCCCTTTCATCTTCTGCCAAATTGGAAACCTGCGCGAACCAGGAGGTTAAAGGGGCTGTCTCTCCAAGTTGGGAGATTGATAGTAAAGCAAATGGAAAGTCAAACCGGAGCACCAGGAGAGGGACTATTCGTTGAGTTTTAGAAATCTTTCGTATTCACAGTGTGTCCGTTCTCTAGGTTTCCCGTACATGTTATAACTGTAGTAATATTCCCTTCAACCTGGAGAGTTGGGACCCATGGAATGGGTGCCATGCATTATTGCTTTAAAGGGTCTGCATTTGCTCACCCAATCTCACCAATCCTCTCAGTCCCAAGTGTCCAGCCTTATTCCACATCCAGCTGTCGTTGTAGATACGGTCATTCCAGGTTTCATCAGAGACCCTGAAGGAATTGTAAAGAATTTCCCAGTTTTTTTGTTTTGTTTTTGAAATTCCTTTTTATACTGGTTTTGAGCTGATTCTCGCTGCCATGTTTATGCCAGTCTAGACACACTTGATTCCCTTATGGAGACATATCAATACATAGGTTTTAAGATTCTTACTAGTCAGATATATTCCTCTGCGGGAAATATGGGGTTTTGAGTCCCTTTCACTGAGGAAGGTGTAGGTCTTGTCTATTCCATAGTTGGTTTTTGGAACGGTACCTGTGCTTATATCAAACTCTGGTTTTATGCATCACCCCACCTCTCCTTCCCCCTTAAGCAGGCATAAGAGAGTTTTCGAAATGTGATACACTGTTCTCTTTCCTAACTCAGTTCAAGTGTAGCCATGTTTACAGGATCTTCATAAGTGATATCTTATGATAAGTTTCTTTTTCTGTGTGACTTATTTCACTTAGAATCATCGTACCTGAATCCACCCATTTTGCTGCTACTGGTCTTATGACATTGATTTCATGGCTGAGGGATATTCCATCGTACGTAAGTACCACAATGTTTTGAACCATTTTTATATTTCCTGGGATATTTAAGGTGTACCCAAGTTGAGGTCCTTGTAAGCAGTGCAGCCCTAAATTTTAGGGTGGCTCTGTCTTATTGATTTTCAGTTTTCCCAAGGTATATTCCGTAGACTGGAAGTGGCCTTGGCTCTGTAGCTCTGTTGTTTACTTGTTTTAGGGAACACAATGCACTCCTTCAGAGAGGCAGTTGGCAATTTACATCCCGCCCATCAGCATAACAAGGCTCCCTGTTCTCCAGTGCCTGTCTTGCCTTTCTGGTTTTTACACATTTTGTGGATGTCCCTTTTGACCGGTGGGAAGTGATACTTCTTTGTAGTGCAGATTTGCATTGCCCGCTTGCTTGCTTGGCCAAAAAGGGCGTATGCGTTTTCTCCTGAATATATTCAGGAGAAAACGCATACGCCCTTTTTGGCCAAGTGCATCATTGTCGAAGTTGTGCCCCTCTTCCTGTGCTTTAAAGGCGATTCCAACGTACCTCTTGAAATCTGTTTCCTGCTATTCTGCCTCGCTTTCAAGTCCGCCTCGTTGCCTTCCCTCAACAGATTTTTGGACGATAGTTGTCCTTTATTACTCGGCCAGTTTGTGAATTGCTGTGCCCCTGAGCTCCATTTTTCAACTCGTTTTTGGTGAGCTGACCGCAAGTCCAAAATTTTGGTTCAGGACCTATACTGGTTCCCGGTGGGTGGCTGAGACTTTGTTTAATTATTCTTACTGCCTGGAAATTACAGTGATATGTGCCCGTCGAAATGCCTAACAGCTACTCTCTCATTGGTTCTCCCTCTTCCCTTTCATCCTCTGCCAAATTGGAAACCTGCGTGAACCAGGAGGTTAAAGGGGCTGTCTCTCCAAGTTGGGAGATTGATAGTAAAGCAGATGGAAAGTCAAAACGGAGCACCAGGAGAGGGACTATTCGTTGTGTTTTAGAAACCTTTCGTATTCACAGTGTGTCCGTTCTCTAGGTTTCCCGTACATGTTATAACTGTAGTAATATTCCCTTCAACCTGGAGAGTTGGGACCCATGGAATGGGTGCCATGCATTATTGCTTTAAAGGGTCTGCATTTGCTCACCCAATCTCACCAATCCTCTCAGTCCCAAGTGTCCAGCCTTATTCCACATCCAGCTGTCGTTGTAGATACGGTCATTCCAGGTTTCATCAGAGACCCTGAAGGAATTGTAAAGAATTTCCCAGTTTTTTTGTTTTGTTTTTGAAATTCCTTTCTATACTGGTTTTGAGCTGATTCTCGCTGCCATGTTTATGCCAGTCTAGACACACTTGATTCCCTTATGGAGACATATCAATACATAGGTTTTAAGATTCTTACTAGTCAGATATATTCCTCTGCGGGAAATATGGGGTTTTGAGTCCCTTTCACTGAGGAAGGTGTAGGTCTTGTCTATTCCATAGTTGGTTTTTGGAACGGTACCTGTGCTTATATCAAACTCTGGTTTTATGCATCACCCCACCTCTCCTTCCCCCTTAAGCAGGCATAAGAGAGTTTTCTAAATGTGATACACTGTTCTCTTTCCTAACTCAGTTCAAGTGTAGCCATGTTTACAGGATCTTCATAAGTGATATCTTATGATAAGTTTCTTTTTCTGTGTGACTTATTTCACTTAGAATCATCGTACCTGAATCCACCCATTTTGCTGCTACTGGTCTTATGACATTGATTTCATGGCTGAGGGATATTCCATCGTACGTAAGTACCACAATGTTTTGAACCATTTTTATATTTCCTGGGATATTTAAGGTGTACCCAAGTTGAGGTCCTTGTAAGCAGTGCAGCCCTAAATTTTAGGGTGGCTCTGTCTTATTGATTTTCAGTTTTCCCAAGGTATATTCCGTAGACTGGAAGTGGCCTTGGCTCTGTAGCTCTGTTGTTTACTTGTTTTAGGGAACACAATGCACTCCTTCAGAGAGGCAGTTGGCAATTTACATCCCGCCCATCAGCATAACAAGGCTCCCTGTTCTCCAGTGCCTGTCTTGCCTTTCTGGTTTTTACACATTTTGTGGATGTCCCTTTTGACCGGTGGGAAGTAATACTTCTTTGTAGTGCAGATTTGCATTGCCCGCTTTTTGCTTGGCCAAAAAGGGCGTATGCGTTTTCTCCTGAATATATTCAGGAGAAAACGCATACGCCCTTTTTGGCCAAGTGCATCATTGTCGAAGTTGTGCCCCTCTTCCTGTGCTTTAAAGGCGATTCCAACGTACCTCTTGAAATCTGTTTCCTGCTATTCTGCCTCGCTTTCAAGTCCGCCTCGTTGCCTTCCCTCAACAGATTTTTGGACGATAGTTGTCCTTTATTACTCGGCCAGTTTGTGAATTGCTGTGCCCCTGAGCTCCATTTTTCAACTCGTTTTTGGTGAGCTGACCGCAAGTCCAAAATTTTGGTTCAGGACCTATACTGGTTCCCGGTGGGTGGCTGAGACTTTGTTTAATTATTCTTACTGCCTGGAAATTACAGTGATATGTGCCCGTCGAAATGCCTAACAGCTACTCTCTCATTGGTTCTCCCTCTTCCCTTTCATCCTCTGCCAAATTGGAAACCTGCACGAACCAGGAGGTTAAAGGGGCTGTCTCTCCAAGTTGGGAGATTGATAGTAAAGCAGATGCAAAGTCAAAACGGAGCACCAGGAGAGGGACTATTCGTTGTGTTTTAGAAACCTTTCGTATTCACAGGGTGTCCGTTCTCTAGGTTTCCTGTACATGTTATAACTGTAGTAATATTCCCTTCAACCTGGAGAGTTGGGACCCATGGAATGGGTGCCATGCATTATTGCTTTAAAGGGTCTGCATTTGCTCACCCAATCTCACCAATCCTCTCAGTCCCAAGTGTTCAGCCTTATGCCACATCCAGCTGTCATTGTAGATAGGGTCATTCCAGGTTTCATCAGAGACCCTGAAGGAATTGTAAAGAATTTCCCAGTTTTTTTGTTTTGTTTTTGAAATTCCTTTTTATAGTGGGTTTGAGCTGATTCTCGCTGCCATGTTTATGCCAGTGTAGACACACTTGATTCCCTTACGGAGACATATCAATACATAGGTTTTAAGATTCTTACTAGTCAGATATATTCCTCTGTGGGAAATATGGGGTTTTGAGTCCCTTTCACTGAGGAAGGTGTAGGTCTTGTCTATTCCATAGTTGGTTTTTGGAATGGTACCTGTGCTTATATCAAACTCTGGTTTTATGCATCACCCCACCTCTCCTTCCCCCTTAAGCAGGCATAAGAGAGTTTTCTAAATGTGAGACACTGTTCTCTTTCCTAACTCAGTTCAAGTGTAGCCATGTTTACAGGATCTTCATAAGTGATATCTTATGATAAGTTTCTTTTTCTGTGTGACTTATTTCACTTAGAATCATCGTATCTGAATCCACCCATTTTGCTGCTACTGGTCTTATGACATTGATTTCATGGCTGAGGGATATTCCATCGTACGTAAGTACCACAATTTTTTGAACCATTTTTATATTTCCTGGGATATTTAAGGTGTACCCAAGTTGAGGTCATTGTAAGCAGTGCAGCCCTAAATTTTGGGGTGGCTCTGTCTTATTGATTTTCAGTTTTCCCAAGGTATATTCCGTAGACTGGAAGTGCCGTTGGCTCTGTAGCTCTGTTGTTTACTTGTTTTAGGGAACACAATGCACTCCTCCAGAGAGGCAGTTGGCAATTTACATTCCACCCATCAGCATAACAAGGCTCCCTGTTCTCCAATGCCTGTCTTGCCTTTCTGGTTTTTACACATTTTGTGGATGTCCCTTTTGACCGGTGGGAAGTGATACTTCTTTGTAGTGCAGATTTGCATTGCCCGCTTGCTTGCTTGGCCAAAAAGGGCGTATGCGTTTTCTCCTGAATATATTCAGGAGAAAACGCATACGCCCTTTTTGGCCAAGTGCATCATTGTTGAAGTTGTGCCCCTCTTCCTGTGCTTTAAAGGCGATTCCAACGTACCTCTTGAAATCTGTTTCCTGCTATTCTGCCTCGCTTTCAAGTCCGCCTCGTTGCCTTCCCTCAACAGATTTTTGGACGATAGTTGTCCTTTATTACTCGGCCAGTTTGTGAATTGCTGTGCCCCTGAGCTCCATTTTTCAACTCGTTTTTGGTGAGCTGACCGCAAGTCCAAAATTTTGGTTCAGGACCTATACTGGTTCCCGGTGGGTGACTGAGACTTTGTTTAATTATTCTTACTGCCTGGAAATTACAGTGATATGTGCCCGTCCAAATGCCTAACAGCTACTCTCTCATTGGTTCTCCCTCTTCCCTTTCATCCTCTGCCAATTTGGCAACCTGTGCCAACCAGGAGGTTAAAGGGGCTGTCTCTCCAAGTTGGGAGGTTGATAGTAAAGCAGATGGAAAGTCAAACCGGAGCACCAGGAGAGGGACTATTCGTTGAGTTTTAGAAACCTTTCGTATTCACAGTGTGTCCGTTCTCTAGGTTTCCCGTACATGTTATAGCTGTAGTAATATTCCCTTCAACCTGGAGAGTTGGGACCCATGGAATGGGTGCCAAGCATTTGTGCTTTAAAGGGTCTGCATTTGCTCACCCAATCTCACCAATCCTCTCAGTCCCAAGTGTCCAGCCTTATGCCACATCCAGCTGTCGTTGTAGATAGGGTCATTCCAGGTTTCATCAGAGACCCTGAAGGAATTGTAAAGAATTTCCCAGTTTTTTTGTTTTGTTTTTGAAATTCCCTTTTATAGTGGGTTTGAGCTGATTCTCGCTGCCATGTTTATGCCAGTCTAGACACACTTGATTCCCTTACGGAGATATATCAATACATAGGTTTTAAGATTCTTACTAGTCAGATATATTCCTCTGTGGGAAATATGGGGTTTTGAGTCCCTTTCACTGAGGAAGGTGTAGGTCTTGTCTATTCCATAGTTGGTTTTTGGAACGGTACCTGTGCTTATATCAAACTCTGGTTTTATGCATCACCCCACCTCTCCTTCCCCCTTAAGCAGGCATAAGAGTGTTTTCTAAATGTGAGACACTGTTCTCTTTCCTAACTCAGTTCAAGTGTAGCCATGTTTACAGGATCTTCATAAGTGATATCTTATGATAAGTTTCTTTTTCTGTGTGACTTATTTCACTTAGAATCATCGTACCTGAATCCACCCATTTTGCTGCTACTGGTCTTATGACATTGATTTCATGGCTGAGGGATATTCCATCGTACGTAAGTACCACAATTTTTTGAACCATTTTTATATTTCCTGGGATATTTAAGGTGTACCCAAGTTGAGGTCCTTGTAAGCAGTGCAGCCCTAAATTTTAGGGTGGCTCTGTCTTATTGATTTTCAGTTTTCCCAAGGTATATTCCGTAGACTGGAAGTGGCCTTGGCTCTGTAGCTCTGTTGTTTACTTGTTTTAGGGAACACAATGCACTCCTCCAGAGAGGCAGTTGGCAATTTACATCCCGCCCATCAGCATAACAAGGCTCCCTGTTCTCCAGTGCCTGTCTTGCCTTTCTGGTTTTTACACATTTTGTGGATGTCCCTTTTGACCGGTGGGAAGTGATACTTCTTTGTAGTGCAGATTTGCATTGCCCGCTTGCTTGCTTGGCCAAAAAGGGCGTATGCGTTTTCTCCTGAATATATTCAGGAGAAAACGCATACGCCCTTTTTGGCCAAGTGCATCATTGTCGAAGTTGTGCCCCTCTTCCTGTGCTTTAAAGGTGATTCCAACGTACCTCTTGAAATCTGTTTCCTGCTATTCTGCCTCGCTTTCAAGTCCGCCTCGTTGCCTTCCCTCAAAAGATTTTTGGACGATAGTTGTCCTTTATTACTCGGCCAGTTTGTGAATTGCTGTGCCCCTGAGCTCCATTTTTCAACTCGTTTTTGGTGAGCTGACCGCAAGTCCAAAATTTTGGTTCAGGATCTATACTGGTTCCCCGTGGGTGGCTGAGACTTTGTTTAATTCTTCTTACTGCCTGGAAATTACAGTGATATGTGCCCGTCGAAATGCCTAACAGCTACTCTCTCATTGGTTCTCCCTATTCCCTTTCAACTTCTGCCAAATTGGAAACCTGCGCGAACCAGGAGGTTAAAGGGGCTGTCTCTCCAAGTTGGGAGATTGATAGTAAAGCAAATGGAAAGTCAAACCGGAGCACCAGGAGAGGGACTATTCGTTGAGTTTTAGAAATCTTTCGTATTCACAGTGTGTCCGTTCTCTAGGTTTCCCGTACATGTTATAACTGTAGTAATATTCCCTTCAACCTGGAGAGTTGGGACCCATGGAATGGGTGCCATGCATTATTGCTTTAAAGGGTCTGCATTTGCTCACCCAATCTCACCAATCCTCTCAGTCCCAAGTGTCCAGCCTTATGCCACATCCAGCTGTCGTTGTAGATACGGTCATTCCAGGTTTCATCAGAGACCCTGAAGGAATTGTAAAGAATTTCCCAGTTTTTTTTTTTTTTTTTTTTTTTTTTTTTTTTTTTTTTTTTGCGGTACGCGGGCCTCTCACTGTTGTGGCCTCTCCCGTTGCGGAGCACAGGCTCTGGATGCGCAGGCTCAGCGGCCATGGCTCACGGGCCCAGCCGCTCCGCGGCATATGGGATCCTCCCAGACCGAGGCACGAACCCGTATCCCCTGCATCAGCAGGCGGACTCTCAACCACTGCGCCACCAGGGAGGCCCTGTTTTGTTTTTGAAATTCCTCTTTCTACTGGTTTTGAGCTGATTCTCGCTGCCATGTTTATGCCAGTCTAGACACACTTGATTCCCTTACGGAGACATATCAATACATAGGTTTTAAGATTCTTACTAGTCAGATATATTCCCCTACGGGAAATATGGGGTTTTGAGTCCCTTTCACTGAGGAAGGTGTAGGTCTTGTCTATTCCATAGTTGGTTTTTGGAATGGTACCTGTGCTTATATCAAACTCTGGTTTTATGCATCACCCCACCTCTCCTTCCCCCTTAAGCAGGCATAAGAGAGTTTTCTAAATGTGAGACACTGTTCTCTTTCCTAACTCAGTTCAAGTGTAGCCATGTTTACAGGATCTTCATAAGTGATATCTTATGATAAGTTTCTTTTTCTGTGTGACTTATTTCACTTAGAATCATCGTATCTGAATCCAACCATTTTGCTGCTACTGGTCTTATGACATTGATTTCATGGCTGAGGGATATTCCATCGTATGTAAGTACCACAATTTTTTGAACCATTTTTATATTTCCTGGGATATTTAAGGTGTACCCAAGTTGAGGTCGTTGTAAGCAGTGCAGCCCTAAATTTTGGGGTGGCTCTATCTTATTGATTTTCAGTTTTCCCAAGGTATATTCCCTAGACTGGAAGTGCCCTTGGCTCTGTAGCTCTGTTGTTTACTTGTTTTAGGGAACACAATGCACTCCTCCAGAGAGGCAGTTGGCAATTTATATTCCGCCCAACAGCATAACAAGGCTCCCTGTTCTCCAATGCCTGTCTTGCCTTTCTGGTTTTTACACATTTTGTGGATGTCCCTTTTGACCGGTGGGAAGTGATACTTCTTTGTAGTGCAGATTTGCATTGCCCGCTTGCTTGCTTGGCCAAAAAGGGCGTATGCGTTTTCTCCTGAATATATTCAGGAGAAAACGCATACGCCCTTTTTGGCCAAGTGCATCATTGTTGAAGTTGTGCCCCTCTTCCTGTGCTTTAAAGGCGATTCCAACGTACCTCTTGAAATCTGTTTCCTGCTATTCTGCCTCGCTTTCAAGTCCGCCTCGTTGCCTTCCCTCAACAGATTTTTGGACGATAGTTGTCCTTTATTACTCGGCCAGTTTGTGAATTGCTGTGCCCCTGAGCTCCATTTTTCAACTCGTTTTTGGTGAGATGACCGCAAGTCCAAAATTTTGGTTCAGGACCTATACTGGTTCCCGGTGGGTGGCTGAGACTTTGGTTAATTCTTCTTCCTGCCGGGAAATTACAGTGATATGTGCCCTTCCAAATGCCTAACAGCTACTCTCTCATTGGTTCTCCCTCTTCCCTTTCATCCTCTGCCAAATTGGAAACCTGTGCGAACCAGGAGGTTAAAGGGGCTGTCCCTCCATGTTGGGAGGTTGATAGTAAAGCAGATGGAAAGTCAAACCGGAGCACCAGGAGAGGGACTATTCGCTGAGTTTTAGAAACCTTTCGTATTCACAGTGTGTCCGTTCTCTAGGTTTCCCGTACATGTTATAGCTGTAGTAATATTCCCTTCAACCTGGAGAGTTGGGACCCATGGAATGGGTGCCAGGCATTTGTGCTTTAAAGGGTCTGCATTTGCTCACCCAATCTCACCAATCTTCTCAGTCCCAAGTGTCCAGCCTTATGCCACATCCAGCTGTCGTTGTAGATAGGGTCATTCCAGGTTTCATCAGAGACCCTGAAGGAATTGTAAAGAATTTCCCAGTTTTTTTGTTTTGTTTTTGAAATTCCTTTTTATAGTGGGTTTGAGCTGATTCTCGCTGCCATGTTTATGCCAGTCTAGACACACTTGATTCCCTTACGGAGACATATCAATACATAGGTTTTAAGATTCTTACTAGTCAGATATATTCCTCTGCGGGAAATATGGGGTTTTGAGTCCCTTTCACTGAGGAAGGTGTAGGTCTTGTCTATTCCATAGTTGGTTTTTGGAACGGTACCTGTGCTTATATCAAACTCTGGTTTTATGCATCACCCCACCTCTCCTTCCCCCTTAAGCAGGCAAAAGAGTGTTTTCTAAATTTGAGACACTGTTCTCTTTCCTAACACAGTTCAAGTGTAGCCATGTTTACAGGATCTTCATAAGTGATATCTTATGATAAGTTTCTTTTTCTGTGTGACTTATTTCACTTAGAATCATCGTACCTGAATCCACCCATTTTGCTGCTACTGGTCTTATGACATTGATTTCATTGCTGAGGGATATTCCATCGTACATAATTACCACAATTTTTTGAACCATTTTTATATTTCCTGGGATATTTAAGGTGTACCCAAGTTGAGGTCCTTGTAAGCAGTGCAGCCCTAAATTTTGGGGTGGCTCTGTCTTATTGATTTTCAGTTTTTCCTAGGTATATTCCATAGACTGGAAGTGCCCTTGGCTCTGTAGCTCTGTTCTTTACTTGTTTTATTTAACACAATGTACTCCTCCAGAGAGGCAGTTGGCAATTTACATCCCGCCCATCAGCATAACAAGGCTCCCTGTTCTCCAGGGCCTGTCTTGCCTTTCTGGTTTTTACACATTTTGTGGATGTCCCTTTTGACTGGTGGGAAGTGATACTTCTTTGTAGTGCAGATTTGCATTGCCCACTTGCTTGCTTGGCCAAAAAGGGCGTATGCGTTTTCTCCTGAATATATTCAGGAGAAAACGCATACACCCTTTTTGGCCAAGTGCATCATTGTCGAATTTGGGCCCCTCTTCCTGTGCTTTAAAGGTGATTCCAACGTACCTCTTGAAATCTGTTTCCTGCTATTCTGCCTCCCTTTCAAGTCCGCCTCGTTGCCTTCCCTCAACAGATTTTTGGACGATAGTTGTCCTTTATTACTCGGCCAGTTTGTGAATTGCTGTGCCCCTGAGCTCCATTTTTCAACTCGTTTTTGGTGAGCTGACCGCAAGTCCAAAATTTTCGTTCAGGACCTATACTGGTTCCCGGTGGGTGGCTGAGACTTTGGTTAATTCTTCTTCCTGCCGGGAAATTACAGTGATATGTGCCCGTCCAAATGCCTAACAGCTACTCTCTCATTGGTTCTCCCTCTTCCCTTTCATCCTCTGCCAATTTGGCAACCTGTGCGAACCAGGAGGTTAAAGGGGCTGTCTCTCCAAGTTGGGAGGTTGATAGTAAAGCAGATGGAAAGTCAAACCGGAGCACCAGGAGAGGGACTATTCGTTGAGTTTTAGAAAACTTTCGTATTCACAGTGTGTCCGTTCTCTAGGTTTCCCGTACATGTTATAGCTGTAGTAATATGCCCTTCAACCTGGAGAGTTGGGACCCATGGAATGGGTGCCAAGCATTTGTGCTTTAAAGGGTCTGCATTTGCTCACCCAATCTCACCAATCATCTCAGTCCCAAGTGTCCAGCCTTATGCCACATCCAGCTGTCGTTGTAGATAGGGTCATTCCAGGTTTCATCAGAGACCCTGAAGGAATTGTAAAGAATTTCCCAGTTTTTTTGTTTTGTTTTTGAAATTCCCTTTTATAGTGGGTTTGAGCTGATTCTCGCTGCCATGTTTATGCCAGTCTAGACACACTTGATTCCCTTACGGAGATATATCAATACATAGGTTTTAAGATTCTTACTAGTCAGATATATTCCTCTGCGGGAAATATGGGGTTTTGAGTCCCTTTCACTGAGGAAGGTGTAGGTCTTGTCTATTCCATAGTTGGTTTTTGGAACGGTACCTGTGCTTATATCAAACTCTGGTTTTATGCATCACCCCACCTCTCCTTCCCCCTTAAGCAGGCATAAGAGTGTTTTCTAAATGTGAGACACTGTTCTCTTTCCTAACTCAGTTCAAGTGTAGCCATGTTTACAGGATCTTCATAAGTGATATCTTATGATAAGTTTCTTTTTCTGTGTGACTTATTTCACTTAGAATCATCGTACCTGAATCCACCCATTTTGCTGCAACTGGTCTTATGACATTGATTTCATGGCTGAGGGATATTCCATCGTACGTAAGTACCACAATTTTTTGAACCATTTTTATATTTCCTGGGATATTTAAGGTGTACCCAAGTTGAGGTCCTTGTAAGCAGTGCAGCCCTAAATTTTAGGGTGGCTCTGTCTTATTGATTTTCAGTTTTCCCAAGGTATATTCCGTAGACTGGAAGCGGCCTTGGCTCTGTAGCTCTGTTGTTTACTTGTTTTAGGGAACACAATGCACTCCTCCAGAGAGGCAGTTGGCAATTTACATCCCGCCCATCAGCATAACAAGGCTCCCTGTTCTCCAGTGCCTGTCTTGCCTTTCTGGTTTTTACACATTTTGTGGATGTCCCTTTTGACCGGTGGGAAGTGATACTTCTTTGTAGTGCAGATTTGCATTGCCCGCTTGCTTGCTTGGCCAAAAAGGGCGTATGCGTTTTCTCCTGAATATATTCAGGAGAAAACGCATACGCCCTTTTTGGCCAAGTGCATCATTGTCGAAGTTGTGCCCCTCTTCCTGTGCTTTAAAGGTGATTCCAACGTACCTCTTGAAATCTGTTTCCTGCTATTCTGCCTCGCTTTCAAGTCCGCCTCGTTGCCTTCCCTCAACAGATTTTTGGACGATAGTTGTCCTTTATTACTCGGCCAGTTTGTGAATTGCTGTGCCCCTGAGCTCCATTTTTCAACTCGTTTTTGGTGAGCTGACCGCAAGTCAAAAATTTTGGTTCAGGACCTATACTGGTTCCCCGTGGGAGGCTGAGACTTTGTTTAATTCTTCTTACTGCCTGGAAATTACAGTGATATGTGCCCGTCGAAATGCCTAACAGCTACTCTCTCATTGGTTCTCCCTATTCCCTTTCATCTTCTGCCAAATTGGAAACCTGCGCGAACCAGGAGGTTAAAGGGGCTGTCTCTCCAAGTTGGGAGATTGATAGAAAAGCAAATGGAAAGTCAAACCGGAGCACCAGGAGAGGGACTATTCGTTGAGTTTTAGAAATCTTTCGTATTCACAGTGTGTCCGTTCTCTAGGTTTCCCGTACATGTTATAACTGTAGTAATATTCCCTTCAACCTGGAGAGTTGGGACCCATGGAAAGGGTGCCATGCATTATTGCTTTAAAGGGTCTGCATTTGCTCACCCAATCTCACCAATCCTCTCAGTCCCAAGTGTCCAGCCTTATGCCACATCCAGCTGTCATTGTAGATAGGCTCATTCCAGGTTTCATCAGAGACCCTGAAGGAATTGTAAAGAATTTCCCAGTTTTTTTGTTTTGTTTTTGAAATTCCTTTTTATACTGGTTTTGAGCTGATTCTCGCTGCCATGTTTATGCCAGTCTAGACACACTTGATTCCCTTACGGAGACATATCAATACATAGGTTTTAAGATTCTTACTAGTCAGATATATTCCCCTACGGGAAATATGGGGTTTTGAGTCCCTTTCACTGAGGAAGGTGTTGGTCTTGTCTATTCCATAGTTGGTTTTTGGAATGGTACCTGTGCTTATTTCAAACTCTGGTTTTATGCATCACCCCACCTCTCCTTCCCCTTTAAGCAGGCATAAGAGTGTTTTCTAAATGTGAGACACTGTTCTCTTTCCTAACTCAGTTCAAGTGTAGCCATGTTTACAGGATCTTCATAAGTGATATCTTATGATAAGTTTCTTTTTCTGTGTGACTTATTTTACTTAGAATCATCGTACCTGAATCCACCCATTTTGCTGCTACTGGTCTTATGACATTGATTTCATGGCTGACGGGTATTCCATCGTACGTAAGTACCACAATTTTTTGAACCATTTTGATATTTCCTGGGATATTTAAGGTGTACCCAAGTTGAGGTCCTTGTAAGCACTGCAGCCCTAAATTTTGGGGTGGCTCTGTCTTATTGATTTTCAGTTTTCCCAAGGTATATTCCCTAGACTGGAAGTGCCCTTGGCTCTGTAGCTCTGTTCTTTACTTGTTTTAGGGAACACAATGCACTCTTCCAGAGAGGCAGTTGGCAATTTATATCCCGCCCATCAGCATAACAAGGCTCCCTGTTCTCCAGGGCCTGTCTTGCCTTTCTGGGTTTTACACATTTTGTGGATGTCCCTTTTGACCGGTGGGAAGTGATACTTCTTTGTAGTGCAGATTTGCATTGCCCGCTTGCTTGCTTGGCCAAAAAGGGCGTATGCGTTTTCTCCTGAATGTATTCAGGAGAAAACACATACGCCCTTTTTGGCCAAGTGCATCATTGTCGAAGTTGTGCACCTATTCCTGTGCTTTAAAGGCGATTCCAACGTACCTTTTGAAATCTGTTTCCTGCTATTCTGCCTCGCTTTCAAGTCCGCATCGTTGCCTTCCCTCAACAGATTTTTGGACGATAGTTGTCCTTTATTACTCGGCCAGTTTGTGAATTGCTGTGCCCCTGAGCTCCATTTTTCAACTCGTTTTTGGTGAGCTGACCGCAAGTCCAAAATTTTGGTTCAGGACTTATACTGGTTCCCGGTGTGTGGCTGAGACTTTGGTTAATTCTTCTACCTGCCGGGAAATTACGGTGATATGTTCCCGTCCAAATGCCTAACAGCTACTCTCTCATTGGTTCTCCCTCTGCCCTTTCATCCTCTGCCAAATTTGCAACCTGTGCGAACCAGGAGGTTAAAGGGGCTTTCTCTCCAAGTTGGGAGGTTTAGAGTAAATCAGATGGAAAGTCAAACCGGAGCACCAGGAGAGGGACAATTCGTTGAGTTTTAGTACCTTTCGTATTCACAGTGTGTCCGTTCTCTAGGTTTCCCGTACATGTTATAGCTGTAGTAATATTCCCTTCAACCTGGAGATTTGGGACCCATGGAATGGGTGCCAGGCATTTGTGCTTTAAAGGGTCTGCATTTGCTCACCCAATCTCACCTATCGTCTCACTCCCAAGTGTCCCTCCTTATGCCACATCCAGGTGTCATTGTAGATAGGGTCATTCCAGGTTTCAACAGATACCCTTAAGGAATTGTAAAGAACTTCCCAGTTTTTTTTTTTTTTTTTTTTTTTTTTTGTGGTACGCGGGCCTCTCACTGCTGTGGCCTCTCCCGTTGCGGAGCACAGGCTCCGGATGCGCAGGCTCAGCAGCCATGGCTCACGGGCCCAGCCGTTCCGCGGCATATGGGATCATCCCAGACCAGGGCACGAACCCGTATCCCCTGCATCGGCAGGCGGACTCTCAACCTCTGCGCCACCAGGGAGGCCCTTTGTTTTGTTTTTGAAATTCCTTTTTATAGTGGGTTTGAGCTGATTCTCTCTGCCATGTTTATGCCAGTGTAGACACACTTGATTCCCTTACGGAGACATATCAATATATAGGTTTTAAGATTCTTACTAGTCAGATATATTCCTCTGCGGGAAATATGGGGTTTTGAGTCCCTTTCACTGAGGAAGGTGTCGGTCTTGTTTATTCCATAGTTGGTTTTTGGAACGGTACCTGTGCTTATATCAAACTCTGGTTTTATGCATCACCCCACCTCTCCTTCCCCCTTAAGCAGGCATAAGAGTGTTTTCTAAATGTGAGACACTGTTCTCTTTCCTAACTCAGTTCAAGTGTAGCCATGTTTACAGGATCTTCATAAGTGATATCTTATGATAAGTTTCTTTTTCTGTGTAACTTATTTCACTTAGAATCATCGTACCTGAATCCACCCATTTTGCTGCTACTGGTCTTATGACATTGATTTCATGGCTGAGGGATATTCCATCGTACGTAAGTACCACAATTTTTTGAACCATTTTTATATTTCATGGGATATTTAAGGTGTACACAAGTTGAGGTCCTTGTGAGCAGTGCAGCCCTAAATTTTGGGGTGGCTCTGTCTTATTGATTTTCAGTTTTCCCAAGGTATATTCCCTAGACTGGAAGTGCCCTTGGCTCTGTAGCTCTGTTCTTTACTTGTTTTAGGGAACACAATGCACTCTTCCATAGAGGCAGTTGGCAATTTACATCCCGCCCATCAGCATAACAAGGCTCCCTGTTCTCCAGGTCCTGTCTTGCCTTTCTGGTTTTTACACATTTTGTGGATGTCCCTTTTGGCCGGTGGGAAGTGATACTTCTTTGTAGTGCAGATTTGCATTGCCCACTTGCTTGCTTGGCCAAAAAGGGCGTATGCGTTTTCTCCTGAATATATTCAGGAGAAAACGCATACGCCCTTTTTGGCCAAGTGCATCATTGTCGAAGTTGTGCCCCTATTCCTGTGCTTTAAAGGCGATTCCAACGTACCTCTTGAAATCTGTTTCCTGCTATTCTGCCTCGCTTTCAAGTCCACCTCGTTGCCTTCCCTCAACAGATTTTTGTTCGATAGTTGTCCTTTATTACTCGGCCAGTTTGTGAATTGCTGTGCCCCTGAGCTCCATTTTTCAACTCGTTTTTGGTGAGCTGACCGCAAGTCCAAAATTTTGGTTCAGGACCTATGCTGGTTCCCGTTGGGTGGCTGAGACTTTGGTTAATTCTTCTTCCTGTCGGGAAATTACAGTGATATGTGCCCATCCAAATGCCTAACAGCTACTCTCTCATTGGTTCTCCCTATTCCCTTTCATCCTCTGCCAAATTGGCAACCTGTGCGAACCAGGAGGTTAAAGGGGCTGTCTCTCCAAGTTGGGAGGTGGATAGTAAAGCAGATGGAAAGTCAAACCGGAGCACCAGGAGAGGGACTATTCGTTGAGTTTTAGAAACCTTTCGTATTCACAGTGTGTCCGCTCTCTAAGTTTCCCGTACATGTTATAACTGTAGTAATAATCCCTTCAACCTGGAGAGTTGGGACCCATGGAATGGGTGCCATGCATTATTGCTTTAAAGGGTCTGCATTTGCTCACCCAATCTCACCAATCCTCTCAGTCCCAAGTGTCCAGCCGTATGCCACATCCAGCTGTCGTTGTAGATAGGGTCATTCCAGGTTTCATCAGAGACCCTGAAGGAATTGTAAATAATTTTCCTGTTTTTTTTTTTTTTTTTGAAATTCCTTTTGATAGTGGGTTTGAGCTGATTCTCGCTGCCATGATTATGCCAGTCTAAACACACTTGATTCCCTTACGGAGACATGTCAATCCATAGGTTTTAAGATTCTTACTAGTCAGATATATTCCTCTGCGGGAAATATGGGGTTTTGAGTCCCTTTCACTGAGGAAGGTGTAGGTCTTGTCTATTCCATAGTTGGTTTTTGGAACGGTACCTGTGCTTATATCAAGCTCTGGTTTTATGCATCACCCCACCTCTCCTTCCCCCTTAAGCAGGAATAAGAGTGTTTTCTAAATGTGAGACACTGTTCTCTTTCCTAACTCAGTTCAAGTGTAGCCATGTTTACAGGATCTTCATAAGTGATATCTTATGATAAGTTTCTTTTTCTCTGTGACTTATTTCACTTAGAATCATCGTACCTGAATCCACCCATTTTGATGCTACTGGTCTTATGACATTGATTTCATGGCTGAGGGATATTCCATCGTACGTAAGTACCACAATTTTTTGAACCATTTTTATATTTCCTGGGATATTTAAGGTGTACCCAAGTTGAGGTCCTTGTAAGCAGTGCAGCCCTAAATTTTGGGGTGGCTCTGTCTTATTAATTTTCAGTTTTCCCAAGGTATATTCCCTAGACTGGAAGTGCCCTTGGCTCTGTAGCTCTGTTCTTTACTTGTATTAGGGAACACAATGCACTCCTCCAGAGAGGCAGTTGGCAATTTACATCCCGCCCATCAACATAACAATGCTCCCTGTTCTCCAGGGCCTGTCTTGCCTTTCTGGTTTTTACACATTTTGTGGATGTCCCTTTTGACCGGTGGGAAGTGATACTTCTTTGTAGTGCAGATTTGCATTGCCCGCTTGCTTGCTTGGCCAAAAGGGGCGTATGCGTTTTCTCCTGAATATATTCAGCAGAAAACGCATACGCCCTTTTTGGCCAAGTGCATCATTGTCGAAGTTGTGCCCCTCTTCCTGTGCTTTAAAGGTGATTCCAACATACCTCTTGAAATCTGTTTCCTGCTATTCTGCCTCGCTTTCAAGTCCGCCTCGTTGCCTTCCCTCAACAGATTTTTGGACGATAGTTGTCCTTTATTACTCGGCCAGTTTGTGAATTGCTGTGCCCCTGAGCTCCATTATTCAACTCGTTTTTGGTGAGCTGACCGCAAGTCCAAAATTTTGGTTCAGGACCTATACTGGTTCCCGGTGGGTGGCTGAGACTTTGGTTAATTCTTCTTCCTGCCGGGAAATTACAGTGATATGTGCCCGTCCAAATGCCTAACAGCTACTCTCTCATTGGTTCTCCCTCTTCCCTTTCATCCTCTGCCAAATTGGCAACCTGTGCGAACCAGGAGGTTAAAGGGGCTGTCTCTCCAAGTTGGGAGGTTGATAGTAAAGCAGATGGAAAGTCAAACCGGAGCACCAGGAGAGGGACTATTCGTTGAGTTTTAGAAACCTTTCGTAATCACTGTGTGTCCGTTCTCTAGGTTTCCCGTACATGTTATAACTGTAGTAATATTCCCTTCAACCTGGAGAGTTGGGACCCATGGAATGGGAGCCAGGCATTTGTGCTTTAAAGGTTCTGCATTTGCTCACCAAATCTCACCAATCGTCTCAGTCCCAAGTGTCCCTCCTTATGCCACATCCAGCTGTCAGTGTAGATAGGGTCATTCCAGGTTTCATCAGAGACCCTGAAGGAATTGTAAAGAATTTCCCAGTTTTTTTGTTTTGTTTTTGAAATTCCTTTTGATAGTGGGTTTGAGCTGATTCTCGCTGCCATGTTTATGCCAGTCTAGACACACTTGATTCCCTTACGGAGACATATCAATACATAGGTTTTAAGATTCTTACTAGTCAGATATATTCCTCTGCGGGAAATATGGGGTTTTGAGTCCCTTTCACTGAGGAAGGTGTAGGTCTTGTCTATTCCATAGTTGGTTTTTGGAACGGTACCTGTGCTTATATCAAAGTCTGGTTTTATGCATCACCCCACCTCTCCTTCCCCCTTAAGCAGGCAAAGGAGTGTTTTCTAAATGTGAGACACTGTTCTCTTTCCTACCTCAGTTCAAGTGTAGCCATGTTTACAGGATCTTCATAAGTGATATCTTATGATAAGTTTCTTTTTCTGTGTGACTTATTTCACTTAGAATCATCGTACCTGAATCCACCCATTTTGCTGCTACTGGTCTTATGACATTGATTTCATTGCTGAGGGATATTCCATCGTACGTAAGTACCACAATTTTTTGAACCATTTTTATATTTCCTGGGATATTTAAGGTGTACCCAAGTTGAGGTCCTTGTAAGCAGTGCAGCCCTAAATTTTGGGGTGGCTCTGTCTTATTTATTTTCCGTGTTCCCAAGGTATATTCCATAGACTGGAAGTGCCCTTGGCTCTGTAGCTCTGTTCTTTACTTGTTTTAGGGAACACAATGTACTCCTCCAGAGAGGCAGTTGGCAATTTACATCCCGCCCATCAGCATTACAAGGCTCCCTGTTCTCCAGGGCCTGTCTTGCCTTTCTGGTTTTTACACATTTTGTGGATGTCCCTTTTGACCGGTGGGAAGTGATACTTCTTTGTAGTGCAGATTTGCATTGCCCACTTGCTTGCTTGGCCAAAAAGGGCGTATGCGTTTTCTGCTGAATATATTCAGGAGAAAACCCATACGCCCTTTTTGGCCAAGTGCATCATTGTCGAAGTTGTGCCCCTCTTCCTGTGCTTTAAAGGCGATTCCAACGTACCTATTGAAATCTGTTTCCTGCTATTCTGCCTCGCTTTCAAGTCCGCCTCGTTGCCTTCCCTCAACAGATTTTTGGACGATAGTTGTCCTTTATTACTCGGCCAGTTTGTGAATTGCTGTGCCCCTGAGCTCCATTTTTCAAATCGTTATTGGTGAGCTGACCACAAGTCCAAAATTTTGGTTCAGGACCTATGCTGTTTCCCGGTGGGGCGCTGAGACTTTATTTAATTCTTCTTCCTGGCGGGAAGTTAGAGTGATATGTGCCCATTTAAATGCCTAACAGCTACTCTCTCATTGGTTCTCCCTCTTCCATTTCATACTCTGCCAAATTGGAAACCTGTTTGAACCAGGAGGTTGAAGGGGCTGTCTCTCCAAGATGGGAGATTGATAGTAAAGCAGATGGAAAGTCAAATCGGAGCACCAGGAGGGGGACTATTCATTGAGATTTAGAAACCTTTCGTATTCACAGTGTGTCCGTTCTCTAGGTTTCTCGTACATGTTATAACTGTAGTAATATTCCCTTCAACCTGGAGAGTTGGGACCCATGGAATGGGTGCCATGCATTATTGCTTTAAAGGGTCTGCATTTGCTCACCCAATCTCACCAATCCTCTCAGTCCCAAGTGTCCAGCCTTATGCCACATCCAGCTGTCGTTGTAGATACGGTCATTCCAGGTTTCATCAGAGACCCTGAAGGAATTGTAAAGAATTTCCCAGTTTTTTTGTTTTGTTTTTGAAATTCCTTTTTATAGTGGGTTTGAGCTGATTCTCGCTGCCGTGTTTATGCCAGTCTAGACACACTCGATTCCCTTACGGATACACATCAATCCATAGGTTTTAAGATTCTTACTAGTCAGATATATTCCTCTGCGGGAAATATGGGGTTTTGAGTCCCTTTCACTGAGGAAGGTGTAGGTCTTGTCTATTCCATAGCTGGTGTTTGGAACGGTACCTGTGCTTATATCAAACTCTGGTTTTATGCATCACCCCACGTCTCCTTCCCCCTTAAGCAGGCATAAGAGTGTTTTCTAAATGTGAGACACTGTTCTCTTTCCTAACTCATTTCAAGTGTAGCCATGTTTACAGGATCTTCATAAGTGATATCTTATGATAAGTTTCTTTTTCTCTGTGACTTATTTCACTTAGAATCATCGTACCTGAATCCACCCATTTTGCTGCTACTGGTCTTATGACATTGATTTCAAGGCTGAGGGATATTCCATCGTACGTAAGTACCACAATTTTTTGAACCATTTTTATATTTCCTGGGATATTTCAGGTGTACCCAAGTTGAGGTCCTTGTAAGCAGTGCAGCCCTAAATTTTGGGGTGGCTCCGACTTATTGATTTTCAGTTTTCCCAAGGTATATTCCCTAGACTGGAAGTGCCCTTGGCTCTGTAGCTCTGTTCTTTACTTGTTTTAGGGAACACAATGCACTCCTCCAGAGAGGCAGTTGGCAATTTACATCCCGCCCATCAACATAACAATGCTCCCTGTTCTCCAGGGCCTGTCTTGCCTTTCTGGTTTTTACACATTTTGTGGATATCCCTTTTGACCGGTGGGAAGTGATACTTCTCTGTAGTGCAGATTTGCATTGCCCGCTTGCTTGCTAGGCCAAAAAGGGCGTATGCGTTTCCTCCTGAAGGAGAAAACGCATACACCCTTTTTGGCCAATTGCATCATTGTAGAATTTGGGCCCCTCTTCCTGTGCTTTAAAACCGATGCCAACGTACCTCTTGAAATCTGTTTCTTCCTATTCTGCCTCGCTTTCAAGTCCGGTTCTTTGTCCTCCCTCAACAGATTTTTGAACGATAGTTGTCCATTATTACTCGGGCAGTTTGTGAATTGCTGTGCCCCTGAGCTCCATTTTTCAACTCGTTTTTTGTGAGCTGACTGCAAGCCCAAAATTTTGGCTCAGAACCTATACGGGTTCCTGGTGGGTGGCTGAGACTTTGGTTAATTCTTCTTCGTGCTGGTAAATTAGAGTGACATGTGCCCTTCCAAATGCCTAACAGCTACTCTCACATTGGTTCTCCCTCTTCCCTTTCATCCTCTGCCAAATTGGCAACCTGTGCCAACTAGTAGGTTAAAGGGGCTGTCTCTCCAAGTTGGGAGATTGATAGTAAAGCAGATGGAAAGTCAAACCGGAGCACCAGGAGAGGGACTATTCGTTGAGTTTTAGAAACCTTTCGTATTCACAGTGTGTCCGTTCTCTAGGTTTCCCGTACATGTTATAACTGTAGTAATATTCCCTTCAACCTGGAGAGTTGGGACCCATGGAATGGGTTCCAAGCATTATTGCTTTAAAGGGTCTGCATTTGCGCACCCAATCTCACCAATCTTCTCAGTCCCAGTTGTCCAGCCTTTTGCCACATCCAGCTGTCGTTGTAGATAGGGTCATTCCAGGTTTCATCAGAGACCCTGAAGGAATTGTAAAGAATTTCCCAGTTTTTTTGTTTTGTTTTTGAAATTCCTTTTTATAGTGGGTTTGAGCTGATTCTCGCTGCCATGTTTATGCCAGTCTAGACACACTTGATTCCCTTACGGAGACATATCAATACATAGGTTTTAAGATTCTAACTAGTCAGATATATTCCTCTGCGGGAAATATGGGGTTTTGAGTCCCTTTCACTGAGGAAGGTGTAGGTCTTGTCTATTCCATAGTTGGTTTTTGGAACGGTACCTGTGCTTATATCAAACTCTGGTTTTATGCATCACCCCACCTCTCCTTCCCCCTTAAGCAGGCATTAGAGTGTTTTCTAAATGTGAGACACTGTTCTCTTTCCTAACTCAGTTCAAGTTTAGCCATGTTTACAGGATCTTCATAAGTGATATCTTGTGATAAGTTTCTTTTTCTGTGTGACTTATTTCTCTTAGAATCATCGTACCTGAATCCACCCATTTTGCTGCTACTGGTCTTATGACATTGATTTCATGGCTGAGGGATATTCCATCGTACGTAAGTACCACAATTTTTTGAACCATTTTTATATTTCCTGGGATATTTAAGGTGTACCCAATTTGAGGTCCTTGTAAGCAGTGCAGCCCTAAATTTTGGTGTGTCTCTGTCTTATTGATTTTCGGTTTACCAAAGGTATATTCCCAAGACTGGAAGTGCCCTTGGCTCTGTAGCTCTGTTCTTTACTTGTTTTAGGGAACACAATGTACTCCTCCAGAGAAGCAGTTGGCAATTTACATCCTGCCCATCAGCATATCAAGGCTCCCTGTTCTCCAGGGCCTGTCTTGCCTTTCTGGTTTTTACACATTTTGTGGATGTCCCTTTTGACTGGTGGGAAGTGATACTTCTTTTTGTGCAGATTTGCATTGCCTGCTTTCTTGCTTTGCCAAAAAGGGCGTATGCATTTTCTCCTGAATATATTCAGGACAAAACGCATACGCCCTTTTTGGCCAAGTGCATCATTGTCGAAGTTGTGCCCCTCTTCCTGTGCTTTAATGCCGATGCCAACGTACCTCTTGAAATCTGTTTCTTCCTATTCTGCCTCGCTTTCAAGTCCGGTTCTTATTCCTCCCTCAACAGATTTTAGAACGATAGATGTCCTTTATTACAGGCCAGTTTGTGAATTGCTGTGCCCCTGAGCTCCATTTTTCAAGTCCTTTTTGTGAGCTGACTGCAAGTCCAAAATTTTGGCTCAGAACCTATACTGGTTCCCGGTGGGTGGCTGAGACTTTGGTTAATTCTTCTTCCTGCTGGGAAATTAGAGTGACATGTGCCCGTCCAAATGCCTAAGAGCTACTCTCTCATTGGTTCTCCCTCTTCCCTTTCACCCTCTGCCAAATTGGCAACCTGTGCGAACCAGGAGGTTAAAGGGGCTGTCTCTCCAAGTTGCGAGATTGATATTAAAGCAAATGGAAAGTCAAACCGGAGCACCATGATAGGCACTATTCGTTGAGATTTAGAAACTTTTTGTATTCACAGTGTGTCCGTTCTCTAGGTTTCCCGTACATGTCATAGCTGTAGTAATATTCCCTTCAACCTGGAGAGTTGGGACCCATGGAATGGGTGCCATGCATTATTGCTTTAAAGGGTCTGCATTTGCTCACCCAATCGCACCAATCCTCTCAGTCCAAAGTGTCCAGCCTTATGCCACATCCAGCTGTCATTGTACATAGGGTCATTCCGGATTTCATCAGAGACCCTGAAGGAATTGTAAAGAATTTCCCAGTTTTTTTGTTTTGTTTTTGAAATTCCTTTTTATACTGGTTTTGAGCTGATTCTCGCTGCCACGTTTATGCCATTCTAGACACACTTGATTCCCTTACGGAGACATATCAATACATTGGTTTTAAGATTCTTCCTAGTCAGATATATTCCTCTGCGGTAAATATGGGGTTTTGAGTCCCTTTCACTGAGGAAGGTGTAGGTCTTGTCTATTCCATAGTTGGTTTTTGGAACGGTATCTGTGCTTATATCAAACTCTAGTTTTATGCATCACCCCACCTCTCCTTCCCCCTTAAGCAGGAATAAGAGTGTTTTCTAAATGTGAGACACTGTTCTCTTTCCTAACTCAGTTCAAGTGTAGCCATGTTTCCAGGATCTTCATGAGTGATATCTTATGATAAGTTTCTTTTTCTGTGTGACTTATTTCACTTAGAATCATCGTACCTGAATCCACCCATTTTGCTGCTACTGGTCTTATGACATTGATTTCATGGCTGAGGGATATTCCATCGTACGTAAGTACCACAATTTTTTGAACCATTTTTATATTTCCTGGGATATTTAAGGTGTACCCAAGTTGAGGTCCTTGTAAGCAGTGCAGCCCTAAATTTTGGGGTGGCTCTGTCTTATTAATTTTCAGTTTTCCCAAGGTATATTCCCTAGACTGGAAGTGCCCTTGGCTCTGTAGCTCTGTTCTTTACTTGTATTAGGGAACACAATGCACTCCTCCAGAAAGGCAGTTGGCAATTTACATCCCACCCATCAGCATAACAAGGCTCCCTGTTCTCCAGGGCCTGTCTTGCCTTTCTGGTTTTTACACATTTTGTGGATGTCCCTTTTGACCGGTGGGAAGTGATACTTCTTTGTAGTGCAGATTTGCATTGCCCGCTTGCTTGCTTGGCCAAAAGGGGCGTATGCGTTTTCTCCTGAATATATTCAGCAGAAAACGCATACGCCCTTTTTGGCCAAGTGCATCATTGTCGAAGTTGTGCCCCTCTTCCTGTGCTTTAAAGGTGATTCCAACATACCTCTTGAAATCTGTTTCCTGCTATTCTGCCTCGCTTTCAAGTCCGCCTCGTTGCCTTCCCTCAACAGATTTTTGGACGATAGTTGTCCTTTATTACTCGGCCAGTTTGTGAATTGCTGTGCCCCTGAGCTCCATTTTTCAACTCGTTTTTGGTGAGCTGACCGCAAGTCCAAAATTTTGGTTCAGGACCTATACTGGTTCCCGGTGGGTGGCTGAGACTTTGGTTAATTCTTCTTCCTGCCGGGAAATTACAGTGATATGTGCCCGTCCAAATGCCTAACAGCTACTCTCTCATTGGTTCTCCCTCTTCCCTTTCATCCTCTGCCAAATTGGCAACCTGTGCGAACCAGGAGGTTAAAGGGGCTGTCTCTCCAAGTTGGGAGGTTGATAGTAAAGCAGATGGAAAGTCAAACCGGAGCACCAGGAGAGGGACTATTCGTTGAGTTTTAGAAACCTTTCGTATTCACCGTGTGTCCGTTCTCTAGGTTTCCCGTACATGTTATAACTGTAGTAATATTCCCTTCAACCTGGAGAGTTGGGACCCATGGAATGGGAGCCAGGCATTTGTGCTTTAAAGGTTCTGCATTTGCTCACCAAATCTCACCAATCGTCTCAGTCCCAAGTGTCCCTCCTTATGCCACATCCAGCTGTCAGTGTAGATAGGGTCATTCCAGGTTTCATCAGAGACCCTGAAGGAATTGTAAAGAATTTCCCAGTTTTTTTGTTTTGTTTTTGAAATTCCTTTTGATAGTGGGTTTGAGCTGATTCTCGCTGCCATGTTTATGCCAGTCTAGACACACTTGATTCCCTTACGGAGACATATCAATATATAGGTTTTAAGATTCTTACTAGTCAGATATATTCCTCTGCGGGAAATATGGGGTTTTGAGTCCCTTTCACTGAGGAAGGTGTAGGTCTTGTCTATTCCATAGTTGGTTTTTGGAACGGTACCTGTGCTTATATCAAACTCTGGTTTTATGCATCACCCCACCTCTCCTTCCCCCTTAAGCAGGCATAAGAGTGTTTTCTAAATGTGAGACACTGTTCTCTTTCCTAACTCAGTTCAAGTGTAGCCATGTTTACAGGATCTTCATAAGTGATATCTTATGATAAGTTTCTTTTTCTGTGTGACTTATTTCACTTAGAATCATCGTACCTGAATCCACCCATTTTGCTGCTACTGGTCTTATGACATTGATTTCATTGCTGAGGGATATTCCATCGTACGTAAGTACCACAATTTTTTGAACCATTTTTATATTTCCTGGGATATTTAAGGTGTACCCAAGTTGAGGTCCTTGTAAGCAGTGCAGCCCTAAATTTTGGGGTGGCTCTGTCTTATTTATTTTCAGTGTTCCCAAGGTATATTCCATAGACTGGAAGTGCCCTTGGCTCTGTAGCTCTGTTCTTTACTTGTTTTAGGGAACACAATGTACTCCTCCAGAGAGGCAGTTGGCAATTTACATCCCGCCCATCAGCATTACAAGGCTCCCTGTTCTCCAGGGCCTGTCTTGCCTTTCTGGTTTTTACACATTTTGTGGATGTCCCTTTTGACCGGTGGGAAGTGATACTTCTTTGTAGTGCAGATTTGCATTGCCCACTTGCTTGCTTGGCCAAAAAGGGCGTATGCGTTTTCTGCTGAATATGTTCAGGAGAAAACCCATACGCCCTTTTTGGCCAAGTGCATCATTGTCGAAGTTGTGCCCCTCTTCCTGTGCTTTAAAGGCGATCCCAACGTACCTATTGAAATCTGTTTCCTGCTATTCTGCCTCGCTTTCAAGTCCGCCTCGTTGCCTTCCCTCAACAGATTTTTGGACGATAGTTGTCCTTTATTACTCGGCCAGTTTGTGAATTGCTGTGCCCCTGAGCTCCATTTTTCAAATCGTTATTGGTGAGCTGACCACAAGTCCAAAATTTTGGTTCAGGACCTATGCTGTTTCCCGGTGGGGCGCTGAGACTTTATTTAATTCTTCTTCCTGGCGGGAAGTTAGAGTGATATGTGCCCATTTAAATGCCTAACAGCTACTCTCTCATTGGTTCTCCCTCTTCCATTTCATACTCTGCCAAATTGGAAACCTGTTTGAACCAGGAGGTTGAAGGGGCTGTCTCTCCAAGATGGGAGATTGATAGTAAAGCAGATGGAAAGTCAAATCGGAGCACCAGGAGAGGGACTATTCATTGAGTTTTAGAAACCATTCGTATTCACAGTGTGTCCGTTCTCTAGGTTTCTCGTACATGTTATAACTGTAGTAATATTCCCTTCAACCTGGAGAGTTGGGACCCATGGAATGGGTGCCATGCATTATTGCTTTAAAGGGTCTGCATTTGCTCACCCAATCTCACCAATCCTCTCAGTCCCAAGTGTCCAGCCTTATGCCAAATCCAGCTTTCGTTGTAGATACGGTCATTCCAGGTTTCATCAGAGACCCTGAAGGAATTGTAAAGAATTTCCCAGTTTTTTTGTTTTGTTTTTGAAATTCCTTTTTATAGTGGGTTTGAGCTGATTCTCGCTGCCATGTTTATGTCAGTCTAGACACACTCGATTCCCTTACGGAGACACATCAATCCATAGGTTTTAAGATTCTTACTAGTCAGATATATTCCTCTGCGGGAAATATGGGGTTTTGAGTCCCTTTCACTGAGGAAGGTGTAGGTCTTGTCTATTCCATAGCTGGTGTTTGGAACGGTACCTGTGCTTATATCAAACTCTGGTTTTATGCATCACCCCACGTCTCCTTCCCCCTTAAGCAGGCATAAGAGTGTTTTCTAAATGTGAGACACTGTTCTCTTTCCTAACTCATTTCAAGTGTAGCCATGTTTACAGGATCTTCATAAGTGATATCTTATGATAAGTTTCTTTTTCTCTGTGACTTATTTCACTTAGAATCATCGTACCTGAATCCACCCATTTTGCTGCTACTGGTCTTATGACATTGATTTCATGGCTGAGGGATATTCCATCGTACGTAAGTACCACAATTTTTTGAACCATTTTTATATTTCCTGGGATATTTCAGGTGTACCCAAGTTGAGGTCCTTGTAAGCAGTGCAGCCCTAAATTTCGGGGTGGCTCTGACTTATTGATTTTCAGTTTTCCCAAGGTATATTCCCTAGACTGGAAGTGCCCTTGGCTCTGTAGCTCTGTTCTTTACTTGTTTTAGGGAACACAATGCACTCCTCCAGAGAGGCAGTTGGCAATTTACATCCTGCCCATCAACATAACAATGCTCCCTGTTCTCCAGGGCCTGTCTTGCCTTTCTGGTTTTTACACATTTTGTGGATGTCCCTTTTGACCGGTGGGAAGTGATACTTCTCTGTAGTGCAGATTTGCATTGCCCGCTTGCTTGCTTGGCCAAAAAGGGAGTATGCGTTTCCTCCTGAAGGAGAAAACGCATACACCCTTTTTGGCCAAGTGCATCATTGTAGAATTTGGGCCCCTCTTCCTGTGCTTTAAAACCGATGCCAACGTACCTCTTGAAATCTGTTTCTTCCTATTCTGCCTCGCTTTCAAGTCCGGTTCTTTGTCCTCCCTCAACAGATTTTTGAACGATAGTTGTCCATTGTTACTCGGCCAGTTTGTGAATTGCTGTGCCCCTGAGCTCCATTTTTCAACTCGTTTTTTGTGAGCTGACTGCAAGCCCAAAATTTTGCTTCCGAACCTATACGGGTTCCTGGTGGGTGGCTGAGTCTTTGGTTAATTCTTCTTCGTGCTGGTAAATTAGAGTGACATGTGCCCTTTCAAATGCCTAACAGCTACTCTCACATTGGTTCTCCCTCTTCCCTTTCATCCTCTGCCAAATTGGCAACCTGTGCCAACTAGGAGGTTAAAGGGGCTGTCTCTCCAAGTTGGGAGATTGATAGTAAAGCAGATGGAAAGTCAAACCGGAGCACCAGGAGAGGGACTATTCGTTGAGTTTTAGAAAATTTTGGTATTCACCGTGTGTCCGTTCTCTAGGTTTCCCGTACATGTTATAACTGTAGTAATATTCCCTTCAACCTGGAGAGTTGGGACCCATGGAATGGGTTCCATGCATTATTGCTTTAAAGGGTCTGCATTTGCTCACCCAATCTCACCAATCTTCTCAGTCCCAATTGTCCAGCCTTTTGCCACATCCAGCTGTCGTTGTAGATAGGGTCATTCCAGGTTTCATCAGAGACCCTGAAGGAATTGTAAAGAATTTCCCAGTTTTTTTGTTTTGTTTTTGAAATTCCTTTTTATAGTGGGTTTGAGCTGATTCTCGCTGCCATGTTTATGCCAGTCTAGACACACTTGATTCCCTTACGGAGACATATCAATACATAGGTTTTAAGATTCTTACTAGTCAGATATATTCCTCTGCGGGAAATATGGGGTTTTGAGTCCCTTTCACTGAGGAAGGTGTAGGTCTTGTCTATTCCATAGCTGGTGTTTGGAACGGTACCTGTGCTTATATCAAAGTCTGGTTTTATGCATCACCCCACCTCTCCTTCCCCCTTAAGCAGGCAAAGGAGTGTTTTCTAAATGTGAGACACTGTTCTCTTTCCTAACTCAGTTCAAGTGTAGCCATGTTTACAGGATCTTCATAAGTGATATCTTATGATAAGTTTCTTTTTCTGTGTGACTTATTTCACTTAGAATCATCGTACCTGAATCCACCCATTTTGCTGCTACTGGTCTTATGACATTGATTTCATTGCTGAGGGATATTCCATCGTACGTAAGTACCACAATTTTTTGAACCATTTTTATATTTCCTGGGATATTTAAGGTGTACCCAAGTTGAGGTCCTTGTAAGCAGTGCAGCCCTAAATTTTGGGGTGGCTCTGTCTTATTTATTTTCAGTGTTCCCAAGGTATATTCCATAGACTGGAAGTGCCCTTGGCTCTGTAGCTCTGTTCTTTACTTGTTTTAGGGAACACAATGTACTCCTCCAGAGAGGCAGTTGGCAATTTACATCCCGCCCATCAGCATTACAAGGCTCCCTGTTCTCCAGGGCCTGTCTTGCCTTTCTGGTTTTTACACATTTTGTGGATGTCCCTTTTGACCGGTGGGAAGTGATACTTCTTTGTAGTGCAGATTTGCATTGCCCACTTGCTTGCTTGGCCAAAAAGGGCGTATGCGTTTTCTGCTGAATATATTCAGGAGAAAACCCATACGCCCTTTTTGGCCAAGTGCATCATTGTCGAAGTTGTGCCCCTCTTCCTGTGCTTTAAAGGCGATTCCAACGTACCTATTGAATTCTGTTTCCTGCTATTCTGCCTCGCTTTCAAGTCCGCCTCGTTGCCTTCCCTCAACAGATTTTTGGACGATAGTTGTCCTTTATTACTCGGCCAGTTTGTGAATTGCTGTGCCCCTGAGCTCCATTTTTCAAATCGTTATTGGTGAGCTGACCACAAGTCCAAAATTTTGGTTCAGGACCTATGCTGTTTCCCGGTGGGGCGCTGAGACTTTATTTAATTCTTCTTCCTGGCGGGAAGTTAGAGTGATATGTGCCCATTTAAATGCCTAACAGCTACTCTCTCATTGGTTCTCCCTCTTCCATTTCATACTCTGCCAAATTGGAAACCTGTTTGAACCAGGAGGTTGAAGGGGCTGTCTCTCCAAGATGGGAGATTGATAGTAAAGCAGATGGAAAGTCAAATCGGAGCACCAGGAGGGGGACTATTCATTGAGTTTTAGAAACCTTTCGTATTCACAGTGTGTCCGTTCTCTAGGTTTCTCGTACATGTTATAACTGTAGTAATATTCCCTTCAACCTGGAGAGTTGGGACCCATGGAATGGGTGCCATGCATTATTGCTTTAAAGGGTCTGCATTTGCTCACCCAATCTCACCAATCCTCTCAGTCCCAAGTGTCCAGCCTTATGCCACATCCAGCTGTCGTTGTAGATACGGTCATTCCAGGTTTCATCAGAGACCCTGAAGGAATTGTAAAGAATTTCCCAGTTTTTTTGTTTTGTTTTTGAAATTCCTTTTTATAGTGGGTTTGAGCTGATTCTCGCTGCCGTGTTTATGCCAGTCTAGACACACTCGATTCCCTTACGGAGACACATCAATCCATAGGTTTTAAGATTCTTACTAGTCAGATATATTCCTCTGCGGGAAATATGGGGTTTTGAGTCCCTTTCACTGAGGAAGGTGTAGGTCTTGTCTATTCCATAGCTGGTGTTTGGAACGGTACCTGTGCTTATATCAAACTCTGGTTTTATGCATCACCCCACGTCTCCTTCCCCCTTAAGCAGGCATAAGAGTGTTTTCTAAATGTGAGACACTGTTCTCTTTCCTAACTCATTTCAAGTGTAGCCATGTTTACAGGATCTTCATAAGTGATATCTTATGATAAGTTTCTTTTTCTCTGTGACTTATTTCACTTAGAATCATCGTACCTGAATCCACCCATTTTGCTGCTACTGGTCTTATGACATTGATTTCAAGGCTGAGGGATATTCCATCGTACGTAAGTACCACAATTTTTTGAACCATTTTTATATTTCCTGGGATATTTCAGGTGAACCCAAGTTGAGGTCCTTGTAAGCAGTGCAGCCCTAAATTTTGGGGTGGCTCCGACTTATTGATTTTCAGTTTTCCCAAGGTATATTCCCTAGACTGGAAGTGCCCTTGGCTCTGTAGCTCTGTTCTTTACTTGTTTTAGGGAACACAATGCACTCCTCCAGAGAGGCAGTTGGCAATTTACATCCCGCCCATCAACATAACAATGCTCCCTGTTCTCCAGGGCCTGTCTTGCCTTTCTGGTTTTTACACATTTTGTGGATGTCCCTTTTGACCGGTGGGAAGTGATACTTCTCTGTAGTGCAGATTTGCATTGCCCGCTTGCTTGCTAGGCCAAAAAGGGCGTATGCGTTTCCTCCTGAAGGAGAAAACGCATACACCCTTTTTGGCCAATTGCATCATTGTAGAATTTGGGCCCCTCTTCCTGTGCTTTAAAACCGATGCCAACGTACCTCATGAAATCTGTTTCTTCCTATTCTGCCTCGCTTTCAAGTCCGGTTCTTTGTCCTCCCTCAACAGATTTTTGAACGATAGTTGTCCATTATTACTCGGGCAGTTTGTGAATTGCTGTGCCCCTGAGCTCCATTTTTCAACTCGTTTTTTGTGAGCTGACTGCAAGCCCAAAATTTTGGCTCAGAACCTATACGGGTTCCTGGTGGGTGGCTGAGACTTTGGTTAATTCTTCTTCGTGCTGGTAAATTAGAGTGACATGTGCCCTTCCAAATGCCTAACAGCTACTCTCACATTGGTTCTCCCTCTTCCCTTTCATCCTCTGCCAAATTGGCAACCTGTGCCAACTAGGAGGTTAAAGGGGCTGTCTCTCCAAGTTGGGAGATTGATAGTAAAGCAGATGGAAAGTCAAACCGGAGCACCAGGAGAGGGACTATTCGTTGAGTTTTAGAAACCTTTCGTATTCACAGTGTGTCCGTTCTCTAGGTTTCCCGTACATGTTATAACTGTAGTAATATTCCCTTCAACCTGGAGAGTTGGGACCCATGGAATGGGTTCCAAGCATTATTGCTTTAAAGGGTCTGCATTTGCGCACCCAATCTCACCAATCTTCTCAGTCCCAATTGTCCAGCCTTTTGCCACATCCAGCTGTCGTTGTAGATAGGGTCATTCCAGGTTTCATCAGAGACCCTGAAGGAATTGTAAAGAATTTCCCAGTTTTTTTGTTTTGTTTTTGAAATTCCTTTTTATAGTGGGTTTGAGCTGATTCTCGCTGCCATGTTTATGCCAGTCTAGACACACTTGATTCCCTTACGGAGACATATCAATACATAGGTTTTAAGATTCTTACTAGTCAGATATATTCCTCTGCGGGAAATATGGGGTTTTGAGTCCCTTTCACTGAGGAAGGTGTAGGTCTTGTCTATTCCTTAGTTGGTTTTTGGAACGGTACCTGTGCTTATATCAAACTCTGGTTTTATGCATCACCCCACCTCTCCTTCCCCCTTAAGCAGGCATAAGAGTGTTTTCTAAATGTGAGACATTCTTCTCTTTCCTAACTCAGTTCAAGTGTAGCCATGTTTCCAGGATCTTCATGAGTGATATCTTATGATAAGTTTCTTTTTCTGTGTGACTTATTTCACTTAGAATCATCGTACCTGAATCCACCCATTTTGTTGCTACTGGTCTTATGACATTGATTTCATGGCTGTGGGATATTCCATCGTACGTAAGTACCACAATTTTTTGAACCATTTTTATATTTCCTGGGATATTTCAGGTGTACCCAAGTTGAGGTCCTTGTAAGCAGTGCAGCCCTAAATTTTTGGGTGGCTCTGTCTTATTGATTTTCAGTTTTCCCAATGTATATTCCCTAGACTGGAAGTGCCCTTGGCTCTGTAGCTCTGTTCTTTACTTGTTTTAGGGAACACAATGCACTCCTCCAGAGAGGCAGTTGGCAATTTACATCCCGCCCATCAGCATAACAAGGCTCCCTGTTCTCCAGGGCCTGTCTTGCCTTTCTGGTTTTTACACATTTTGTGGATGTCCCTTTTGACAGGTGGTAAATGAAACTTCTCTGTAGTGCAGATTTGCATTGCCCGCTTGCTTGATGGCCACAAAGGGCGTATGCGTTTTCACCTAAATATATTCAGGAGAAAACGCTTATGCCCTTTTTGGCCTTGTGCATCATTGTCGAAGTTGTGCCCCTCTTCCTGTGCTTTAAAGGCGATTCCAACGTACCTCTTGAAATCTGTTTCCTGCTATTCTGCCTCGCTTTCAAGTCCGCCTCGTTGCCTTCCCTTAACAGATTTTTGGACGATAGTTTTCCTTTATTACTCGGCCAGTTTGTGAATTGCTGTGCCCCTGAGCTCCATTTTTCAACTCGTTTTTGGTGAGCTGACTGCAAGGCCAAAATTTTGGTTCAGGACCTATACTGTTTCCCTGTGGGGGGCTGAGACTTTGGTTAATTCTTCTTCCTGCCGGGAAATTACAGTGATATGTGCCCGTCCAAATGCCTAACAGCTACTCTCTCATTGGTTCTCCCTCTTCCCTTTCATCCTCTGCCAAATTGGCAACCTGTGCGAACCAGGAGGTTAAAGGGGCTGTCTCTCCAAGTTGGGAGGTTGATAGTAAAGCAGATGGAAAGTCAAACCGGAGCACCAGGAGAGGGACTATTCGTTGAGTTTTAGAAACCTTTCGTATTCACAGTGTGTCCGTTCTCTAGGTTTCCCGCACATGTTATAGCTGTAGTAATATTCCCTTCAACCTGCAGAGTTGGGAGCCGTGGAATGCGTGGCAGGCATTTGTGCTTTAAAGGGTCTGCATTTGCTCACCCAATCTCACCAATCGTCTCAGTCCCAAGTGTCCCTCCTTATGCCACATCCAGCTGTCATTGTAGATAGGGTCATTCCAGGTTTCATCAGAGACCCTGAAGGAATTGTAAAGAATTTCCCAGTTTTTTTGTTTTGTTTTTGAAATTCCTTTTTATAATGGGTTTGAGCTGATTCTCGCTGCCATGTTTTTGCCAGTCTAGACACACTTGATTGCCTTACGGGGACATATCAGTACATAGGTTTTAAGATTCTTACTAGTCAGATATATTCCTCTGCGGGAAACATGGGGTTTTGAGTCCCTTTCACTGAGGAATGTGTAGGTCTTGTCTATTCCATAGTTGTTTTTTGGAACGGTATCTGTGCTTATATAAAACTCTGGTTTTATGCATCACCCCCCCTCTCCTTCCCCCTTAAGCAGGCATAAGAGTGTTTTCTAAATGTGAGACACTCTTCTCTTTCCTAACTCAGTTCAAGTGTAGCCATGTTTACAGGATCTTCATAAGTGATATCGTATGATAAGTTGCTTTTTCTGTGTGACTTATTTCACTTAGAATCATCGTACCTAAATCCACCCATTTTGCTGCTACTGGTCTTATGACATTGATTTCATGGCTGAGGGATATTCCATCGTACGTAAGTACCAGAAATTTTTGAACCATTTTTATATTTCCTGGGATATTTAAGGTGTACCCAAGTTGAGGTCCTTGTAAGCAGTGCAGCCCTAAATTTTGGGGTGGATCTGTCTTATTGATTTTCAGTTTTCCCTACGTATATTCCCTAGACTGGAAGTGCCCTTGGCTCTGTAGCTCTGTTCTTTACTTGTTTTATGGAACACAATGCACTCCTCCAGAGAGGCAGTTGGCAATTTACATCCCGCACATCAGCATAACAAGGCTCCCTGTTCTCCAGGGCCTGTCTTGCCTTTCTGGTATTTACACATTTTGTGGATGTCCCTTTTGACCGGTGGGAAGTGATACTTCTTTGTAGTGCAGATTTGCATTGCCCGCTTGCTTGCTTGGCCAAAAAGGGCGTATGCGTTTTCTCCTGAATATATTCAGGAGAAAACGCATACGCCCTTTTTGGCCAAGTGCATCATTGTCGAAGTTGTGCCCCTCTTCCTGTGCTTTAAAGGCGATTCCAACGTACCTCTTGAAATCTGTTTCCTGCTATTCTGCCTCGCTTTCAAGTCCGCCTCGTTGCCTTCCCTCAACAGATTTTTTGATGATAGTTGTCCTTTATTACTCGGCCAGTTTGTGAATTGCTGTGCCCCTGAGCTCCATTATTCAACTCGTTTTTGGTGAGCTGACCGCAAGTCCAAAATTTTGGTTCAGGATCTATGCTGTTACCCGGTGGGGGGCTGAGACTTTGGTTAATTCTTCTTCCTGCCGGGAAGTTAGAGGTATATGTGCCCGTCCAAATGCCTAACAGCTACTCTCTCATTGGTTCTCCCTCTTCCCTTTCATCCTCTGCCAAATTGGAAACCTGTGCGAACCAGGAGGTTAAAGGGGCTGTCTCTCCAAGTTGGGAGATTGATAGTAAAGCAGATGGAAAGTCAAACCGGAGCACCAGGAGAGGGTCTATTCGTTGAGTTTTAGAAATCTTTCGTATTCACAGTGTGTCCGTTCTCTAGGTTTCCCGTACTTGTTATAGCTGTAGTAATATACCGTACAACCTGGAGAGTTGGGACACATGGAATGGGTGCCATGCATTATTGCTTTAAAGGGTATGCATTTGCTCCCCCAATCTCACCAATCCTCTCAGTCCCAAGTGTCCAGCCTTAAGCCACATCCAGCTGTCGTTGTAGATAGGGTCATTCCAGGTTTCATCAGAGACCCAGAAGGAATTGTAAAGAATTTCCCAGTTTTTTTTGTTTTGTTTTTGAAATTCCTTTTTATACTGGTTTTGAGCTGATTCTCGCTGCCACGTTTATGCCATTCTAGACACACTTGATTCCCTTACGGAGACATATCAATACATTGGTTTTAAGATTCTTACTAGTCAGATATATTCCTCTGCGGGAAATATGGGGTTTTGAGTCCCTTTCACTGAGGAAGGTGTAGGTCTTGTCTATTCCTTAGTTGGTTTTTGGAACGGTACCTGTGCTTATATAAAACTCTGGTTTTATGCATCACCCCACCTCTCCTTCCCCCTTAAGCAGGCATAAGAGTGTTTTCTAAATGTGAGACATTCTTCTATTTCCTAACTCAGTTCAAGTGTAGCCATGTTTCCAGGATCTTCATGAGTGATATCTTATGATAAGTTTCTTTTTCTGTGTGACTTATTTCACTTAGAATCATCGTACCTGAATCCACCCATTTTGCTGCTACTGGTCTTATGACATTGATTTCATGGCTGAGGGATATTCCATCGTACGTAAGTACCACAATTTTTTGAACCATTTTTATATTTCCTGGGATATTTAAGGTGTACCCAAGTTGAGGTCCTTGTAAGCAGTGCAGCCCTAAATTTTGGGGTGGCTCTGTCTTATTGATTTTCAGTTTTCCCAAGGTATATTCCCTAGACTGGAAGTGCCCTTGGCTCTGTAGCTCTGTTCTTTACTTGTTTTAGGGAACACAATGCACTCCTCCAGAGAGGCAGTTGGCAATTTACATCCCGCCCATCAGCATAACAAGGCTCCCTGTTCTCCAGGGCCTGTCTTGCCTTTCTGGTTTTTACACATTTTGTGGATGTCCCTTTTGAGCGGTGGGGGAGTGATACTTCTCTGTAGTGCAGATTTGCATTGCCCGCTTGCTTGCTTGGCCAAAATGCACGTATGCGTTTTCTCCTGAATATATTCAGGAGAAAACGCATACGCCCTTTTTGGCCAAGTGCATCACTGTCAAAGTTGTACCCCTCTTCCTGTGCTTTAAAGGCGATTCCAACGTACCTCTTGAAATCTGTTTCCTGCTATTCTGCCTCGCTTTCAAGTCTGCCTCGTTGCCTTCCCTCAACAGATTTTTGGACGATAGTTGTCCTTTATTACTCGGCCAGTTTGTGAATTGCTGTGCCCCTGAGCTCCATTTTTCAACTCGTTTTTGGTGAGCTGACCGCAAGTCCAAAATTTTGGTTGAGGACCTATGCTCGTTCCCGGTGGGGGGCTGAGACTTTGGTTAATTCTTCTTCCTGCCGGGAAGTTAGAGTGATATGTGCCCGTCCAAATGCCTAACAGCTACTCTCTCATTGGTTCTCCCTCTTCCCTTTCATCCTCTGCCAAATTGGCAACCTGTGCGAACCAGGAGGTTAAAGGGGCTGTCTCTCCAAGTTGGGAGATTGATAGTAAAGCAGATGGAAAGTCAAACCGGAGCACCAGGGGAGGGACTATTCGTTGAGTTTTAGAAACTTTTCATATTCACAGTGTGTCCGTTCTCTAGGTTTCCCGTACATGTCATAGCTGTAGTAATATTCCCTTCAACCTGGAGAGTTGGGACCCATGGAATGGGTGCCAATGCATTAATGCTTTAAAGGGTCTGCATTTGCTCCCCCAATCTCACCAATCCTCTCAGTCCAAAGTGTCCAGCCTTTTGCCACATCCAGCTGTCATTGTACATAGTGTCATTCCAGGTTTCATCAGAGACCCTGAAGGAATTGTAAAGAATTTCCCAGTTTTTTTGTTTTGTTTTTCAAATTCCTTTTTATAGTGGGTTTGAGCTGATTCTCGCTGCCATGTTTATGCCAGTCTAGACACACTTGTTTCCCTTACGGAGACACATCAGTACATAGGTTTTAAGATTCTTACTAGTCAGATATATTCCTCTGCGGGAAATATGGGGTTTTGAGTCCCTTTCACTGAGGAAGGTGTAGGTCTTGTCTATTCCATAGTTGGTTTTTGGAACGGTACCTGTGCTTATATCAAACTCTGGTTTTATGCATCACCCCACCTCTCCTTCCCCCTTAAGCAGGCATAAGAGTGTTTTCTAAATGTGAGACACTGTTCTCTTTCCTAACTCAGTTCAAGTGTAGCCATGTTTAAAGGATCTTCATAAGTGGTGTTATGATAAGTTTCTTTTTCTCTGTGACTTATTTCACTTAGAATCATCGTACCTGAATCCACCCATTTTGCTGCTACTGGTCTTATGACATTGATTTCATGGCTGAGGGATATTCCATCGTACGTAAGTACCACAATTTTTTGAACCATTTTTACATTTCCTGGGATATTTAAGGTGTACCCAAGTTGAGGTCCTTGTAAGCAGTGCAGCCCTAAATTTTGGGGTGGCTCTGTCTTATTGATTTTCAGTTTTCCCAAGGTATATTCCCTAGACTGGAAGTGCCCTTGGCTCTGTAGCTCTGTTCTTTACTTGTTTTAGGGAACACAATGTACTCCTCCAGAGAGACAGTTGGCAATTTACATCCCGCCCGTCAGCATAACAAGGCTCCCTGTTCTCCAGGGCCTGTCTTGCCTTTCTGGTTTTTACACATTTTGTGGATGTCCCTTTTGACCGGTGGGAAGTGATACTTCTTTGTAGTGCAGATTTGCATTGCCCGCTTGTTTGCTTGGCCAAAAAGTTCGTATGCGTTTTCTCCTGAAGGAGAAAACGCATACACCCTTTTTGGCCAAGTGCATCATTGTAGAAGTTGTGCCCCTCTTCCTGTGCTTTAAAACCGATGCCAACGTACCTCTTGAAATCTGTTTCTTCCTATTCTGCCTCGCTTTCAAGTCTGGTTCTTTGTCCTCCCTCAACAGATTTTTGAACGATAGTTGTCCATTATTACTCGGCCAGTTTGTGAATTGCTGTGCCCCTGAGCTCCATTTTTCAACTCGTTTTTTGTGAGCTGACTGCAAGTCCAAAATTTTGGCTCAGAACCTATACGGGTTCCTGGTGGGTGGCTGAGACTTTGATTAATTCTTCTTCGTGCCTGTAAATTAGAGTGACATGTGCCCTTCCAAATGCCTAACAGCTACTCTCTCATTGGTTCTCCCTCTTCCCTTTCATCCTCTGCCAAATTGGCAACCTGTGCCAACCAGGAGGTTAAAGGGGCAGTCTCTCCAAGTTGGGAGATTGATAGTAAAGCAGATGGAAATTCAAACCGGAGCACCAGGAGAGGGACTATTCGTTGAGTTTTAGAAACCTTTCGTATTCACAGTGTGTCCTTTCTCTAGGTTTCCCGTACATGTTATAACTGTAGTAATATTCCCTTCAACCTGGAGAGTTGGGACCCGTGGAATGGGTTCCATGCATTATTGCTTTAAAGGGTCTGCATTTGCTCACCCAATCTCACCAATCCTCTCAGTCCCAATTGTCCATCCTTTTGCCACATCCAGCTGTCGTTGTAGATAGGGTCATTCCAGGTTTAATCAGAGACCCAGAAGGAATTGTAAAGAATTTCCCAGTTTTTTTGTTTTCTTTTTGAAATTCCTTTTTATAGTGGGTTTGAGCTGATTCTCGCTTCCATGTTTATGCCAGTCTAGACACACTTGATTCCCTTACGGAGACACATCAGTACATAGGTTTTAAGATTCTTACTTGTCAGATATATTCCTCTGCGGGAAATATGGGGTTTTGAGTCCCTTTCACTGAGGAAGGTGTAGGTCTTGTCTATTCCATAGTTGGTTTTTGGAACGGTACCTGTGCTTATATCAAACTCTGGTTTTATGCATCACCCCACCTCTCCTTCCCCCTTAAGCAGGCATAAGAGTGTTTTCTAAATGTGAGACACTGTTCTCTTTCCTAACTCAGTTCATGTGTAGCCATGTTTACAGGATCTTCATAAGTGATATCTTATGATAAGTTACTTTTTCTCTGTGACTTATTTTTCTTAGAATCATCGTACCTGAATCCACCCATTTTGCTGCTACTGGTCTTATGACATTGATTTCATGGCTGAGGGATATTCCATCGTACGTAAGTACCACAATTTTTTGAACCATGTTTATATTTCCTGGGATATTTAAGGTGTACCCAAGTTGAGGTCCTTGTAAGCAGTGCAGCCCTAAATTTTGGTGTGTCTCTGTCTTATTGATTTTCGGTTTACCAAAGGTATATTCCCAAGACTGGAAGTGCCCTTGGCTCTGTAGCTCTGTTCTTTACTTGTTTTAGGGAACACAATGTACTCCTGCAGAGAGGCAGTTGGCTATTTACATCCTGCCCATCAGCATATCAAGGCTCCCTGTTCTCCAGGACCTGTCTTGCCTTTCTGGTTTTTACACATTTTGTGGATGTCCCTTTTGACCGGTGGGAAGTGATACTTCTTTTTGTGCAGATTTGCATTGCCCGCTTGCTTGCTTGGCCAAAAAGGGCGTATGCGTTTTCTCCTGTATATATTCAGGAGAAAACGCATACGCCCTTTTTGGCCAAGTGCATCATTGTCGACGTTGTGCCCCTCTTCCTGAGCTTTAATGCCGATGCCAACGTACCTCTTGAAATCTGTTTCTTCCTATTCTGCCTCGCTTTCAAGTCCGGTTCTTATTCCTCCCTCAACAGATTTTAGAACGATAGTTGTCCTTTATTACAGGCCAGTTTGTGAATTGCTGTGCCCCTGAGCTCCATTTTTCAAGTCTTTTTTTGAGCTGACTGCAAGTCAAAAATTTTGGCTCAGAACCTATACTGGTTCCCGGTGGGTGGCTGAGACTTTGGTTAATTCTTCTTCCGGCTGGGAAATTAGAGTGACATGTGCCCGTCCAAATGCCTAACAGCTACTCTCTCATTGGTTCTCCCTCTTCCCTTTCATCCTCTGCCAAATTGGAAACCTGTGAGAACCAGGAGGTTAAAGGGGCTGTCTCTCCAAGTTGGGAGATTGACAGTAAAGCAGATGGAAAGTCAAACTGGAGCACCAGGACAGGGACTATACGTTGAGTTTTAGAAACCTTTCGTATTCACAGTGTGTCCGTTCTCTAGGTTTCCCGTACATGTTATAACTGTAGTAATATTCCCTTCAACCTGGAGAGTTGGGACCCATGGAATGTGTGCCATGCATTATTGCTTTAAAGGGTCTGCCTTTGCTCATCCAATCTCACCAATCCTCTCAGTCCCAAGTGTCCAGCCTTATGCCACATCCAGCTGTCGTTGTAGATAGGGTCATTCCAGGTTTCATCAGAGACCCTGAAGGAATTTTAAAGAATTTCCCAGTTTTTTTGTTTTGTTTTTGAAATTCCTTTTTATAGTGGGTTTGAGCTGATTCTCGCTGCCATGTTTATGCCAGTCTAGACACACTTGATTCCCTTATGGAGACATATCAATACATAGGTTTTAAGATTCTTACTAGTCAGATATATTCCTCTTCGGGAAATATAGGGTTTTGAGTCCCTTTCACTGAGGAAGGTGTAGGTATTGTCTATTCTGTATTTGGATTATGGAACCGTACCTGTGCTAATATGAAACTCTGGTTTTATTCATCACCCCACCTCTGCTTTCCCCTTAAGCATGCATAAGAGTGTTTTCTAAATATGAGACTCTGTTCCCTTTCCTATTTCATTCCATGTGTAGCAATGTTTATATACCCTTCATAAGTGATATCTTATGATAAGTTTCTTTTTCTGTGTGATTTTTTCAGTTAGAATCATCGTACATGAATCCCGTCATTATTCTGCTACTGGCCTTATGACATTGACTTCATGGCTGAGGGATATTCCATCATATGTATATACCACAATTTCTTTACCATTTTTGTCTTTCCTGGGATATATAAGGTGTCCCGAAGTCGAGGTTCTTGTAAGCAGTGCTGCCATAAATTTTGGGGTGGCTGTGTCTTATTGATTTTAAATTTTCCCAAGGTATATTCCCGTGACTGGAAGTGCGTTAGGTTGTGAAGCATTGTTGTTTACTTCTTTTTGGGAACACAATGCACTCCTCCAGAGTGGCTGTTGGCAATTTACATCCCACCCATCCCCATAACAAGGCTCCCTCTTCTCCAGATCCTGTCTTGCCTTTCTTGTTTTTACACATTTTACGGATGTCCCTTTTGACCGGTTGGAAGTGATACTTCTTTGTAGTGCAGATTTGCATTGTGCGGTTGCTTGGTTGGCCAAAATGGGCGTATGCGTTTTCTCCTGAATATATTCAGGAGAAAACGCATGTGCCCTTTCAGGAGAAAACGCATACGCCCTTTTTGGCCAAGTGCATCATTGTCGAAGTTGTGCCCCTCTTCCTGTGCTTTAAAGGCGATTCCAACGTACCTCTTGAAATCTGTTTCCTGCTATTCTGCCTCGCTTTCAAGTCCGCCTCGTTGCCTTCCCTCAACAGATTTTTGGACGATAGTTGTCCTTTATTACTCGGCCAGTTTGTGAATTGCTGTGCCCCTGAGCTCCATTTTTCAACTCGTTTTTGGTGAGCTGACCGCAAGTCCAAAATGTTGGTTCAGGACCTATGCTGGTTCCGGTGGGTGGCTGAGACTTTGGTTAATTCTTCTTCCTCCCGGGAAATTACAGTGATATGTGCCCGTTCAAATGCCTAACAGCTACTCTCTCATTGGTTCTCCCTTTTCCCTTTCATCCTCTGCCAAAATGGCAACCTGTGCAAACCAGGAGGTTAAAGGGGCTGTCTCTCCAAGTTGGGAGGTTGATAGTAAAGCAGATGGAAAGTCAAACCGGAGCACCAGGAGAGGGACTATTCGTTGAGTTTTAGAAACCTTTCGTATTCACAGTGTGTCCGTTCTCTAGGTTTCCCGTACATGTTATAGCAGTAGTAATATTCCCTTCAAACTGGAGAGTTGGGACCCATGGAATGGGTGTCAGGCATTTGTTCTTCAAAGGGTCTGCATTTGCTCACCCAATCTCACCAATCGTCTCAGTCCCAAGTGTCCCTCCTTATGCCACATCTAGCTGTCATTGTAGATAGGGTCATTCCATGTTTCATCAGAGACCCTGAAGGAATTGTAAAGAATTTCCCAGTTTTTTTGTTTTGTTTTTGAAATTCCTTTTTATAGTGGGTTTGAGCTGATTCTCGCTGCCATGTTTATGCCAGCGTAGACACACTTGATTCCCTTACGGAGACATATCAATGCATAGGTTTTAAGATTCTTACTTGTCAGATATATTCCTCTGCGGGAAATATGGGGTTTTGAGTCCCTATCACTGAGGAAGGTGTAGGTCTTGTCTATTCCATAGTTGGTTTTTGGAACGGTACCTGTGCTTATAGCAAACTCTGGTTTTATGCATCACCCCACCTCTCCTTCCCCCTTAAGCAGGCATAAGAGTGTTTTCTAAATGTGAGGCACTGTTCTCTTTCCTAACTCAGTTCAAGTGTAGCCATGTTTACAGGATCTTCATAAGTGATATCTTATGATAAGTTTCTTTTTCTGTGTGACTTATTTCAGTTAGAATCATCGTACCTGAATCCACCCATTTTGCTGCTACTGGTCTTATGACATTGATTTCATGGCTGAGGGATATTCCATCGTACGTATGTACCACAATTTCTTTACTATTTTTGTCTTTCCTGGGATATTTAAGGTGTCCCGAAGTCGAGGTTCTTGTAAGCAGTGCTGCCCTATATTTTGGGTTGGCTGTGTCTTATTGATTTTCAATTTTCCCAAGGTATATTCCCATGACTGGAAGTGCCTTAGGTTGTGAAGCTCTGTTGTTTACTTGTTTTAGGGAACACAATGCACTCCTCCAGAGTCGCTGTTGGCAATCTACATCCCACCCATCAGCATAACAATGCTCCCTGTTCTCCAGAGCCCCTCTTGCCTTTCTGGTTTTTACCCATTTTACGGATATCCCTTTTGACCGGTGGGAAGTGATACTTCTTTGTAGTGCAGATTTGCATTGTGCGGTTGCTTGGTTGACCAAAATGGGTGTATGCGTTTTCTCCTGAATATACTCAGGAGAAAATGCATGCGCCCTTTATGGACAATTCCATAACTGTCGAAGTTGTGATGCTTTTCCTGTGTTTAAAGGCGATTCCAATGTACTTCTTTAAATCTGTTTCGTGCAAATCTCCCTCATTTTCAAGTCCGCCTCATGGCTTTTCCTCAACAGATTTTTGGAAGAGAGTAGTCCTGTATAACTCTGCAAGTTAGTGAATTGCTGTGCCCCTGAGCTCCATTTTTCAACTTGTGTTTTTGTGAGCTGACCGCAAACCCTCAATTTTGCTTCAGGACCTATACTAGTTATGGGGGTGGGGCAGGCTGAGAATTTGGTTAATTCTTCTTCGTGACGGGAAATTAGAGTGACATGTCGCCGTCCAAATGCCTACAGCTACTCTCTCATTGGTTCTCCCTCTTCCCTTATATCCTCTGCACAATGTGCCAACTGTGCGAACCAGGAGGTTATAGGGGATGACTCTCCAAGTTGGGAGATTGATATTAAAGGAGTTGGAATGTCAAGCTGGAGCACATGGAGAGAAAAAAATTAGTAGAGTTTTAGAAACCTTTCACCATCAGAGGGTGTCCATTCTCTAGGTTTCCCATACAAGTTATAACTGTAGTGATATTCCCTTCTACCTGGAGAGTTGGGAACCATGGAATCAGTGGCAGGCATTATTGCTTTAAAGCGTCTGCATTTTCACACCGAATCTCACCAATCCTATCAGTCCCAAGTGACCAGCCTTATGCCACATCCAGCTGTTGTTGTAGATAGGGTCATTCCAAGTTTCATCAGAACCCCTGAAGGTATTGTGTAAGAATTTCACTGTTTCTTTGTTTTGTTTTGAAATTCCTTTTTATAGTGGGTTTGAGCTGATTCTCACTGCCGTGTTTATGTCATTCTAGACACACTTGTTTCCCTTATGGAGCATATCAATACATAGGTTTTAAGATCCTTACTAGTCAGATATATTTCTCTGTGGGGAATAGGGGTGTTGAGTCCCATTCACTGAGGAAGGAGTCGGGCTTGTCTCTTCTGTATTTGGATTATGGAACGGTACCTGTGTTAATATCAAACTCTGGTTTTGTGTGTCTCCCCACCTCTCCTTCCCCCTTAAGCAAGCATAAGAGTGTTTTCTAAATCTGAGACTCTGTTCTCTTTCCTAATTCAGTTCATATATAGCCAGGTTTACATTCCCTTCATAAGTGATATCTTATATCAGAATGCACCATGTCCCTTGTCATAATAATGCTCCATGACCCCTGTCATCACAATGCTCCATTCCCTGGTTATCACAATGCTCCATGTCCCTTGTCATAACAATGCTCCACGTACTTGTCATCACAATGCTACATGACACTTCTCATCACAAAGTTACATGCTCGTTTCATCACAATTCTCCATGCACTTGTCATTGCAATGTTCCATGACCCCTGTCATAGCAAGCTCCAAGTGTTTTTCATCACAATGCTTCACGACTTTATCATCAAAATTCTCAATGGCACTTTTCATCACAATGTTCCGTACCCTTGTCATCACAATGCTCCATGCCCTTGTCATCACAATGCTCCATGACCCCTGTCATCACAATGCTCCCTGACACCTGTCATCACAATGCTTCATGCCCCTTGTCATTACAGTGCTCCATGATGCTCGTCATCACAATTATGCAAGGTCTTCTCATCATAATGCTCCACGGCTTTGCCATCACAATGCTCCATGCCCTGGTCATCTCAAAGCTCAATGTCCCTTGTCCTCACAATTCTCCACGTCCTTGTCATCACAATGCTCCATGGCACTTCTCATCACAATGTTATATGCTCTTGTCATAACAATACTCCATGCACTTGTCATAGGAATGCTCCATGACCCCTGTCATAGGAAGCTCCATGCGCTTGTCATCACAATGTTTCACGACATGGACATTAAAATTATCAATGGCCCTTGTCATCTCAATGCTCCATGTGCTTATCATCACAATGCTCCTTTACCTTTGTCACAACAATCCTCCATGACACTTGGCATCACAATGCTCCGTGCTATTGTCATCACAATGGAACATGACATATGTCATCACAATGCTCCCTGACACCTGTCTTCACAATACTCCATGACTTTGTCATCACAATGCTCCATGCCCTTGTCATCACAATGTGCCATGCCCACTGTCATCAAAATAATCCATGAAACATGTCAGACCAAAGCTCCATGCCACCTTTCATCACAATGCTCCATGAACCCTGTCACCACAATGCACCATGCCCATCACCATAATGCTTCATGCTCTTGTCATCACAATGAAATCAAAATGCTCCATGACCTCTGTCATCACAATGCTCCAAACCCTTGTGATCACAATGTTCCATAACACTTGTCATCACAATACCCCATGATGCTACTCATCACAATTATCCATGGACATCTCATCACAATGCCCCATGACATTTGTCATCACAATGCGCAATACACATGTCATCACAATGCTCCCTGACTCTTGCCATCAGTATGCTCCCTGAACCCTTTCATGACAAGGCTCCATGCCTTTTTCATCACAATGATCCATGCCATTTTCATCACAATGCTCCAAGACCCCTGTAATCACAATGCTCCATGCCCTTGTCATCACAAAGCTCCATGATGCATGTCATCAGAATGCTCCATGGCCTTCTCATCACAATGCTCCATGCCCTTGTCATCACAATGCTCCAAGACCCCTGTAATCACAATGGTCCATGCCCCTTTTCATCAGAATGCTCCATGAGACTTGTCATCACAAGGCTCCATGGTCTTCTCATCACAATGCTCCAGGACATTGTCATCAAAATGCCCCATTCCCTTATCATCACAATGCTCCATGACCCCTGTCATCACAATACTCCATGAACATTTTCAGCCCAATGCTCCATGACCTTCTCATCACAATGCTCCATGACCACAGTCATCACAATGCTCAATATCACCTGACAACACAATGATCCTGGACTCTTGTCATCACAATGCTCCATTCCCTAGTCATCACAATGCTCCATGACCCCTGTCATCACAATACTCCATGAACATTTTCAGCCCAATGCTCCATGACACTTGTCATCACAATGATGCATGCCCTTGTCATCCCAATGCTCCATGACCCCTGTAATCACAATGCTCCGTGATGCTTGTCATCACAGTGCTCCATGACACCTGTCATCAAAATGCTCCATGCCTTTGTCAGCAAAATGCTACATGACCTTGTCATTACAATGTTCTATGCACTTGTCATCACAATACTCCATTACCATTGCCATCACAATCCTCCATGAAACTTGGGATCACATTGCTCCATGCCCTTGTCATCACAATGCTCCATGCTCCTTGAAATCAAAATGATCCATGACCTCTGTCATCACAATGCTCCAAACCCTTGTGATCACAATGTTCCATAACACTTGTCATCACAATGCTCCATGATGCCTCTCATCACAATACTCCATGCCCTTTTCATCACAATGTTCCATGACCTTTGTCATCACAATTCTCGATACACTTGTCATCACAATGCTCTCTGACACTTGTCGTCAGAATGCTCCTTGAACCCTGTCACAAAAAGGCTCCATGCCTTTTTCATCAAAATGCACCATGCCGTTTTCATCACAATGCTCCATGCCATTGTCATCAAAATACTCCACAAGCTTGTCATCAGAATGCTCCATGTCCCTTGTCATCACAATTTTCCATGCACTTGTCAGCACAATGCTCCCTGACCCTTGTCATCATAATGCTCCAAGCCATTGTCATCACAATGCTCCATTACCTTTGTCATCAGAATCCTCCATGACACTTGGAATCACAATGCTCCATGGCATTGTCATCACAATGGGCCATTACATATGTCATCACAATGCTCCCTGACACCTGTCTTCACAATAATGAATGACCTGGTCATCACAATGCTCCATGCCCTTGTCATCACAATGCGCCATTCCAACTGTCATCGCAATAAGCCATGAAACTTATTAGACCAATGCTCCATGCCCTTGTCATCACAATGCCCCATGACCTTGTTATCACAATGCTCCATGACCCCTGTCATCACAATGCTCCGTGACTCCAGTCATCACAAGGCTTCATGACCTTTGTCATCACAATGGTCCATGCCCTTGTCATCAACAGTCTCTGTGACCTTTTTAACCACAATGCTTCATGAACTTTTCATCACAATGCTCTTTGACCCTTGTCATCACAATGCTCTATGCCTTTCTCAACACAATGCTCCATGACCCTTGTCATCACAATGCTCCATGCGCTTGTCAGCACAATGCTCCATGACCCATGTCATCACAATGCACCATGCGCTTGTCGTCACAGTGCTCCACAATCTTGTCATCACAATGCTCCATAAACCTTGTCATCACAATGCTCCATGCACTTCAAATCAAAATGCTCTCTCACCACTGATATCACAATGTTACATCACTATTCATCACAATACTCCCTCACCCCTGTCATCACAATGTTCCATGACTCCTGTCATCACAATGCTACATGCACTTATCATCACAATGTTTGATGATCCCTGACATCACAATGTTCCATAACCCCTGTCTTCAAAATGCTCTATGACCCTTTTCATCAAAATGCTCCATGACCCCTAACATCACAATGTTACATAACGCCTCTCATCAAAATGTTCCATGACCCTTTTCATCAAATTGGTCCATGACAATGTCATCACAATGCTCCCTGCCCTTCTCATCACAATGCACCACGCCCTTGTCATCAAAATGCTCCATGACCTTTGTCATCACAAAGCTCCATGACCCTTGGCATCACAATGCTCCATGCCATTGTCATCACAATACTCCATGAAACCTCTCATCACATTGTTCCATGCAGTTGCCATCAAAAAGCTCCATGGTGCTTGTCATCACACTGCTCGATGCCCTTCTCATCACAATGCTCCATGCCCTTGTCATTACAATCCTCCATGACCCATGTATCACTGTGTTCCGTGCCCTTGTCATCACAATGCTCCATGCCCACTCTCATCACAATAATCCATGAAACTTTTCAGACAAATGTTCCATGCCCTTGTCATCACAATGCTCCATTACCCCTGTCATAAAAATGCTCCATGACCCCTGCCATCACAACGTTCCACGGCCTTGTCATCACAAGGCTCCATGACCCTTGTCGTCACAATGCTCCAAGACACCTGTAATCACAGTGCTCCATGCCCTTGTCATCACAAAGCTCCATGATGCATGTCATCAGAATGCTCCATGCCCTTGCCATCACAATGCTCCATTATCCCTGTGATAACAATGCTCCATGACCCCTGCCATCACGATGTTCCATGGCCTTGTCATCACAAGGCTCCATGACCCTTCTCATCACAATGCTCCAAGACCCCTGTAATCACAATGCTCCATGTCCCTTTTTATCTCAATGATCCATGAACCCTGTCATCACAATGCACCATGCCCATCATCATAATGCTTCAGGCTATTGTCATCACAATGAAATCAAAATGCTCCATGACCTCTGTCATAACACTGCTCCAAACCCTTGTGATCACAATATTCCATAACACTTGTCATCACAATGCCCCATGAGGCTCGTCATCACAATTATCTATGGTCTTCTCTTCACAATGCTCCATGACCTTTGTCCTCACAATGCTCAATACACTTGTCATCAAAATGCTCCCTGACACTTGTTCTCTGTATGCTCCTTGAACCCTGTCATGACAAGGCTCCATGCCTTTTTCATCACAATGATCCATGCCTTTTTCATCACAATGCTCCAAGACGCCTGTAATTACAATGCTCCATGCCCTTGTCATCACAAAGCTCAATGACGCATGTCATCAGACTGCTCCTTGGTCTTCTCATCACAATGCTCCATGCCCTTGTCATCACAATTTTCCAAGACACTCTAATCACAATGCTCCATGCCCCTTTTCATCAGTATGCTCCATGAGACTTGTCTCACAAGGCTCCATGGTTTTCTCATCACAATGCTCCAGCACCATGTCATCACAATGCTTCACGACCTTGTCATGAAAATTTTCAATGGCCCTTGTCATCATAATGCTCCAAGCCCTAGTCATCACAATGCTCCATTATATTTGTCATCACAATCCTCTATTACATTTGGCATCACAATGCTCCATGACATTGTCATCGCAATGGACCATGACATATGTCATCACAATGCTCCCTGACACCTGTCTTCACAATACTCCATGACCTTCTCATCACAATGCCCCATGCCCTTGTCATCACAATGCCCCATGCCCAATGTCATCACAATAATCTATTAAACTTGTCAGACCAATGCTCCATGACCCCTGTCATCACAATGCTCTGTGACTCCAGTCGTCACAATGCTTCATAACATTTGTCATCACAGTGGTCCATGCCCACATCATCACAAGGCTCTGTGACCTTTGTAACCACAATACTCCATGAACTTTTCATCACAATGCTCCATGACCCTTGTCATCACAATGCTCCATGCCTTTGTCAGAACAATGCTCCATGACCCTTGTCATCACAATGTGCCACGTGATTTTCATCACAACAGTCCACAACCTTGTCATCGTCATGCTCCATAAACCTTGTAATCACAATGCTCCATGCACTTCTCATCAAAATGCTCTCTCAACAGAGATATCACAATGTTCCATCACTAGTCATCACAATACTCCCTCACCCCTGTAATCACAATGTTCCATGACCCCTGTCATCACAATGCTACATCCCCTTATCATCACAATGTTCCATGACCCCTGACATCACAATGTTCCATAACCCCTGTCATCAAAATGCTCCATGACCCTTTTCATCCCAAAGCTCCATGACCCCTGACATCACAATGTTCTATAACCCCTGTCATCAAAATGTTCCATTACACTTTTCATCAAATTGCTGCATGACCCTGTCATCAAAATGCTCCCTGTCCTTCTCATCACAATGCACCACGCCCTTGACATCAAAATGCTCCATGACTTTTGTCATCACAAAGCTCCATAACCCTTGGAATCACAATGTTCCATGAACCCTCTCATCACATTGTTCCATGCCCTTGTCATCACAAAGCTCCATGACGCTTGTCAAAACAATGTTTGATGCCCTTCTCATCACAATGCTCCATGCCCTTGTCATCACAATGCTCCATGACCCCTGTCATCACAATGCTCCATACCCCTTGTCATTACAGTGCTCCATGATGCTCGTCATCACAATTATCCATGGTCTTCTCATCACAATGCTCCACGGTCTTGCCATCACAATGCTCTATGCCCTGGTCATCACAATGCTCCATGTACCCTGTCATCACAATTCTCCACGTTCTTGGCATCACTATGCTCCATGATACTTCTCATCACAGTGTTACATGTTTTGTCATCACAATTCTCTATGCACTTGTCATCGTAATGCTCCATGACCCCTGTCATAGCAAGCTCCATGTGATTGTCATCACAATGCTTCATGAACATGTCATCAAAATTCTCAATGGCCCTTGTTATCACAATGCGCCATGACCCTTGTCATCACAATGCTCCAAGCCCTTGTAATCAAAATGCTCCATTACCTTTGTCATCACAATCCTCCATGACACTTGGCATCACAATGCTACATTCCACTGTCATTGCAATAGACCATGACATATGTCATCACAATGCTCCCTGACACCCTTTTTCACAATACTCCATGACCTTCTCATCACAATGCTCCATGCCCTTGTCATCACAATGCGCCATGCCCACTGTCATCACAATAATCCATGAAACTTGTCAGAAAAATGATCCATGACCCTGTCATCACAATGCTCCATGCCCTTTCATCACAATGCTCTATGACCCCTGTCATCACAATGCTCCGTGACTCCAGTTATCACAATGCTTCATGACCTTTGTCATCACAATGGTCCATGCCCTCGTCATCACAAGGCTCTGTGACCTTTGTGACCACAACGCTCCATGAACATTTCATCAAAATGCTCGGTGACCCTTGTCATCACAATGCTCCATGCCTTTGTCAGCACATTACTCCATGACACATGGCATCAAATGTGCCATGCGCTTGTCATCACAATGCTCCACATCGTTGTCATCACAATGCTCCATAAACCTTGTCATCACAATGCTCCATGCGTTTGTCAGCACAATGTTCCATGACCCATGTCATCACAATGTGCCCTGCGTTTCTCATCACAATGCTCCACAGCCTTGTCATCACAATGCTCCATGCACCTCTCATCAAAATGCTCTCTCACCACTGATATCACAATGTTCCATCACTAGTCAACACAATACTCCCTCCACCCTGTCATCCCAATGTTCCATGACCCTTGTCACAACAATGCTACACGCTCTTATCATCACAATGCTCCATGACCCCTGACATCACAATGTTCCATAACCCCTGTCATCACAATGCTCCATGACCCTTTTCATCACAATGCTCCATGACCCCTAACATCACAATGTTCCATAAACACTGTCATCAAAATGTTCCATGACCCTTTTCATCCATTTGCTCCATGACCCTGTCATCACAATGTTCCCTGCCCTTCTCATCACAATGCACCACGCCCTTGTCATCAAAATGCTCCATGGCCTATGTCATCACAAATCTCCATGACCCTTGGAATCACAATGCTCCATGCCATTGTCATCACAAACCTCCATGAAACCTCTCATCACATTGCTCCATGCCGTTGTCATCACAAAGCTCCATGACGCTTGTCATCACAATGCTCCATGCCCTTGTCATTGCAATCCTCCATGACACATGTATCACTGTGTTCCGTGCCCTTGTCATCACAATGCTCCATGCTCACTCTCATCACAATAATCCATGAAACTTTTCAGACCAATGCTCCATGCCCTTGTCATCACAATGCTCCATTACACCTGTCATAACAATGCTCCATGACCCCTGCCATCACAATGTTCTATGGCCTTGTCATCACAAGACTCCATGGCCCTTGTCATGACAATGCTCCAAGACCCCTGTAATCACAATGCTCCATGCCCATGTCATCACAGAGCTCCCTGACGCATGTCATCAGAATGCTCCATGGCCTTCTCATCACAATACTCCATGCCCTTGTCATCACAATGCTCCAAGACCCTTGTTATTACAATGATCCATGACTCTTTTCATCTCAATGCTCCATGAACCCTGTCATCACAATGCACCATGCCCATCATCATAATGCTTCATGCTATTGTCATCAAAATGAAATCAAAATTCTCCATGACCTCTCTCATCACAATGCTCCAAACCCTTGTGATCACAATGTTCCATAACACTTGTCATCACAACGCCCCATGACGCTGGTCATCACAATTATCCATGGACTTTTCATCACAATGCTCCATGACCTTTGTCATCACAATTCTCAATACACTTGTCATCACAATGCTCCCTGATACTTGTCATCAGTATGCTCATTGAACCCTGTCATGACAAGTCTCCATGCCTTTTTCATCACAATGATCCATGCCCTTTTCATCACAATGCTCCATGCCATTGTCATCACAATACTCCACAAGCTTGTCATCAGAATGCTCCGTGACCCTTGTCATCTCAATGATCCATGACCCCTGTCATCACAATGCTCCATGACACCTGTCATCACAATGCTCCATGCCCCTTGTCATTACAGTGCTCCATGATGTTCGTCATCACAATTATCCATGGTCTTCTCATCACAGTGCTCCACGGTCTTGCCATCACAATGCTCCATGCCCTGGTCATCACAATGCTCCATGTCCCCAGTCATCACAATGCTCCATGACCCCTGTCATCACAATGCTCCATACCGCTTGTCATTACAGTGCTCCATGACACTCGTAATCACAATTGTCCATGGTCTTCTCATCACAATGCTCCACGCCCTTGTCATCAAAATGCTCCATGACCCTTGTCATCACAATGCTCCATGACCACTGTCATAACAATGCTCCATGACCCCTGTCATCACAAGGCTCCATACCACTTGTCATTACAGTGCTCCATGACGCTCCTCATCACAATTATCCATGGTCTTCTCATCACAATGCTCCACGGTCTTGCCATCACAGTGCTCCATGCCTTGGGCATCACAATGCTCCATGTCCCCGGTCATCACAATGCTCCATGACCACTGTCATCACAATGCTCTATACCCCTTGTCATTACAGTGCTCCATGACACTCGTCATCACAATTATCCATGATCTTCTCATCACAGTGCTCCACGATCTTGCCATCAAAAGGTTCCATGCCCTGTTCATCACAATGCTCCATGTCCCCAGTCATCACAATTCTCCACGTTCTTGGCATCACTATGCTCCATGATACTTCTCATCACAGTGTTACATGTTTTGTCATCACAATTCTCTATGCACTTGTCATCGCAATGCTCCATTACCCCTGTCATAGCAAGCTCCATGTGATTGTCATCACTATGCTTCATGAACATGTCATCAAAATTCTCAATGGCCCTTGTTATCACAATGCTCCATGACCCTTGTCATCACAATGCTCCAAGCCCTTGTCATCAAAATGCTCCATTACCTTTGACATCACAATCCTCCATGACACTTGGCATCACAATACTACATTCCATTGTCATTGCAATAGACCATGACATATGTCATCACAATGCTCCCTGACACCCTTCTTCAAAATACTCCATGACCTTCTCATCACAATGCTCCATGCCCTTGTCATCACAATGCGCCATGCCCACTGTCATCACAATAATCCCTGAAACTTGTCAAACCAATGCAACATGCCCCTGTCATCACAATGCTCCATGCCCTTTCATCACAATGCTCTATGACCCCTGTCATCACAATGCTCCGTGACTCCAGTCATCACAATGCTTCATGACCTTTGTCATCACAATGGTCCATGCCCTCGTCATCACAAGGCTCTGTGACCTTTGTGACCACAACGCTCCATGAACATTTCATCACAATGCTCGGTGACCCTTGTCATCACAATGCTCCATGCCTTTGTCAGCACATTTCTCCATGACACATGGCATCAAATGTGCAATGCACTTGTCATCACAATGCTCCACATCGTTGTCATCACAATGCTCCATAAACCTTGTCATCACAATGCTCCATGCGTTTGTCAGCACAATGATCCATGACCCATGTCATCAAAATGTGCCCTGCGTTTCTCATCACAATGCTCCACAGCCTTGTCATCACAATGCTCCATGCACCTCTCATCAAAATGCTCTCTCACCACTGATATCACAATGTTCCATCACTAGTCAACACAATACTCCCTCCACCCTGTCATCCCAATGTTCCATGACCCTTGTCACAACAATGCTACACGCTCTTATCATCACAATGCTCCATGACCCCTGACATCACAATGTTCCATAACCCCTGTCATCACAATGCTCCATGACCCTTTTCATCACAATGCTCCATGACCCCTAACATCACAATGTTCCATAAACACTGTCATCAAAATGTTCCATGACCCTTTTCATCCATTTGCTCCATGACCCTGTCATCACAATGTTCCCTGCCCTTCTCATCACAATGCACCACGCCCTTGTCATCAAAATGCTCCATGGCCTATGTCATCACAAATCTCCATGACCCTTGGAATCACAATGCTCCATGCCATTGTCATCACAAACCTCCATGAAACCTCTCATCACATTGCTCCATGCCGTTGTCATCACAAAGCTCCATGCCCTTGTCATTGCAATCCTCCATGACACATGTATCACTGTGTTCCGTGCCCTTGTCATCACAATGCTCCATGCTCACTCTCATCACAATAATCCATGAAACTTTTCAGACCAATGCTCCATGCCCTTGTCATCACAATGCTCCATTACACCTGTCATAACAATGCTCCATGACCCCTGCCATCACAATATTCTACGGCCTTGTCATCACAAGACTCCATGACCCTTGTCATCACAATGCTCCAAGACCCCTGTAATCACAATGCTCCATGCCCATGTCATCACAAAGCTCCCTGACGCATGTCATCTGAATGCTCCATGGCCTTCTCATCACAATACTCCATGCCCTTGTCATCACAATGCTCCAAGACCCTTGTTATTACAATGATCCATGACTCTTTTCATCTCAATGCTCCATGAACCCTGTCATCACAATGCACCATGCCCATCCTCATAATGCTTCATGCTATTGTCATCACAATGAAATCAAAATTCTCCATGACCTCTCTCATCACAATTCTCCAAACCCTTGTGATCACAATGTTCCATAACACTTGTCATCACAACGCCCCATGACGCTGCTCATCACAATTATCCATGGACTTCTCATCACAATGCTCCATGATCTTTGTCATCACAATTCTCAATACACTTGTCATCACAATGCTCCCTGACACTTGTCATCAGTATGCTCATTGAACCCTGTCATGACAAGTCTCCATGCCTTTTTCATCACAATGATCCATGCCCTTTTCATCACAATGCTTCATGCCATTGTCATCACAATACTCCACAAGCTTGTCATCAGAATGCTCCGTGACCCTTGTCATCTCAATGATCCATGACCCCTGTCATCACAATGCTCCATGACACCTGTCATCACAATGCTCCATGCCCCTTGTCATTACAGTGCTCCATGATGTTCGTCATCACAATTATCTATGGTCTTCTCATCACAGTGCTCCACGGTCTTGCCATCACAATGCTCCATGCCCTGGTCATCACAATGCTCCATGTCCCCAGTCATCACAATGCTCCATGACCCCTGTCATCACTATGCTCGATACTGCTAGTCATTACAGTGCTCCATGACACTCATAATCCCAATTGTCCATGGTCTTCTCATCACAATGCTCCACGCCCTTGTCCTCAAAATGCTCCATGACCCTTGTCATCACAATGCTCCATGACCACTCTCATAACAATGCTCCATGACCCCTGTCATCACAAGGCTCCATACCACTTGTCATTACAGTGCTCCATGACGCTCCTCATCACAATTATCCATTGCTTTCTCATCACAATGCTCCACGGTCTTGCCATCACAGTGCTCCATGCCTTGGGCATCACAATGCTCCATGTCCCCGGTCATCACAATGCTCCATGACCACTGTCATCACAATGCTCTATACCCCTTGTCATTACAGTGCTCCATGACCCTCGTCATCACAATTATCCATGGTCTTCTCATCACAATGCTCCACGATCTTGCCATCGCAATGCTCCATGCCCTGGTCATCACAATGCTCCATGTCCCCTGTCATCACAATTCTCCACGATCTTGGCATCACTATGCTCCATGACACTTCTCATTACACTGTTACATGCTTTGTCATCACAATTCTCTATGCACTTGTCATCGCAATGCTCCATGACCCCGTCATAGCAAGCTCCATGTGCTTGTCATCACAATACTCCCTGCCCTTGTCGTCACAATTCTCCATGACCTTTGTCATCACAATGCTCCCTGACACTTGTCATCAGAATGCTCCCTGAAAACTGTCATGAAAAGGCTCCATGTCTTTTTCATCACAATGCCCCATGCCATTTTCATCAAAATGCTCCATGTCATTGTCATCAAAATACTCCACAAGCTTGTCATCAGAATGCTCCATGAAACTTGTCATCACAATGCTCCATGACCCCTGTTATCACAATGCTCCATACACCTTGTCATTACAGTGCTCCATGACGCTCATCATCACAATTATCCATGGTCTTCTCATCACAGTGCTCCACGGTCTTGCCATCACAATACTCCATGCCCTGGTCATCACAATGCTCCATGTCCCCTGTCATCACAATTCTCCACGTTCTTGGCATCACTGTGCTCCATGATGCTTTTCATCACAGTGTTACATGCTTTGTCATCACAATTCTCTATGCACTTGTCATCGCAATGCTCCATGATCCCTGTCACAGCAAGCTCCATGTGATTGTCATCACAATGCTTCATGAACATGTCATCAAAATTCTCAATGGCCCTTGTTATCACAATGCTCCATGACCCTTGTCATCACAATGCCCCAAGCGCTTGTCATCAAAATGCTCCATTACCTTTGTCATCACAATCCTCCATGACACTTGGCATCACAATGCTCCATTCCATTGTCATCGCAATGGACCATGACATATGTCATCACAATGCTCCCTGACACCCTTCTTCAAAATACTCCATGACCTTCTCATCACAATGCTCCATGCCCTTGTCATCACAATGCGCCATGCCCACTGTCATCACAATAATCCCTGAAACTTGTCAAACCAATGCAACATGCCCCTGTCATCACAATGATCCATGCCCTTTCATCACAATGCTCTATGACCCCTGTCATCACAATGCTCCGTGACTACAGTCATCACAATGCTTCATGACCTTTGTCATCACAATGGTCCATGCCCTCGTCATCACAAGGCTCTGTGACCTTTGTGACCACAACACTCCATGAACATTTCATCACAATGCTCGGTGACCCTTGTCCTCCCAATGCTCAATGCCTTTGTTAGCACAATACTCCATGACCCATGGCATCACAATGTGCCATGCGCTTGTCATCACAATGCTCCACATCTTTGTCATCACAATGCTCCATAAACCTTGGCATCACACTGCTCCATGCACTTCTCATCAAAATGCTCTCTCACCACTGATATCACAATGTTCCATCACTAGTCAACACAATACTCCCTCACCCCTGTCATCACAATATTCCATGACCCTTGTCACAACAATGCTACATGCCTTTATCATCACAGTGCTCCATTCCCCTGACATCACAATGTTCCATAACCCCTGTCATCACAATGCTCCTTGCCCTTCACAACAGAATGCACCACACCCTTGTCATCAAAATGCTCCATGACCTTTGTCATCACAAAGCTCAATGACCCTTGTCATCACAATGCTGCATGCCATTGTCATCACAATGCTCCATGAACCCTCTCATCACATTGTTCCATGCCCTTGTCATCACAGGCTCCATGATGCTTTTCATCACAATGCTCGATGCCATTCTTATCACAATGCTCCATGCGCTTTTCATTACAATCCTCCATGACGCATGTATAGCAGTGTTCCATGCCCTTGTCATCACAATGCTCCATTACCCCTGTCATAACAATGCTCCATGACCCCTGCCATCACAATGTTCCACAGCCTTGTCATCACAAGGCTCCATGACCCTTGTCATCACAATGCTCCAAGACCCCTGTAATCACAATGCTTCATGCCCTTGTCATCACAAAGCTCCATGACGCATGTCAACAGAATGCTCCATGGCCTTCTCATTCACGATGTTCCATGCCTTTGTCATCACAATGCTCCAAGACTCCTGTAATCGCAAGGCTCCATGCCCCTTTTCATCTCAATGCTCCATGAACCCTGTCATCACAATGCACCATGCCCATCATCATAATGCTTCAGGCTATTGTCATCACAATGAAACCAAAATGCTCCATGACCTCTGTCATCACAATGCTCCAAATCCTTGTGATCAATATGTTCCATAACACTTATCATCACAACGCCCCATGACGCTCGTCATCACAATTATCCATGGTCTTCTCATCACAATGCTCCATGACCTTTGTCATCACAATACTCAATACCCTTGTCATCACAATGCTCCCTGACACTTGTTGTCAGTTTGCTCCTTGAACCCTGTCATGACAAGGCTCCATGCCTTTTTCATCACAATGATCCATGCCCTTTTCATCACAGTGCTCCAAGACCGCTGTAATCACAACGCTCCATGCCCTTGTCATCACAAAGCTCCATGATGCATGTCATCAGAACGCTCCATGGCCTTTTCATCCCAATGCTCCATGCCCTTGTCATCACAATGCTCCAAGACCCCTGTAATCACAATGCTCCATGGCACTTTTCATCAGAATGCTCCATGAGACTTGTCATCACAAGGCTCCATGGTCTTCTCATCACAGTGCTCCAGTACCTTGTCATCACAATGCTCCATGACCCCTGTCATCACAGTACTCCATGGATATTTTCAGCCCAATGCTCCATGACCTTCTCATCACAATGCGCCATGACCCCTGTCATCACAATGCTCCATGACCACTGTTATCACAACGCTCCATGAACCCTGACAACAAAATGATCCGGGACTCTTGTCATTAAAATGCTCCATGACCATTGTCATCACAATGATCCATGCGCTTGTCATCCCAATGCTCCATGACCCCTGTAATCACTATGCTCCATGATGCTTGTCATCACAGTGCTCCATGAACCTTGTCATCATAATGCTCCTTGCCTTTGTCAACAAAATGGTACATAATCTTCTCATCACAATTCTCCATGCGCTTGTCATCACAATCCTCCATGACCATTGGGATCACATTGCTTCATGCCCTTGCCATCTCTCTCTTGCCTTTCTGGTTTTTACAGATATTCGGATGTCCCTTTTGACCGGTGGTAAGTGACAATTCTTTGTAGTGTGGATTTGTATTGCACGCTTGCTTGATTGGCCAAAAAGGGTGTATGCGTTTTCTTCTGAATATATTCAGGAGAAAAGTCATACGCACTTTTTGGCCAAGTGCATCTCTGTCCAAGTTGGGATGCTTTTCCTGTGCTTTAAAGGCGATTCCAATTTACCTCTTGAAATATTTTTTGTGCAATTCTGCCTCATTTTCAAGTCCGCTTCATTGCCTTCCCTCAACAGATTTTTGGAAGAGAGTAGTCCTTTATAAGTCTGCAGGTTTGTGAATTGCTGTGCCCCTGAGCTCCAATTTTCAAATCCCATCTTTGTGAGCTGGCCGCAAATCCACAATTTTGCTTCAGGACCTATACTGGTTCCAGGGGTGGCTATATTTGTTCCCTGTGGGTGGCTGAGGCTTTGGTTAATTCTTCTTCCTCCCGGGAAATTAGAGTGACATGTGCCCGTCCAAATGTCTACATCTACTCTCTGATTGGTTCTCCCTCTTCCCTTTCATCCTCTGCACAATTAGCAAACTGTGCGAACCAGGAGGTTATAGGGGCTGACTCTCCTAAGTTGGGAGATTGATAGTAAAGCAGTTGGAATGCCAAAGTGGAGCACAAGGAGAGGAAAAATTAGGAGACTTTTAGAAACCTTTCGCCATCACAGGGTGTCCATTTTCTAGGTTTCCCATACATGTTATAATTGTAGTGATATTCCCTTCTACCTGGAGATTTGGGACACATGGAATGGTGGCATGCATTACTACTTTAAAAGGTCTGCATTTTCTCTCCCAATCTCACCAGTCCTCTCAGTCCCAAGTGTCCAGCCTTATGTCTCATCCAGCTGTCTTTGCAGATAGGGTCACTCCAGGTTTCATCACAACCCCTGAAGGAATTGTGTAAGAACTTCGCTGTTTTTTGGGGTTTTTTTGAAATTCATTTTTATAATGGGGTTGAGCTGATTTTCACTGACGTGTTTATGCCAGTCTAGACACAATTGATTCCCTTACGGAGACATATCAATACATAGGTTTTAAGATTCTTAGTACTCAGATATATTCCTCTGTGGGGCATAGGGGTGTTGAGTCCCGTTCACTGAGGAAGGTGTAGGTCTTGTCTATTCTGTATTTGGTTTATGGAATGGTACCTGTGCTAATATCAAACTCTGGTTTTATGCATCACCCCACCTCTCCTTTCCCCTGAAGCAGGCATAAGAGATTTTTGCTAAATGTGAGACTCTGTTCTCTTTCCTAATTCAGTTCATGTGTTGTGATATTGACATTCCCTCTATAAGTCATATCTTATGATAAGATTCTTTTTCTGTGTGACTAATTTCCCTTAAAATCATCATACGTAAATCCACTCATTATGCTGCTACTGGCCTTATATACATTGATTTCACGTCTGAGTGATATTCCGTTGTACAAAATTACCACGAGTTCTTTATGCATTTCTCTTTTTCCTGGGATATTTTAGGTGTACCAAAGTTGAGGTTCTTGTATGCAGAGCAGCCCTAAACTTTGGGGTGCCTGTGTCTTATTGACATTTAGTCTTCCCAAGTTATATGTCCATGAGTTGAAGTCCCCTTGCTCCGGGGCTTTGCATTTTAGATGTTTTAAAAACAGCATACACTTCTTCAGAGTGGCTCTTGGATATTTATACCCCACCCATCAGCGTGACTAGGCTCCCTGTTTTCCATGGCCTCTCCTGCATTTCTGGTTTGTACACATTTTTTGGATGGCCTTTCTGAGCAGTGGAAATTGAGACTTCTTTGTTGTGCGGATTTGCATTTCCCTCTTGCTTGGTTGGCCAAAAACTCTGCATGTGTTTTTTTCCTGAAGATATTCACGAAAAAAACGCATACACCCTTTTGCCCAACCGCATCATTTTAGAAATTCTGCTGCTTTTCATATGCTTTAAATGTGAGTACAATCTACCTTTTGAAATCTGTTTCCTGCAATTCTGCCTCTCATTCAGATCCTCTTCGTTGCCTTACCTGAATATATTTTTGGACGTTGGTTATCATTTATATCTTTGCAGGTCTTTGAATTGTCTGCCCCTGAGCTCCATTTTGCAACTCGCTTTTTTTTGTGAGCTGGCCGCCAAACCATTGGATTACTTCTGGCCCTATTCTGGTTCTGGGGAGGCAGGCTGAGCCTTTGGTTAATTCTTCTTCCTAATGGGAAATTAGAGTGACATGTGCCTGTCAAAATTCCTACAGCTAATCTCTCATTGGTTCCCCCTCTTCCCATTTATCCTCTGCACAAATTGCAAACTGTGTGAAACAGGAGGTTAAAGGTGCTGATTCTCCAAGTGGGGAGATTGTTAGTAATGTGGCTGGAATGGCGAACCCCAGCACCAGGAGATCAAAAATGAGGTGCATTTTAGACACCTTTCCTGAGCACACGGTGTACATTCATCTCGGTTTCCCAGGCATGTTTTCGCTGTCAGAAGATTCCCTTGAACCTGCAGATTTGGGACCCATGGAATGGGTACCAGGCAGTATTACTTTAAAAGGTCTGCATTTCCTCACCCAGCGTCTCTAACATCTCTTAGCGTGCATAGCTTCTAGCCTTATATAATCATCCTGCTGTGGGTCTACATGTGTTCAATCCATGTTACATCGTAGCCCTTCAACAAAATTTGTAAGAATTTTTGTCTGTCTCACTGTTTTTATAAATAGTTTTAAATTTATTTTTATATTGGTTACAGCTGATTTTCAAAGCTCTGTTTTTTGCTGCTGTACATCCACCTGATTCATGTACTGTGAGACAACAATAAATTCGTTTTCAGATGCTTACCAGTCATATGTATTATTTTACAGTGACTTGAGTGGGCTGAGTGCAGTTCTTTGAGGTACCGTGTAGGCCTTTTCAGTTATTCAATTTGGTACTTGGAATGGTATCTTTGCTAATTTCAACCTCCTGGATAATACCTCACCATTCCCCACCTTTCCCATTTAGCAGCCTTATGTCTATTTTCTACATATTTGACTATGTTTCTGTTTTGTAATTTATTTCATGTGTAGCCAGTTTTGATTCCACCTTTAAGTGTCATCTTATGATATGTGTCTTTTTCTTTCTGACATATGTCACTTAGAATGATCGTATGTAACTCCTCCAGAGTTGTTACAACTGGCCTTATTTCATTGATTTCTGGATGAGTAATATTCCACTCTACATAAGTACTCCATCTCTTTTATCCATTTTATCCTTCCAGGGACATTTACGTTATATCCAAGTTGAGGCCCTTTTTAACACAGAGGTGGTAAACGTTGGGGTGCCTGTTTTCTGTCGATTTTTGTTTTTCCCAAGGTATACGCCCATGAGTGCAAGTGTCCTATGCTCTTTAGCTCATTTTGTAGATGTTTTAGCAAACACAATACACTTCTCCAGAGTGGCCGTTGGCAAATTACATTTCCACTATCAGCCTCACAGGGCTCCCTTTTCTCCTCGCCCTGTCCTGCATTTCTGGTGTTTACACTTTATGTGGATGGCCCTTCTGACTGATGTGAAGTGATACATTTTGTGATATTGATTTCCAGTGCCCACCTGTTTGGTTGGATAAAAAGTGTGTATGGCCTTTACTTGAATATATTCAGAAAAAATGCATACACCCTTTTTGGCCAACTGCATCATTGGCGATGTTCAGCCCCTTTTCTTGTGCTTTAATGGGGAGTCATTTCTAGCTCTTCAAATCTGTTTCCTGCCACTCTCCCTTGCTTACAAGTCCTTTTCTGTGACTTACCTGAAGACATTTTTCGACGATAGATATTTTCAACTCTGCAGTTTCATGAATTTTAATGTCCCTGAGTTCCATTTTTCAACTTGTGTTTTTGGAAACTGGACACAAAACAGCGGGATTTCCTCTAGCCCTATTCTGTTTCCGTGGGCAATTCTAGCCTTTGATGAATTTGTCTTCTGGATTGGAAATTAGAGTGGCATGTGCCTGTCCGAACACCTAAGACTTGTCTCTAAATTTTTCTCATCCTTCCGCTTCATCCTCTGGACCAATTCCAAACTGTGTGCAACAGGATGTTCACGGTGCTGATATCCCCAAGTGAGGAGATTGTTAGGAAAGATGCTGGAGGGTTGAACCCGAGCACCAGGCGATGAGGATATGAGGTGCCTTTTCCAAACTCTTTCCGATCAAACGGTGTACCATCCTCTAGGTGTGACAGGCATGTTTTAGCTGTAGGAAGGGTCCCGTGCATGTAAGGAGAACACCAGGGATTTTTCCAAATCAGTGCCTCCCCAAAACCCAAAGTGGGGAATTTTTAAGGTACGGCTACACGTATGTCCATTAAGGGCCTTGGGAAATAGGCAGAGCCCAAATATTAGATGACTGAAATCTTCAGGGTCAGAAGCGCTCACCATCGGCCTTGCTTAGGTTACATTTTATCTGTCATTGATAGATGATGTCAATAAAAATATCTATTCTTTTTCAGATTATTTCCCCTTATAGGTTATTGCAAAATATTCAGTGTAGTTCCCTGTGCTATACAGTAGTTCCTTGTTGATGATCTATTTTATACATAGCAGTGTGTATGTGTTAATCCCAAACTGTTAATTTATCCTTTCTCCTACCTTTCCCCTTTGGTAATAATAAATTATAAGATTTTATACTTCTCAGAAATGGGGGAGCTGAAAGAGAGGTATCATTTTCAATGGAAAAGCATTCAAAACAAGATTGAAGCTTCAGCCAAGAGTATTCGATGTACATCCATGGAAATAAATCACTTCATTTCTCTAATGTTGACCTGACAAATAAGACAGACGTCTTCACTGAACTTGCTTATAGGAAAGTGATGGAAATATCAAATGTAAGTCTTAGAAACATCTTATTTTACCCGAGCATTATACACTGCTCTATGTTAACTACAGTTTGGCTCACACATCTGTTCATTGAAGTTACAATGTTCTCAATTTCTGTTACTGATCCTCCAGAGTGGACCCCAACAGGAGTCCCCATGCCCAGTGTCATTGGAGCCAACAGATCAAGACTGAGTTTTGTTCAGAAGCAAAGGAAACATTATTTTGAAAACAGAATGGAGAGGTGAGAGCGTGCACTCCCCCATGGGCTGTGGGCTGGGCTGCTGTGTAGGGACCCCGGCAGCGTCAGTGGGAGGGAGGGGATGGAGCTCTCGAGTGCTGTGTTGGCTGCAGCTAAGGCTCTATGCCGCAGAGTATGCATGGGACCCCGCTAGCTGAGGTGTTGACCCAGCAATTCTGCACTAGGAAATCGGGTCTGAAGTGCCGGGTGTGGGACCTCTGCATGCGGAACTCTAGAAGCACGTGAAATTAGACAAAGCACAAAGGAAAAACAGGTTAGACTTTATTTTATTGCCCAGATTCTCCTTTTATCTCCCAGGAATTTTTAATGAACGATGCCGGAGACGAAAACCTCCTCTGCTTTTTGTTCCATTCCTCATTCTTGGGGTGTTGAGGGTGCAGACCCCTCTTTTGTAACTGCTTCATGCTGTGGTGGGAGACTGTTACATGGGGGGAGGGGCAAAACGTCTCGCCACCAGCCTCCAGGTGAGGTTGATTGTCCCAAGGCCTCCTGCCTCTCTTCTCGTCCACCTGAGCACCAGCATTGGAAGTGTTATAGATTCTAATGACCTTTAAGGGTCCAGGAAAGAGAGGCGCAGAGATGCTGCGGTGGCAGATTTCACCCCAGCCCACATTTGTTCGGCGACCTTAGGCTGACAGTTTTTGCCAGCCTAGATGCTCTGACCAGTAGTCTGTGCTTTCTTTAATTAGGTCCCTGAATTAATGTACAAACAGCACCATGTGTCAGAGCCCTGCCTGCGCAACTCCCAGACAGTCCAGGGTCAGTGGTGATCCAGGACCATGACGTCCACTGAGTCAACTGCCTTTAGAAGTAGCCAGCAGTCCAGCCGGTCATATTGGCTACCATCACCGCGGTGTCTGTAGGGTTTTCTATGGTGAAAGCGTGATATACGTTTCCCCCGCCAAGCTTATTAGCTCCCCTCTGGGTGCAGTAAGTCCTGCAAGCAGTAGTCTGCTCTTTCGGGGCACAGTCTTGCCGTTTTCTGAGAGAAACTCCAGGTCAAGTGATGGTCACACGAGCCATCTTGGGGGCCCGTTGCCCCCGTTTGTCTCTCTGGAGGTTGGAGTTGGAGGGCCTCCTCACTTGAGGTCAGTGTGTCCACAGAGCGATCCCTGCAACTTCAGGGCATGATGGGTGGTTAGGATCACCACGTGGGGTCCTTTTACCTTAGGAGGGAGCTGGCCTTGTGGGCTGCTGTTTTCCAGCTTTTTAGATACCCCAGTATCCTGGCCTGATGAGTCGGTATGCAAAGCCCTTGGTGATCATAGTTTATCATACCTGAAGGGCATTCTTGTGTTGCTCCATTTCAAGTGGTCCCAGTTTTTGCACTAAGGCTCCAAGGGCGATTAACCTTTGACCGGGTATGTAAAGGTCAAAGGGTTTAGCTAAATTAGGGAGTTCCTGGGCAAGGGTCTGAATTGACTGCTCTTTCCAATCTTGAATGGCTGCTTCTGGATTCTATTCAAAAGGATCATCATCTTTTCCTGTCAGTGTTTCATGTAGAGGCCCAGCTATTAGACTGTAGTTAGGGATCCAGATGCAGAAAACCTTGGCCTCCCCAGGAACCCCTAAGCTGTCTTCTAGTTTTAGAAGAGGTAAGGCTGCAAATGGCTTCTTCCCTATCCTGGGATGCGTTTCTCCAAATATCTGTGAGAATGAAGCCCAGGCATGTCACCTTAGCCTGGGATATTTGAGCCTTTTCCTTGGACACCTTCTATCCTTTCTTGGCTAGGTAGTTCAGAGGCGTCTTTAGTAGGCCTGGCGATCAGAATGTCATCTGCATATTGAAGGAGGGTTCCCTTTTACAGAGGTTGAACTTTAAGGTCTTTAGAGGACATTTCCCCAATGATGGTGTGGGGATTTTTGAACCATTGGGGCAGGACGGCCCAGCATTATTGCTTTTGTTGCATGTTGTGTCCTGCCACTCACAAGCCAAAAATTCTTGTGACTCTGAGATGAATGGAATACAGAAGAAGGCATCATTGAAGTCTAATACAGAATGCCATGGCCTGGTGGATGGTAGAATGACCAGCAGGGTGTAGGAAATAGGAGCTACTGGATGTATATCCTCGGTGGCTTCACTGACTGTCCTGATATCCTTTACCAGGTCTCCAGCAGCCCATGGGGCTCTCGTGGTCAGGCCAATCCCAGGATATGGAGCTCACCTGGGCTTCACCCCTACCCCGCAGCCCATGGGGCTCTCGTGGTCAAGTCCCTCCCAAGGTATGGAGCTCACCTCTGCAGCTACCCAGCAGCCCATGGGGCTCTCCTACTCAGGCCCTTCCCAGGATACGGAGCTCCCCTGGGCAGGTACCACAGCAGGGCTGGACACACAGGAACTGTGCACATAGCCCAACTTGCAGAGAACCCCCAGCTCACCTGTCGCTCACAGCTGACACAGAACACCTCAGAGCAGGACTTGAACTAACAAACAGCAGCTCTGACAGGTCTGTGACCATGGCTATCACTCACTGCAGGCTCTTTCTGCCTGGTCTTCCAGACACTTCCACTGTAGCCAGGGCACCAGGCCTCTGTCTCCACCCACCATCACTCCTCTCCCTGACTCCTGGGTTCCTCTCATTAGGATAGGGTCTTCTTGAAGTTGTTTTCCACTCATGGACCAGATAAAATGATCAGAAAACAAGCCGCAGCTGCAGCCCCTTGTCTATCCTGACTCTCAAGAGCCGACACCTGTTCCTCGGGCCTGGTCCATTTAGCAAGTTTCATTTTCTGCAACTGTGAGCCCCTGAGGGGTGAGGATTGGCTGATTTTGGCAGCCTGAAACTACCTGCCAGCTTTCCCCATGTGTGCCTGGGTTGAGGTCAATATAAACACCTCTCCAGTCAGCGAGAGCCCCGGTAGCTATGCCTGACGCCATATTCTCTGCCCCGTCAGCAGTGTCGGGGCTGGGGTGGTGGGAGGGAGTGAGGGGCCATGGCTTTGTGGGTGGCCCGGTGTGAGTGGGTCTCTGCTGGACTTTCTGCAGGAGTTGCCAGGCTTCCACCTGTAATGAAGAGGATGTGTCACCCATACCTTCCGCTGGAATTTCTCCCCAGGCAGAGGTGAGGAAGGAAAAAAGCAGTGGGGGCCGGGACAGGAGGGGTATCTCAGGCGGGGCAATGGAAAGCTTCCAGAACAGCGCCCAGGGCCAGGAACTTCCTGGCTGGCCTGCAGGCACCAAGTTGGCCTGCGTGCTGTCGCTGGTGTGGCTCCACGGCCCTTCCTCTAGGCTTTCAAGCCCTTGTACATATTCAGGTGTTTTACCTGGGAAGGGTGGGAAAAGTTCAACAGCAGCTGGCCTGGGGCTCAGCTCATGGTTACTCACAGATGCCTCGGCATGGCCCCCCGCTTTGCAATGAGGACGCTCCTTGCGTAGGAGTGGGCTGCTGGCTCTATGGGAGATGATTCCCCACATCTGACCAATTTCAGAATTGTTTACTGCTGGAGCAAGTGCCCTGATAGGGTTTTCCTCTGTCTAACTGGTGGGTTCAGGTTTTTTTTTTTTCTTTTTGGTTCAAGTTAGATTTTATTCCTCTTTTATATATTTATAGATATAAGCATGGAAATAATTCATTCATATAAATACATCTGTGTGAAGGGAAGAACTTTTTTCTGTTGTATTTTTAAATTTTATTTTTTAAAATTTTGAAATTTAATTTTATTTATTTTGTTATACAGCAGGTTATTATTAGTTATGTATTTTACGCATATACATGTATACAGGTCAATCCAAATCTCCCAAATCATCCCACCACCACCACCCCATGGCTTCCCACACTTGGTGTCCATACGTGTGTTCTCTACCTCTGTGTCTCTATTTCTTCCCTGCAAACCAGTTCATCTGTACCATTTTTCTAGGTTCCACATATATGCATTAATATACAATATTTGTTTTTCTCTTTCTGACTTACTTCATTCTGTATGACTGTCTCTAGATCCATCGACGTCTCTACAAATGACCCAGTTTCATTCCTTCTTATGGCTGAGTAATATTCCATTTTATATATGTACCACATCTTTATCCATTCGTCTGTCTGTGGGTATTTAGGTTGCTTCCATTACCTGGCTATTGTAAATAGTGCTGAAATGAGCATTGTGGTGAATGTGCCTTTTTGATTTATGGTTTTCTCTGGGTATATGCCCAGAAGTGGGATTGCTGGATCATATGGTAATTCTATTTCTAGTTTTTTTAAGGAAACTCCATACTGTTCTCCATCGTGACTGTATCAATTTACATTTCCACCACTAGTGGAAGAGGGATCCTTTTGTCCACACCCTCCCCAGAATTTGTTGTTTGTAGATTTTCTGATGATGCCGATTCTAACAGGTGTGAGGTGATACCTCATTGTAGTTTTGATTTGCATTTCTCTAATAATTAGTGATGTTGAGCAGCTTTTCATGTGCGTCTTGGCCATCTCTGCGTCTTCTTTGAAGAAACGTCTCTTTAGATCTTCTGCCCATTTTTGTATTGGGTTGTTTCTTTTTTTTAATATTAAGCTGCATGAGCGCTTTATATATATTGGAGATTAAACCTTTGTCCATTGATTCGTTTGCAAATATTTTCGCCCATTCTGAGGGATGCTTTTTGCCATTCCCGTTTTTTTAACAAAAAAAGAAAGAAAGAAAAAGAAGCAGAACACTAATGTGTGTAAAATATGCCTTTTGAAACTGTCGTTTTGAAATATGGACGCCCTTTGAATTTTTTGGTCGATATATGACCCCAGGATTTGTGTTCAGGGCAGGTGTCATTTACAGGCCTGCAATGATTTTGAATATCAACTGACCATTAGCGCTGGGATTAAAGCTGCTGTTGTGTGAAACGGCCACAAGGTGGCAGCAGTTCTCCCTTACCAAATCTGGTTACTGTGGCAACAGAGCCTCAATGGAAGTCGTGTTCTAGATTGGAATTTAGAATGGAATGTGCCAGGAGAAAGCCCCTCAAGTTTGTCTCACTATTTCTTGTTCGTGTTTTTAATTTATTTTTTTATTTTTTATTACAGCAAATTTGATTACAATGTTTGGCTTGTTGTAGGTGTGGAAGATGTGGTTCTTTTACACATATACATATGTCTGTTCTTCCTGGGATCCTTTTCCCATGTACCTTATGACAGAATGTTGAGTAGTCTTCTCTTGGTATTCTGTAGGTCTTTGGTGACTATATATGTCACCTGTGTTTGTATATGTCTGTTAACCCCAATATCATAATGAAACCAATCCTCACACCTTTCCATTGGTGAACCATAAGTTTGTTGAATGAATCTGTGATTGCCCTTCTCCGTGGAAATATCTGCCCTGGTATCCATTTTTCGGTCACACCTATAAGAAATATGATATGGTATGTGTCTTTCACTTTCTGACTTACTACAAGTCACGTGATTACCTCTAGTCACACCTACGGTGCTGCAAATGGCATTGTGTCCTTTTATTCCTTGGCTTCTATTCTGCCTTAGCGAGGTCCATTTTCAACAATGTGATTCCCTGAGGGCTGAGGATTAGCTGACCTGGGTAGCCTGACCCTGCCGGCCGGCCCTCCCCAGGTGTGCCTGTGTTGAGGTCAATATAAACAGCGCTGCAGGCAGCAATAGCCCCTGAAGCTGTGCCTGACACCATATTCTCTGCCCCGTCAGCAGTCTCGGGGCTGTGCTGGTGGGAGGGAGTGAGGGGCCACGGCTTTGTGGGTGGCCCGGTGTGAGTGGGTCTCTGCTGGACTTTCTGCAGGAGTTGCCAGGCTGCCACCTGTAAAGAAGAGGATGTGTCACCCATACCTTCCGCTGGAATTTCTCTCCGGACAGAGGTGAGGAAGGAAAAAAGCAGTGGGGGCCGGGACAGGAGGGGTATCTCAGGCAGGGCAATGGAAATCTTCCAGAAGAGCGCCCAGGGCCAGGACCTTCCTGGCTGGCCTGCAGGCACCAAGTTGGCCTGCGTGCTGTCGCTGGTGTGTCTCCACGGCCCTTCTTCTAGGCTTTCAAGCCCTTGTACATATTCAGGTGTTTTACCTGGAAAGGGTGGGAAAAGTTCAACAGCAGCTGGCCTGTGGCTCAGCTCACGTTTACTCACAGATGCCTCGGTTCCCTTTCACTGACGAAGGTGTAGGTCTTGTCTATTCCATAGTTTGTGTTTGGAATGGTACCTGTGCTTATATCAAACTCTGGATTTATGCATCACCCCACCTCTCATTCCCCCTTAAGCAGGCGTCAGAGGGTTTTCCAAAGGTGAGACTCTGCTCTCTTTCTTAACTGAGTTCAAGTGTAGCCATGTTTACAGGATCTTCATAAGTGATATCTTAATATAAGTTTCTTTTTCTCTGTGACTTATTTCACTTAGAAGCATCTTACCTCTATCCACTCATTTGGCTGCTACTGGTCTTATGCCATTGATTGCATGGCTGAGGGATATTCCATCGTACAGAAGTACCACAATTTTTTGAACCATTTTTATATTTCCTGGGATATTTAAGGTTTACCCAAGTTGAGGTTCTTGTAAGCAGTGCAGCCCTAAATTTTGGGGTGGCTCTGTCTTATTGATTTTCAGTTTTCCCAAGGTATATTCCCTAGACTGGAAGTGCCCTTGGCTCTGTAGCTCTGTTGTTTACTTGTTTTAGGGAACACAATGCACTCCTCCAGAGATGCAGTTGGCAGTTTACATCCCGCCCATCAGCAAAACAAGCCTCCCTGTTCTCCGGGGCCGGTCTTGCCTTTCTGGATTTTACACATTTTGTGGATGTCCCTTTTGAACAGTGGGAAATGATACTTCTTTGTAGTGCAGATTTGTATTTCCCGCTTGCTTGCTTGGCCAAAAAGGACGTATGCGTTTTCTCCTGAATATATTCAGGAGAAAACGCATATGCCCTTTTTGCTCAAGTGCATCATTGTTGAAGTTGTGCCCCTCATCCTGTGCTTTAAAGTCAATTCCAGCGTACCACTTGAAATCTGTTTCCTGCTATTCTGCCTAGCATTCAAGTCCACCTAATTGCCTTCCCTCAACAGATTTTTGGACAATAGTTGTGTTTATTACTCTGCCAGTTTGTGAATTGCTGTGCCCCTGAGCTCCATTTTTCAACTTCTTTTTTGTGAGCTGACCGAAAGTCCAAAATTGTGGTCAGGACCTATACTGCTTCCCGGTGGGGAGCTGAGACTTTGGGTAATTCTTCTTCCTGCCGGGAAATTAGAGTGACATGTGCCCGTCCAAATGCCTGAGAGCTACTCTCACACTGGTTCTCCCTCTTCCCTTTCATCTTCTGCCAAATTGGCAACCTGTGCGAACCAGGAGGTTAAAGGGGCTGTTTCTCCAAGTTTGGAGATTGATAGAAAAGCAGCTGGAAAATCAAACCGGAGCACCAGGAGAGGGACTATTTGTTGAGTTTTAGAAACCTTTCATATTCACCGTGTGTCCATTCTCTATTTTTCCCTTACAAGATATATCTGTAGTAATAGTCCCTTCAAGCTGGAGAGTTGGGAACCATGGAATGCGTGCCATTCATTATTGCTTTAAAGGGTCTGAATTTGCTCACCGAATCTCACCAATCCTCTCAGTCCCAAGTGTCCAGCCTTATGCCACATCCAGCTGTCGTTGTAGATTGGGTCAGTCCAGGTTTCATCAGAGACCCTGAAGGAATTGTGAAGAATTTCCATTTTTGTTTTGTTTTGTTTTTGAAATTCCTTTTTATAGTGGGTTTGAGCTGATTCTCGCTGCCATGTTTATGCCAGTCTAGACACACTTGATTCCCTTACGCAGACATATCAATAAATAGGTTTTAAGATTCTTACTAGTCAGATATATTCCTCTGTGTGAAATATGGGGTTTTGAGTCCCTTTCACTGAGGAAGGTGTAGGTCTTGTCTATTCCATAGTTAGTTTTTGGAACAGTACCTGTGCTTATATCAAACTCCGGTTTTATGCATCACCCCACCTCTCCTTCCCCCTTAAGCAGGCATAAGAGTTCTTTCTAAATGTGAGACTGTGTTCTCTTTCCTAACTCAGTTCAAGTGTAGCCATGGTTACAGGACCTTCATAAGTGATATTTTATGATATGTTTCTTTTTCTGTGTGACTTATTTCACTTAGAATCATCGTACTTCTATCTACTCATTTTGCTGCTACTGGTCTTATGACATTGACTTCATGGCTGAGGGATATGCCATCGTACGTAAGTACCACAATTTTTTGAACCATTTTCATATTTCCTGGAATATTTAAGGTGTACCCAAGTTGAGGTTTTTGTAATCAGTGCAGCCCTAAATTTTGGGGTGGCTCTGTCTTATTGATTTTCAGTTCTCCCAAGGAATATTCCGTAGACTGGAAGTGTCCTTGGCTCCGTAGTTCTGTTGTTTACTTGTTTTTGGGTACACAATGCACTCCTCCAGAGATCCAGGTGGCAATTTACATCCCGCCCATCAGCATAACAAGACTCCCTGTTCTCCAGGGCCTGTCTTGCCTTTCTGGTTTTTACATATTTCGTGGATGTCCCTTTTAGACCTGTGGAAAGTGATACTTCTTTGTAGTGCAGATTTTCATTGCCCGCCTGCTTGCTTGGCCAAAAAGGGCGTATGCGTTTTCTCCTGAATATATTCATGAGAAAACGCATACGCTCTATTTGGCCAAGTGCATCATTTTTGAAATTTTGCCCCTCTTTCTGTGTTTTAAACGCGATTCCAACGTACCTCTTGAAACCTGTTTCCTGCTATTCTGCCTCGCTTTCATGTCCGCCTCGTTGCCTTCCCTCACCAGATTTTTGGACGATAGTTGTCTTTTATTACTCTGCCAGTTTGTGAATTGCTGTGCCCCTGAGCTCCATTATTCTACTCGTTTTTTTGAGCTGACCACAAGTCCAAAATTTTGGTTCAGGAACTTTACTGGTTTCCGATGGGGGGCTGAGACTTTGGTTAATTCTTCTTCCTGCTGGGAAATTAGATAGAAATGTGCCCGTCCAAATGCCTAACAGCTACTCTCTCATTGCTTCTCCCTCTTCACTTTCATCCTCAGCCAAACTGGCATCCTGTGCGAACCAGTAGGTTAAAGGGGCTGTCTCTCCAAGTTGGGAGATTGATAGTAAAGGAGTTGGAAAGTCAAACGGGAGCACCAGGAGAGGGACTATTCGTTGAGTTTTAGAAACCTTTCGTATTCACAGTGTGCCCATTCTCTAGGTTTCCCGTACATGTTATAGCTGTAGTAATATTCCATTCAACCTGTACAATTGGGACCCATGGAATGGGTGCCATGCTTTATTGCTTTAAAGGGTCTGCATTTGCTCACCCAATCTCACCAATCCGCTCAGTCCCAAGTGTCCAGCCTTATGCCACATCCTGCTGTCATTTTAGAAAGGGTCATTCCAGGTTTCATCAAAAACCCTGAAGGAATTGTAAAGAATTTTCCTGTTTTTTTGTTTTGTTTTTGAATTTCCTTTTATAGTGGGTTTGAGCTGATTCTCGGTGACATGTTTATGCCAGTCTAGACACACTTGATTCCCTTACGGATACATATCAATACATAAGTTTTAAGATTCTTACTAGTCAGATATATTCCTCTGTGGGAAATATGGGATTTTGAGTCCCTTTCACTGAGGAAGGTCTAGGTCTTTTCCATTCCATAGTTGGTTTGTGGAACGGTACCTGTGCTTATATCAAACTCTGGTTTTATGCATCACCCCACCTCTCCTTCCCCCTTAAGCCGGCATAAGAGTGTTTTCCAAATGTGAGACTCAGTTCTCTTTCCTAACTCAGTTCAAGTGTAGCCATGTTTACAGGATCTTCATAAGTGATATCTTATGATAAGTTTCTTTTTCTGTGTGACTTATTTCTCTTAGAAACATCGTACCTGAATCCAATCATTTTGTTGCTACTGGTCTTGTGACATTGATTGTATGGCTGAGGGATATTCCATTGTATGTAAGTACCACAATTTTTTGAACCATTTTTATCTTTCCTGGGATATTTATGGTGTACCCAAGTTGAGGTTCTTGTAAGCAGTGCAGCACTAAATATTGGGGTGGCTGTGTCTTATTGATTTTCAGTTTTCCCAAGGTATATTCCCTAGACTGGAAGTGCCCTTGGCTCTGTAGCTCTGTTGTTTACTTGTTTTAGGGAACACAGTGCACTCCTCCAGAGAGGCATTTGGCAATTTACATCCCGCCCATCAGCATAAGAAGCCTCTCTGTTCTCCAGGGCCTGTCTGGCCTTTCTGAATTTTACATATTTAGTGGATGTCCCTTTTGAACGGTGGGAAGTGATACATCTTTGTAGTGCACATTTGAATTACCTGCTTGCTTGTTGGCCAAAAAGGGCGTATGTGTTTTCTCCTGAATATATTCAGGAGAAAACGCATACGCCCTTTTTGGCCAAGTGCATCATTGTCGAAGTTGTGCCCCTCTTCCTGTGCTTTAAAGGCGATTCCAACGTACCTCTTGAAATCTGTTTCCTGCTATTCTGCCTCGCATTCACGTTCGCCTCGTTGCCTTCCCTCAACAGATTTTTGGACGATAGTTATCCTTTATTACTCGGCCAGTTTGTGAATTGCTGTGCCCCTGAGCTCCATTTTCCAACTCGTTTTTTGTGAGCTGACCGCAAGTCCCAAATTTTGGTTCAGGACCAATACTGGTTCCCGGTGGGAGGCTGAGACGTTGGTTAATTCTTATTCCTGCCGGGAAGTTAGAGTGATATGTGCCCGTCCACATGCTTAACAGCTACTCTCTCATTGGTTATCCTTCTTCCCTTTCATCCTCTGCCAAATTGGCAACCTGTGCGAACCAGGAGGTTAAAGGGGCTTTCTCTCCAAGTTGGGAGATTGATAGTAAAGCAAATGGAAAGTCAAACCGGAGCACCAGGAGAGGGACTATTCGTTGAGTTTTAGAAACCTTTCGCATTCACAGTGTGTCCATTCTCTAGATATCCTGTACATGTTATAGCTGTAGTAATATTCCCTTCAACCTGGAGAGTTGGGACCTATGGCATGGATGCCGTGCATTTTTGCTTTAAGTGTCTGCATTTACTCACCCATTCTCACCAGTCCTCTCAGTCCAAAGTGTCCAGCCTTATGCCACATCCAGCTGTCGTTGTAGATAGGGTCATTCCAGGTTTCATCAGAGACCCTGAAGGAATTGTAAAGAATTTCTCTGTTTTTTTTTGTTTTGTTTTTGAAATTCCTTTTTATGGTGGCTTTCAGCTGATTCTCGCTGCCATGTTTATGCCAGTCTAGACACACTTGATTCCCTTACGGAGACATATCAATCCATAAGTTTTAAGATTGTTACTAGTCAGATATATTCTTCTGCGGGAAATATGGGGTTTTGAGTCCCTTTCACTGAGGAAGGTGTAGGTCTTGTCTATTCTTTAGCTGGTTTTTGGAACGGTACCTGTGCTTATATCAAAATCCGGTTTTATGCATCACTCGACCTCTCCTTCCCCCTTAAGCAGGCAAAAGTGTGTTTTCTAAATGTGAGACTCTGTTCTCTTTCCTAACTCAGTTCAAGTGTAGCCATGTTTACAGGATCTTCATGAGTGATATCTTATCATAAGTTTCTTTTTTTGTGTGACTTATTTCACTTAGAATCATGGTACGTGAATCCACTCATTTTGCTGCTACTGGTCTTATGACATTGATTTCACGGCTGAGGGATATATCATTATACATAAGTACCACAATTTTTTGAACCATTTTTATATTTCCTAGGATATTTAAGGTGTACCCAAGTTGAGGTCCTTGTAAGCAGTGCAGCCCTAAATTTTGGGGTGGTTCTGTCTTATTGATTTTCAGTTTTCCCAAGGTATATTCCCTAGACAGGAAGTGCCCTTGGCTCTGTAGCTCTCTTGTTTACTTATTTTAGGGAACACAATGCACTGCTCCAGAGAGGAAGTTGGCAATTTACATCCCACCCATCAACATATCAAGGCTCCCTGTTCTCCAGGGCCTGTCTTGCCTTTCTGGTTTTTACACATTTTCTCGAAGTCCCTTTTGACTGGTGGGAAGTGATAATTCTTTGTAGTGCAGATTTGCATTGCCCGCTTGCTTGCTTGGCCAAAAAAGGCGTATGCGTTTTCTCCTGAATATATTCAGAGGAAAACGCATACGCAATTTATGGCCAAGTGCATCATTTTCGAAGTTGTGCCTCTCTTCCTCTGCTTTACAGGCGATTCCAACGTACCTCTTGAAATCTGTTTCCTGCTATTCTGCCTCGCTTTCAAGTCCGCCTCGTTGCCTACCATTCACAGATTTTTGGACGATAGTTGTCCTTTATTACTCTGCCAGTTTGTGAATTGCTGTGCCCCTGAGCTCCATTTTTCAACTCGTTTTTTGTGAGCTAACCGCAAGTCCAAAATTTTGGTTCAGGACCTATGCTGGTTCCCGGTGGGGGCCTGAGACTTTGGTTTCTTCTTCTTCCTGCCGGGAAGTTAGAGAGATATGTGCCCGTCCAAATGCCTTACTGCTACTCTCTCATTGGTTCTCCCTCTTCCCTTTCATCCACTGCCAAATTGGAAACCTGTGTGAACCAGAAGGTTAAAGGGGCTGTCTCTCCAAGTTGGGAGATTGATAGTAAAGCAGATGGAAAATCAAACCAGAGCACCAGGAGAGGGACTATTCGTTGAGTTTTAGAAACCTTTAGTATTCACAGTGAATCCGTTCTCTAGGTTTCCTGTACATGTTATAGCTGTAGTAATATTCCCTTTAACCTGGAGAGTTTGGACCCATGGAATGGGTGCCGGGCATTTGTGCTTTAAAGGGTCTGCATTTGCTCACCCAATCTCACCAATCGTCTCAGTCCTAAGTGTGCAGCCTTATGCCACATCCAGCTGTCGTTGTAGATAGGGACATTCCTGGTTTCATCAGAGACCCTGAAGGATTTATAAAGAATTTCCCAGTTTTTTTGTTTTGTTTTTGAAATTCCTTTTTATAGTGGGTTTGAGCTGATTCTCGCTGCCATGTTTATGCCAGTCTAGACACACTTGATTCCCTTACGGAGACATATCAATACATAGGTTTTAAGATTCTTACTAGTCAGATATATTCCTCTGCGGGAAATATGGGGTTTTGAGTCCCTTTCACTGAGGAAGGTGTAGGTCTTGTCTATTCCATAGTTGGTTTTTGGAACGGTACCTGTGCTTATATCAAACACTGGTTTTATGCATCACCCCACCTCTTCTTCCCCCTTAAGCAGGCATAAGAGTGTTTTCTAAAGGTGAGACACTGTTCTCTTTCCTAACTCAGTTCAAGTGTAGCCATGTTTACAGGATCTTTATAAGTGATATCTTATGATAAGTTTCTTTTTCTCTGTGACTTATTTCACTTAGAATCATCGTACCTGAATCCACCCATTTTGCTGCTACTGGTCTTATGACATTGATTTCATGGCTGAGGGATATTCCATCGTACGTAAGTACCACAATTTTTTGTACCATTTTTATATTTCCTGGGATATTTAAGGTGTACCCAAGTTGAGGTCCTTGTAAGCAGTGCAGACCTAAATTTTGGGGTGGCTCTGTCTTATCGATTTTCAGTTTTCCCAAGGTATATTCCCTACACTGGAAGTGCCCTTGGCTCTGTAGCTCTGTTGTTTACTTGTTTTAGGGAACACAATGCACTCCTCCAGAGAGGCAGTTGGCAATTTACATCCCGCCCATCAGCATAACAAGGCTCCCTGTTCTCCAGGGCCTGTCTTGCCTTTCTGGTTTTTACACATTTTGTGGATGTCCCATTTGACTGGTGGGAAGTGATACTTCTTTGTAGTGCAGATTTGCGTTGCCGGCTTGCTTGCTTGGCCAAAAAGGGCGTATGCGTTTTCTCCTGAATATATTCAGGAGAAAACATATACGCCCTTTTTGGCCAAGTGCATCATTGTCGAAGATGTGCCCCTCGTCCTGTGTTTTAAAGGCGATTCCAACGTACCTCTTGAAATCTGTTTCCTGCTATTCTGCCTCGCTTTCAAGTCCGCCTCGTTGCCTTCCCTCAACAGATTTTTGGAGGAGAGTTGTCCTTTATTACTCTGCCAGTTTGTGAATTGCTGTGCCCTTGAGGTCCATTTTTCAACTCGTTTTTTGTGAGCTGACCGCAAGTCCAAAATTTTGGTTCAGGACCTATACTGGTTCCCGGTGGGTGGCTGAGACTTTGCTTAATTCTTCTTCCTGCCGGGAAATTACAGTGATATGTGCCCGTCCAAATGCCTAACAGCTACTCTCTCATTTATTCTCCCTCTTCCCTTTCATATTCTGCCAAATTGGCAACCTGTGCGAACCAGGAGTTTAAAGGGGCTGTCTCTCCAAGTTCGGAGGTTGATAGTAAAGCAGATGGAAAGTCAAACCGGAGCACCAGGAGAGGGACTATTCGTTGAGTTTCAGAAACATTTCGTATTCACAGTGTGTCCGTTCTCTAGGTTTCCCGTACATGTTGTAACTGTAGTAATATTCCGTTCAACCTGGAGAGTTGGGACCCATGGAATGGGTGCCATGCATTATTGCTTTAAAGGGTCTGCATTTGCTCACCCAATCTCACCAATCCTCTCAGTCCCAAGTGTGCCGCCTTATGCCACATCCAGCTGTCGTTGTAGATAGGGTCATTCCAGGTTTCATCAGAGACCCTGAAGGAATTTTATAGAATATCCCAGTTTTTTTGTTTTGTTTTTGAAATTCCTTTTTATAGTGGGTTTGAGCTGATTCTCGCTGCCATGTTTATGCCAGTCTAGACACACTTGATTCCCTTACGGAGACATATCAATACATAGGTTTTAAGATTCTTACTAGTCAGATATATTCCTCTGTGGGAAATATGGGGTTTTGAGTCCCTTTCACTGAGGAAGTTGTAGGTCTTGTCTATTCCATAGTTGGTTTTTGGAACGGTACCTGTGTTTATATCAAACTCTGGTTTTATGCATCTCCCCACCTCTCCTTCCCCCTTAAGCAGGCATAAGAGTGTTTTCTAAATGTGAGACCCTGTTCTCTTTCCTAACTCAGTTCAATTGTAGCCATGTTTACAGGATCTTCATAAGTGATATCTTATGATAAGTTTCTTTTTCTGTGTGACTTATTTCACTTAGAATCTTCGTACCTGAATCCACCCATTTTGCTGCTACTGGTCTTATGACATTGATTTCATGGCTGAGGGATATTCCATCGTACGTAAGTACCACAATTTTTTGAACCATCTTTATATTTCCTGGGATATTTAATGTGTACCCAAGTTGAGGTCCTTGTAACCAGTGCAGCCTTAAATTTTGGGGTGGCTCTGTCTTATTGATTTTCAATTTTCCCAAGGTATATTCCCAAGACTGGAACTGCCCTTGGCTCTGTAGCTCTGTTCTTTACTTGTTTTAGGGAACACAATGTACTCCTCCAGAGAGGCAGTTGGCAATTTACATCCTGCCCATCAGCATAACAAGGCTCCCTGTTCTCCAGGGCCTGTCTTGCCTTTCTGGTTTTTACACATTTTGTGGATGTCCCTTTTGACCGGTGGGAAGTGATACTTCTTTGTAGTGCAGATTTGCATTGCCCACTTGCTTGCTTGGCCAAAAAGGGTGTATGCGTTTTCTCCTGAATATATTCAGGAGAAAATGCATACGCCCTTTATGGCCAAGTGCATCATTGTCGAAGTTGTGCCCCTCTTCCTGTGCTTTAAAGGCGATTCCAACGTACATCTTGAAATCTGTTTCCTGCTATTCTGCCTCGGTTTCAAGTCCGCCTCGTTGCCTTCCCTCAACAGATTTTTGGACGATAGTTGTCCTTTATTACTCGGCCAGTTTGTGAATTGCTGTGCCCCTGAGCTCCATTTTTCAATTCGTTTTTGGTGAGCTGACCGCAAGTCCAACATTTTGGTTCAGGACCTATGCTGGTTCCAGGTGGGTGGCTGAGACTTTGGTTAATTCTTCTTCCTGCCAGGAAATTACAGTGATATGTGCCCGTCCAAATGCCTAACAGCTACTCTCTCATTGGTTCTCCCTTTTCCCTTTCATCCTCTGCCAAATTGGCAACCTGTGCGAACCAGGAGGTTAAAGGGGCTGTCTCTGCAAGTTGGGAGGTTGATAGTAAAGCAGATGGAAAGTCAAACCGGAGCACCAGGAGAGGGACTATTCGTTGAGTTTTAGAAACCTTTCGTATTCACAGTGTGTCCGTTCTCTAGGTTTCCCGTACATGTTATAGCTGTAGTAATATTCCCTTCAACCTGGAGAGTTGGACCCATGGAATTGGTGCCAGGTATTTGTGCTTTAAAGTGTCTGCATTTCCTCACCCAATCTCACCAATCCTCTCAGTCCCAAGTGTCCCTCCTTATGCCACATCCAGCTGTCATTGTAGATAGGGTCATTCCAGGTTTCATCAGAGACCATGAAGGAATTGTAAAGAATATCCCAGTTTTTTTGTTTTGTTTTTGAAATTCCTTTTTATAGTGGGTTTGAGCTGATTCTCGCTGCCATGTTTATGCCAGTCTAGACACACTTGATTCCCTTAAGGAGACATATCAATACATAGGTTTTAAGATTCTTACTAGTCAGATATATTCCTCTGGGGGAAATATGGCGTTTTGAGTCCCTTTCACTGAGGAAGGTGTAGGTCTTGTCTATTCCATAGTTGGTTTTTGGAACGGTACCTGTGCTTATATCAAACTCTGGTTTTATGCATCACCCCACCTCTCCTTCCCCCTTAAGCAGGCATAAGAGAGTTTTCTAAATGTGAAACACTGTTCTCTTTCCTAACTCAGTTCAAGTGTAGCCATGTTTACAGGATCTTCATAAGTGATATCTTATGATAAGTTTCTTTTTCTCTGTGACTTATTTCACTTAGAATCATCGTACCTGAATCCACCCATTTTGCTTCTACTGGTCTTATGACATTGATTTCATAGCTGAGGGATATTCCATCGTACGTAAGTACCACAATTTTTTGAACCATTTTTATATTTCCTGGGATATGTAAGGTGTACCCAAGTTGAGGTCCTTGTAAGCAGTGCAGCCCTAAATTTTGGGGTGGCTCTGTCTTATTGATTTTCAGTTTTCCCAAGGTATATTCCCTAGACTGGAAGTGCCCTTGGCTCTGTAGCTCTGTTGTTTACTTGTTTTAGGGAACACAATGCACTCCTCCAGAGAGGCAGTTGGCAATTTACATCCCGCCTATCAGCATAAAAAGGCTCCCCGTTCTCCAGGGCCTCTCTTGCCTTTCTGGTATTTACACATTTTGTGGATGTCCCTTTTGACCGGTGGGAAGTGATACTTCTTTGTAGTGCAGATTTGCATTGCCCACTTGATTGCTTGGCCAAAAAGGGCGTATGCGTTTTCTGCTGAATATATTCAGGAGAAAATGCATACGCCCTTTTTGGCCAAGTGCATCATTGTCGAAGTTGTGCCCCTCTTCCTGTGCTTTAAAGGCGATTCCAACGTACCTCTTGAAATCTGTTTCCTTCTATTCTGCCTCGCTTTCAAGTCCGCCTCGTTGCCTTCCCTCAACAAATTTTTGGACGATAGTTGTCCTTTATTACTCGGACAGTTTGTGAATTGCTGTGCCCTTGAGCTCCATTTTTCAACTCGTTTTTGGTGAGCTGACCGCAAGTCCAAAATTTTGGTTCAGGACCTATACTGGTTCCCGGTGGGTGGCTGAGACTTTGGTTAATTCTTCTTCCTGCCGGGAAATTACAGTGATATGTGCCCGTCCAAATGCCTAACAGCTACTCTCTCATTGGTTCTCCCTCTTCCCATTCATCCTCTTTCAAATTGGTAACCTCTGCGAACCAGGAGGTTAAAGGGGCTGTCTCTCCAAGTTGGGAGGTTGATAGTAAAGCAGATGGAAAGTCAAACCGGAGCACCACGAGAGGGACTATTCGTTGAGTTTTAGAAACCTTTCGTATTCACAGTTTGTCCGTTCTCTAGGTTTCCCGTACATGTTATAGCTGTAGTAATATTCCCTTCAACCTGGAGAGTTGGGACCCATGGAATGGGTGCCAGGCATTTGTGCTTTAAAGATTCTGGATTTGCTCACCCAATCTCACCAGTCCTCTCAGTCCCAAGTGTCCCTCCTTATGCCACATCCAGCTGTCATTGTAGATAGGGTCATTCCAGGTTGCATCAGAGACCCTGAAGGAATTGTAAAGAATTTCCCAGTTTTTTTGTTTTGTTTTTGAAATTCCTTTTTATAGTGGGTTTGAGCTGATTCTCGCTGCCATGTTTATGCCAGTCTAGACACACTTGATTCCCTTACGGAAACATATCTATCCATAGGTTTTAAGATTCTTACTAGTCAGATATATTCCTCTGCGGGAAATATGGGGTTTTGAGTCCCTTTCACTGAGGAAGGTGTAGGTATTGTCTATTCCATAGTTGGTTTTTGGAACGGTACCTGTGCTTATATCAAACTCTGGTTTTATGCATCACCCCACCTCTCCTTCCCCCTTAAGCAGGCAAAAGAGTGTTTTCTAAATGTGAGACACTGTTCTCTTTCCTAACTCAGTTCAAGTTTAGCCATGTTTACAGGATCTTCATAAGTGATATCTTATGATAAGTTTCTTTTTCTCTGTGACTTATTTCACTTAGAATCATCGTACCTGAATCCACCCATTTTGCTGCTACTGGTCTTATGACATTGATTTCATGGCTGAGGGATATTCCATCGTACGTAAGTACCACAATTTTTTGAACCATTTTTATATTTCCTGGGATATTTAAGTTGTACCCAAGTTGAGGTCCTTGTAAGCAGTGCAGCCCTAAATATTGGGGTGGCTCTGTCGTATTGATTTTCAGTTTTCCCAAGGTATATTCCGTAGACTGGAAGTGCCCTTGGCTCTGTAGCTCTGTTCTTTACTTGTTTTAGGGAACCCAATGTACTCCTCCAGAGAGGCAGTTGGCAGTTTACATCCGGCCCATCAGCATAACAAGGCTCCCTGTTCTCCAGTGCCTGTCTTGCCTTTCTGGTTTTTACACATTTTGTGGATGTCCCTTTTGACCGGTGGGAAGTGATACTTCTTTGTAGTGCAGATTTGCATTGCCCGCTTGTTGCTTGGCCAAAAAGGGCGTATGCATTTTCTCCTGAATATATGCAGGAGAAAACGCATACGCCCTTTTGGGCCAAGTGCATCATTGTCGAAGTTGTGCCCCTCTTCCTGTGCTTTAAAGGCGATTCCAACGTACCTCTTGAAATCTGTTTCCTGCTATTCTGCCTCGCTTTCAAGTCCGCCTCGTTGCCTTCCCTCAACAGATTTTTGGACGATAGTTGTCCTTTATTACTCGGCCAGTTTGTGAATTGCTGTGCCCCTGAGCTCCATTTTTCAACTCGTTTTTGGTGAGCTGACCGCACGTCCAAAATTTTGGTACAGGACCTATACTAGTTCCCGGTGGGTGGCTGAGACTTTGGTTAATTCTTCTTCCTGCGGGAAATTACAGTGATATGTGCCCGTCCAAATGCCTAACAGCTACTCTCTCATTGGTTCTCCCTCTTCCCTTTCATCCTCAGCCAAATAGGCAACCTGTGCGAACCAGGAGGTTAAAGGGGCTGTCTCTCCAAGTTGGGAGGTTGATAGTAAAGCAGACGGAAAGTCAAACCGGAGCACCAGGAGAGGGACTATGCGTTGAGTTTTAGAAACCTTTCGTATTCACAGTGTGTCCGTTCCCTAGGTTTCCCGCACATGTTATAGCTGTAGTAATATTCCCTTCAACCTGGAGAGTTCGGACCCATGGAATGGGTGCCATGCATTATTGCTTTAAAGGGTCTGCATTTGCTCACCCAATCTCACCAATCATCTCAGTCCCAAGTGTCCCTCCTTATGCCACATCCAGCTGTCGTTGTAGATAGGGTCATTCCAGCTTTCATCAGAGACCCTGAAGGAATTGTAAAGAATTTCCCAGTTTTTTTGTTTTGTTTTTGAAATTCCTTTTTATAGTGGGTTTGAGCTGATTCTCGCTGCCATGTTTATGCCAGTCTAGACACACTTGATTCCCTTACGGAGACATATCAATACATAGGTTTTAAGATTCTTACTAGTCAGATACTTTCCTCTGCGGGAAATATGGGGTTTTGAGTCCCTTTCACTGAGGAAGGTGTAGGTATTGTCTATTCCATAGTTGGTTTTTGGAACGGTACCTGTGCTTATATCAAACTCTGGTTTTATGCATCACCCCACCTCTCCTTCCCCCTTAAGCAGGCATAAGAGTGTTTTCTAAATGTGAGACACTGTTCTCTTTCCTAACTCAGTTCAAGTTTAGCCATGTTTACAGGGTCTTCATAAGTGATATCTTATGATAAGTTTCTTTTTCTCTGTGACTTATTTCACTTAGAATCATCGTACCTGAATCCACCCATTTTGCTGCTACTGGTCTTATGACATTGATTTCATGGCTGAGGGATATTCCATCGTACATAAGTACCACAATTTTTTGAACCATTTTTATATTTCCTGGGATATTTAAGTTGTACCCAAGTTGAGGTCCTTGTAAGCAGTGCAGCCCTAAATATTGGGGTGGCTCTGTCGTATTGATTTTCAGTTTTCCCAAGGTATATTCCGTAGACTGGAAGTGCCCTTGGCTATGTAGCTCTGTTCTTTACTTGTTTTAGGGAACCCAATGTACTCCTCCAGAGAGGCAGTTGGCAATTTACATCCCGCCCATCAGCATAACAAGGCTCCCTGTTCTCCAGGGCCTGTCTTGCCTTTCTGGTTTTTACACATTTTGTGGATGTCCCTTTTGACCGGTGGGAAGTGATACTTCTTTGTAGTGCAGATTTGCATTGCCCGCTTGCTTGCTTGGCCAAAAAGGGCGTATGCATTTTCTCCTGAATATATTCAGGAGAAAACGCATACGCCCTTTTTGGCCAAGTGCATCATTGTCGAAGTTGTGCCCCTCTTCCTGTGCTTTAAAGGCGATTCCAACGTACCTCTTGAAATCTGTTTCCTGCTATTCTGCCTCGCTTTCAAGTCCGCCTCGTTGCCTTCCCTCAACAGATTTTTGGACGATAGTTGTCCTTTATTACTCGGCCAGTTTGTGAATTGCTGTGCCCCTGAGCTCCATTTTTCAACTCGTTTTTGGTGAGCTGACCGCACGTCCAAAATTTTGGTACAGGACCTATACTAGTTCCCAGTGGGTGGCTGAGACTTTGGTTAATTCTTCTTCCTGCCGGGAAATTACAGTGATATGTGCCCGTCCAAATGCCTAACAGCTACTCTCTCATTGGTTCTCCCTCTTCCCTTTCATCCTCTGCCAAATTGGCAACCTGTGCGAACCAGGAGGTTAAAGGGGCTGTCTCTCCAAGTTGGGAGGTTGATAGTAAAGCAGATGGAAAGTCAAACCGGAGCACCAGGAGAGGGACTATTCGTTGAGTTTTAGAAACCTTTCGTATTCACAGTGTGTCCGTTCTCTAGGTTTCCCGTACATGTTATAGCTGTAGTAATATTCCTTTCAACCTGGAGAGTTGGGACCCATGGAATGGGTGCCAGACATTTGTTCTTTAAAGGGTCTGCATTTGCTCACACAATCTCACCAATCCTCTCAGTCCCAAGTGTCCAGCCTTATGCCACATCCAGCTGTCATTGTAGATAGGGTCATTCCAGGTTTCATCAGAGACCATGAAGGAATTGTAAAGAATATCCCAGTTTTTTTGTTTTGTTTTTGAAATTCCTTTTTATAGTGGGTTTGAGCTGATTCTCGCTGCCATGTTTATGCCAGTCTAGACACACTTGATTCCCTTAAGGAGACATATCAATACATAGGTTTTAAGATTCTTACTAGTCAGATATATTCCTCTGCGGGAAATATGGCGTTTTGAGTCCCTTTCACTGAGGAAGGTGTAGGTCTTGTATATTCCATAGCTGGTTTTTGGAACGGTACCTGTGCTTATATCAAACTCTGGTTTTATGCATCACCCCACCTCTCCTTCCCCCTTAAGCAGGCATAAGAGTGTTTTCTAAATGTGAGATATTCTTCTCTTTCCTAACTCAGTTCAAGTGTAGCCATGTTTACAGGATCTTCATAAGTGATATCTTATGATAAGTTTCTTTTTCTGTGTGACTTATTACACTTAGAATCATCGTACCTGAATCCACCCATTTTGCTGCTACTGGTCTTATGACATTGATTTCATGGCTGAGGGATATTCCATCGTACGAAAGTACCACAATTTTTTGAACCATTTTTATATTTCCTGGGATATGTAAGGTGTACCCAAGTTGAGGTCCTTGTAAGCAGTGCAGCCCTAAATTTTGGGGTGGCTCTGTCTTATTGATTTTCTGTTTTCCCAAGGTATATTCCCTAGACTGGAAGTGCCCTTGGCTCTGTAGCTCTGTTGTTTACTTGTTTTAGGGAACACAATGCACTCCTCCAGAGAGGCAGTTGGCAATTTACATCCCGCCCATGAGCATAACAAGGCTCCCTGTTCTCCAGGGCCTGTCTTGCCTTTCTGGTTTTTAAACATTTTGTGGATGTCCCTTTTGACCGGTGGGAAGTGATACTTCTTTGTAGTGCAGATTTGCATTGCCCACTTGCTTGCTTGGCCAAAAAGGGCATATGCGTTTTCTGCTGAATATATTCAGGAGAAAAGGCATACGCCCTTTTTGGCCAAGTGCATCATTGTCGATGTTGTGCCCCTCTTCCTGTGCTTTAAAGGCGATTCCAACGTACCTCTTGAAATCTGTTTCCTTCTATTCTGCCTCGCTTTCAAGTCCGCCTCGTTTCCTTCCCTCAACAAATTTTTGGACGATAGTTGTCCTTTATTACTCGGCCAGTTTGTGAATTGCTGTGCCCTTGAGCTCCATTTTTCAACTCGTTTTTGGTGAGCTGACCGCAAGTCCAAAATTTTGGTTCAGGACCTATACTGGTTCCCGGTGGGTGGCTGAGACTTTGGTTAATTCTTCTTCCTGCCGGGAATTTACAGTGATATGTGCCCGTCCAAATGCCTAACAGCTACTCTCTCATTGGTTCTCCCTCTTCCCATTCATCCTCTTTCAAATTGGTAACCTGTGCGAACCAGGAGGTTAAAGGGGCTGTCCCCCCAAGTTGGGAGGTTGATAGTATATCAGATGGAAAGCCAAACTGCAGCACAAGGAGAGGGACTCTTCGTTGAGTTTTAGAAACCTTTCGTCTTCACAGTGTGTCCGTTCTCTAGGTTTCCCGTACATGTTATAGCTGTAGTAATATTCCCTTCAACCTGGAGAGTTGGGACCCATGGAATGGGTGCCAGGCATTTGTGCTTTAAAGGGTCTGCATTTGCTCACCCAATCTCACCAATCGTCTCAGTCCCAAGTGTCCAGCCTTATGCCCCATCAAGCTGTCGTTGTAGAGAGGGTCATTCCAGGTTTCATCAGAGACCGTGAAGGAATTGTAAAGAATTTCCCAGTTTTTTTGTTTTGTTTTTGAAATTCCTTTTTATAGTGGGTTTGAGCTGATTCTCCTGCCATGTTTATGCCAGTCTAGACACATTTGATTCCCTTAGGAGACATATCAATACGTAGGTTTTAAGATTCTTACTAGTCAGATATATTCCTCTGCGGGAAATATGGGGTTTTGAGTCCCTTTCACTGAGGACGGTGTAGGTCTTGTCTATTCCATAGTTGGTTTTTGGAACGGTACCTGTGCTTATATCAAACTCTGGTTTTATGCATCACGCCACCTCTCCTTCCCCCTTAAGCAGGCATAAGAGTGGTTTCTAAATGTGAGACACTGTTCTCTTTCCTAACTCAGTTCCAGTGTAGCCATGTTTACAGGATCTTCATAAGTGATATCTTATGATAAATTTCTTTTTCTGTGTGACTTATTTCACTTAGAATCATCGTACCTGAATCCACCAATTTTGCTGCTACTGGTCTTATGACATTGATTTCATGGCTGAGGGATATTCCATCGTACGTAAGTACAACAATTTTTTGAACCATTTTTATATTTCCTGGGATATTTAAGTTGTACCCAAGTTGAGGTCCTTGTAAGCATTGCAGCCCTAAATTTTGGGGTGGCTCTGTCTTATTGATTTTCAGTTTTCCCAAGGTATATTCCCTAGACTGGAAGTGCCCTTGGCTCTGTAGCTCTGTTCTTTACTTGTTTTAGGGAACACAATGTACTCCTCCAGAGAGGCAGTTGGCAACTTACATCCCGTCCATCAGCATAACAAGGATCCCTGTTCTCCAGGGCCTGTCTTGCCTTTCTGGTTTTTACACATTTTGTGGATGTCCCTTTTGACCGGTGGGAAGTGATACTTCTTTGTAGTGCAGATTTGCATTGCCCGCTTGCTTGCTTGGCCAAAAAGGGCGTATGCGTTTTCTCCTGAATATATTCAGGAGAAAACGCATACGCCCTTTTTGGCCAAGTGCATCACTGTCGAAGTTGTGCCCCTCTTCCTGTGCTTTAAAGGCGATTCCAACGTACCTCTTGAAATCTGTTTCCTGCTATTCTGCCTCGCTTTCAAGTCCGCCTCGTTGCCTTCCCTCAACAGATTTTTGGACGATAGTTGTCCTTTATTACTCGGCCAGTTTGTGAATTGCTGTGCCCCTGAGCTCCATTTTTCAACTCGTTTTTGGTGAGCTGACCGCACGTCCAAAATTTTGGTACAGGACCTATACTAGTTCCCAGTGGGTGGCTGAGACTTTGGTTAATTCTTCTTCCTGCCGGGAAATTACAGTGATATGTGCCCGTCCAAATGCCTAACAGCTACTCTCTCATTGGTTCTCCCTCTTCCCTTTCATCCTCTGCCAAATTGGCAACCTGTGCGAACCAGGAGGTTAAAGGGGCTGTCTCTCCAAGTTGGGAGGTTGATAGTAAAGCAGATGGAAAGTCAAACCGGAGCACCAGGAGAGGGACTATTCGTTGAGTTTTAGAAACCTTTCGTATTCACAGTGTGTCCGTTCTCTAGGTTTCCCGTACATGTTATAGCTGTAGTAATATTCCTTTCAACCTGGAGAGTTGGGACCCATGGAATGGGTGCCAGACATTTGTTCTTTAAAGGGTCTGCATTTGCTCACACAATCTCACCAATCCTCTCAGTCCCAAGTGTCCAGCCTTATGCCACATCCAGCTGTCATTGTAGATAGGGTCATTCCAGGTTTCATCAGAGACCATGAAGGAATTGTAAAGAATATCCCAGTTTTTTTGTTTTGTTTTTGAAATTCCTTTTTATAGTGGGTTTGAGCTGATTCTCGCTGCCATGTTTATGCCAGTCTAGACACACTTGATTCCCTTAAGGAGACATATCAATACATAGGTTTTAAGATTCTTACTAGTCAGATATATTCCTCTGCGGGAAATATGGCGTTTTGAGTCCCTTTCACTGAGGAAGGTGTAGGTCTTGTATATTCCATAGCTGGTTTTTGGAACGGTACCTGTGCTTATATCAAACTCTGGTTTTATGCATCACCCCACCTCTCCTTCCCCCTTAAGCAGGCATAAGAGTGTTTTCTAAATGTGAGATATTCTTCTCTTTCCTAACTCAGTTCAAGTGTAGCCATGTTTACAGGATCTTCATAAGTGATATCTTATGATAAGTTTCTTTTTCTGTGTGACTTATTACACTTAGAATCATCGTACCTGAATCCACCCATTTTGCTGCTACTGGTCTTATGACATTGATTTCATGGCTGAGGGATATTCCATCGTACGAAAGTACCACAATTTTTTGAACCATTTTTATATTTCCTGGGATATGTAAGGTGTACCCAAGTTGAGGTCCTTGTAAGCAGTGCAGCCCTAAATTTTGGGGTGGCTCTGTCTTATTGATTTTCTGTTTTCCCAAGGTATATTCCCTAGACTGGAAGTGCCCTTGGCTCTGTAGCTCTGTTGTTTACTTGTTTTAGGGAACACAATGCACTCCTCCAGAGAGGCAGTTGGCAATTTACATCCCGCCCATGAGCATAACAAGGCTCCCTGTTCTCCAGGGCCTGTCTTGCCTTTCTGGTTTTTAAACATTTTGTGGATGTCCCTTTTGACCGGTGGGAAGTGATACTTCTTTGTAGTGCAGATTTGCATTGCCCACTTGCTTGCTTGGCCAAAAAGGGCATATGCGTTTTCTGCTGAATATATTCAGGAGAAAAGGCATACGCCCTTTTTGGCCAAGTGCATCATTGTCGATGTTGTGCCCCTCTTCCTGTGCTTTAAAGGCGATTCCAACGTACCTCTTGAAATCTGTTTCCTTCTATTCTGCCTCGCTTTCAAGTCCGCCTCGTTTCCTTCCCTCAACAAATTTTTGGACGATAGTTGTCCTTTATTACTCGGCCAGTTTGTGAATTGCTGTGCCCTTGAGCTCCATTTTTCAACTCGTTTTTGGTGAGCTGACCGCAAGTCCAAAATTTTGGTTCAGGACCTATACTGGTTCCCGGTGGGTGGCTGAGACTTTGGTTAATTCTTCTTCCTGCCGGGAATTTACAGTGATATGTGCCCGTCCAAATGCCTAACAGCTACTCTCTCATTGGTTCTCCCTCTTCCCATTCATCCTCTTTCAAATTGGTAACCTGTGCGAACCAGGAGGTTAAAGGGGCTGTCCCCCCAAGTTGGGAGGTTGATAGTATATCAGATGGAAAGCCAAACTGCAGCACAAGGAGAGGGACTCTTCGTTGAGTTTTAGAAACCTTTCGTCTTCACAGTGTGTCCGTTCTCTAGGTTTCCCGTACATGTTATAGCTGTAGTAATATTCCCTTCAACCTGGAGAGTTGGGACCCATGGAATGGGTGCCAGGCATTTGTGCTTTAAAGGGTCTGCATTTGCTCACCCAATCTCACCAATCGTCTCAGTCCCAAGTGTCCAGCCTTATGCCCCATCAAGCTGTCGTTGTAGAGAGGGTCATTCCAGGTTTCATCAGAGACCGTGAAGGAATTGTAAAGAATTTCCCAGTTTTTTTGTTTTGTTTTTGAAATTCCTTTTTATAGTGGGTTTGAGCTGATTCTCCTGCCATGTTTATGCCAGTCTAGACACATTTGATTCCCTTAGGAGACATATCAATACATAGGTTTTAAGATTCTTACTAGTCAGATATATTCCTCTGCGGGAAATATGGGGTTTTGAGTCCCTTTCACTGAGGACGGTGTAGGTCTTGTCTATTCCATAGTTGGTTTTTGGAACGGTACCTGTGCTTATATCAAACTCTGGTTTTATGCATCACGCCACCTCTCCTTCCCCCTTAAGCAGGCATAAGAGTGGTTTCTAAATGTGAGACACTGTTCTCTTTCCTAACTCAGTTCCAGTGTAGCCATGTTTACAGGATCTTCATAAGTGATATCTTATGATAAATTTCTTTTTCTGTGTGACTTATTTCACTTAGAATCATCGTACCTGAATCCACCAATTTTGCTGCTACTGGTCTTATGACATTGATTTCATGGCTGAGGGATATTCCATCGTACGTAAGTACAACAATTTTTTGAACCATTTTTATATTTCCTGGGATATTTAAGTTGTACCCAAGTTGAGGTCCTTGTAAGCATTGCAGCCCTAAATTTTGGGGTGGCTCTGTCTTATTGATTTTCAGTTTTCCCAAGGTATATTCCCTAGACTGGAAGTGCCCTTGGCTCTGTAGCTCTGTTCTTTACTTGTTTTAGGGAACACAATGTACTCCTCCAGAGAGGCAGTTGGCAACTTACATCCCGTCCATCAGCATAACAAGGATCCCTGTTCTCCAGGGCCTGTCTTGCCTTTCTGGTTTTTACACATTTTGTGGATGTCCCTTTTGACCGGTGGGAAGTGATACTTCTTTGTAGTGCAGATTTGCATTGCCCGCTTGCTTGCTTGGCCAAAAAGGGCGTATGCGTTTTCTCCTGAATATATTCAGGAGAAAACGCATACGCCCTTTTTGGCCAAGTGCATCACTGTCGAAGTTGTGCCCCTCTTCCTGTGCTTTAAAGGCGATTCCAACGTACCTCTTGAAATCTGTTTCCTGCTATTCTGCCTCGCTTTCAAGTCCGCCTCGTTGCCTTCCCTCAACAGATTTTTGGACGATAGTTGTCCTTTACTACTCGGCCAGTTTGTGAATTGCTGTGCCCCTGAGCTCCATTTTTCAACTCGTTTTTGGTGAGCTGACCGCAAGTCCAAAATTTTGGTTCAGGAACTATACTGGTTCCCGGTGGGTGGCTGAGACATTGGTTAATTCTTCTTCCTGCCGGGAAGTTAGAGTGCTATGTGCCCGTCCAAATGCCTAACAGCTACTCTCTCATTGGCTCTCCCTCTTCCCTTTCATCCTCTGCCAAATTGGCAACCTCTGCGAACCAGGAGGTTAAAGGGGCTGTCTCTCCAAGTTGGGAGGTTGATAGTAAAGCAGATGGAAAGTCAAACCGGAGCACCACGAGAGGGACTATTCGTTGAGTTTTAGAAACCTTTCGTATTCACAGTGTGTCCGTTCTCTAGGTTTCCCGTACATGTTATAGCTGTAGTAATATTACCTTCAACCTGGAGAGTTGGGACCCATGGAATGGGTGCCAGGCATTTGTGCTTTAAAGTTTCTGGATTTGCTCACCCAATCTCACCAATCCTCTCAGTCCCAAATGTCCCTCCTTATGCCACATCCAGCTGTCATTGTAGATAGGGTCATTCCAGGTTGCATCAGAGACCCTGAAGGAATTGTAAAGAATTTCCCAGTTTTTTTGTTTTGTTTTTGAAATTCCTTTTTATAGTGGGTTTGAGCTGATTCTCGCTGCCATGTTTATGCCAGTCTAGACACACTTGATTCCCTTACGGAAACATATCTATCCATAGGTTTTAAGATTCTTACTAGTCAGATATATTCCTCTGCGGGAAATATGGGGTTTTGAGTCCCTTTCACTGAGGAAGGTGTAGGTATTGTCTATTCCATAGTTGGTTTTTGGAACGGTACCTGTGCTTATATCAAACTCTGGTTTTATGCATCACCCCACCTCTCCTTCCCCCTTAAGCAGGCAAAAGAGTGTTTTCTAAATGTGAGACACTGTTCTCTTTCCTAACTCAGTTCAAGTTTAGCCATGTTTACAGGATCTTCATAAGTGATATCTTATGATAAGTTTCTTTTTCTCTGTGACTTATTTCACTTAGAATCATCGTACCTGAATCCACCCATTTTGCTGCTACTGGTCTTATGACATTGATTTCATGGCTGAGGGATATCCCATCGTACGTAAGTACCACAATTTTTTGAACCATTTTTATATTTCCTGGGATATTTAAGTTGTACCCAAGTTGAGGTCCTTGTAAGCAGTTCAGCCCTAAATATTGGAGTGGCTCTGTCGTATTGATTTTCAGTTTTCCCAAGGTATATTCCGTAGACTGGAAGTGCCCTTGGCTCTGTAGCTCTGTTCTTTACTTGTTTTAGGGAACCCAATGTACTCCTCCAGAGAGGCAGTTGGCAATTTACATCCCGCCCATCAGCATAACAAGGCTCCCTGTTCTCCAGTGCCTGTCTTGCCTTTCTGGCTTTTACACATTTTGTGGATGTCCCTTTTGACCGGTGGGAAGTGATACTTCTTTGTAGTGCAGATTTGCATTGCCCGCTTGTTGCTTGGCCAAAAAGGGCGTATGCATTTTCTCCTGAATATATGCAGGAGAAAACGCATACGCCCTTTTTGGCCAAGTGCATCATTGTCGAAGTTGTGCCCCTCTTCCTGTGCTTTAAAGGCGATTCCAACGTACCTCTTGAAATCTGTTTCCTGCTATTCTGCCTCGCTTTCAAGTCCGCCTCGTTGCCTTCCCTCAACAGATTTTTGGACGATAGTTGTCCTTTATTACTCGGCCAGTTTGTGAATTGCTGTGCCCCTGAGCTCCATTTTTCAACTCGTTTTTGGTGAGCTGACCGCACGTCCAAAATTTTGGTACAGGACCTATACTAGTTCCCGGTGGGTGGCTGAGACTTTGGTTAATTCTTCTTCCTGCGGGAAATTACAGTGATATGTTCCCGTCCAAATGCCTAACAGCTACTCTCTCATTGGTTCTCCCTCTTCCCTTTCATCCTCAGCCAAATAGGCACCCTGTGCGAACCAGGAGGTTAAAGGGGCTGTCTCTCCAAGTTGGGAGGTTGATAGTAAAGCAGACGGAAAGTCAAACCGGAGCACCAGGAGAGGGACTATGCGTTGAGTTTTAGAAACCTTTCGTATTCACAGTGTGTCCGTTCCCTAGGTTTCCCGCACATGTTATAGCTGTAGTAACATTCCCTTCAACCTGGAGAGTTCGGACCCATGGAATGGGTGCCATGCATTATTGCTTTAAAGGGTCTGCATTTGCTCACCCAATCTCACCAATCATCTCAGTCCCAAGTGTCCCTCCTTATGCCACATCCAGCTGTCGTTGTAGATAGGGTCATTCCAGCTTTCATCAGAGACCCTGAAGGAATTGTAAAGAATTTCCCAGTTTTTTTGTTTTGTTTTTGAAATTCCTTTTTATAGTGGGTTTGAGCTGATTCTCGCTGCCATGTTTATGCCAGTCTAGACACACTTGATTCCCTTACGGAGACATATCAATACATAGGTTTTAAGATTCTTACTAGTCAGATACTTTCCTCTGCGGGAAATATGGGGTTTTGAGTCCCTTTCACTGAGGACGGTGTAGGTCTTGTCTATTCCATAGTAGGTTTTTGGAACGGTACCTGTGCTTATATCAAACTCTGGTTTTATGCATCACCCCACCTCTCCTTCCCCCTTAAGCAGGCATAAGAGTGTTTTCTAAATGTGAGACACTGTTCTCTTTCCTAACTCAGTTCAAGTGTAGCCATGTTTACAGGGTCTTCATAAGTGATATCTTATGATAAGTTTCTTTTTCTCTGTGACTTATTTCACTTAGAATCATCGTACCTGAATCCACCCATTTTGCTGCTACTGGTCTTATGACATTGATTTCATGGCTGAGGGATATTCCATCGTACATAAGTACCACAATTTTTTGAACCATGTTTATATTTTCTGGGATACTTAAGGTGTATCCAAGTTGAGGTCCTTGTATGCAGTGCAGCCCTAAATTTTGGGGTGGCTCTGTCTTATTGATTTTCAGTTTTCCCAAGGTATATTCCCTAGACTGGTAGTGCCCTTGGCTCTGTAGCTCTGTTCTTTACTTGTTGTAGGGAACAGAATGCACTCCTCCAGAGAGGCAGTTGGCAATTTACATCCCGCCCATCAGCATAACAAGGCTCCCTGTTCTCCAGGGCCTGTCTTGCCTTTCTTGTTCTTACACATTTTGTGGATGTCCCTTTTGACCGGTGGGAAGTGATACTTCTTTGTAGTGCAGATTTGCATTGCCCGCTTGCTTGCTTGGCCAAAAAGGGCGTATGCGTTTTCTCCTGAATATATTCAGGAGAAAACGCATACGCCCTTTTTGGCCAAGTGCATCATTGTCGAAGTTGTGCCCCTCTTCCTGTGCTTTAAAGGCGATTCCAACGTACCTCTTGAAATCTGTTTCCTGCTATTCTGCCTCGCTTTCAAGTCCGCCTCGTTGCCTTCCCTCAACAGATTTTTGGACGATAGTTGTCCTTTATTACTCGGCCAGTTTGTGAATTGCTGTGCCCCTGAGCTCCATTTTTCAACTCGTTTTTGGTGAGCTGACCGCAAGTCCAAAATTTTGATTCAGGACCTATACTGGTTCCCGGTGGGTGGCTGAGAATTTGGTTAATTCTTCTTCCTGCCGGGAAATTACAGTGATATGTGCCCGTCCAAATGCCTAACAGCTACTCTCTCATTGGTTCTCCCTCTTCCCTTTCATCCTCTGCCAAATTGGCAACCTGTGCGAACCAAGAGGTTAAAGGGGCTGTCTCTCCAAGTTGGGAGGTTGATAGTAAAGCAGCCGGAAAGTCAATCCGGAGCACCAGGAGAGGGTTTATTCGTTGAGTTTTAGAACCCTTTCGTATTCACAGTGTGTCCGTTCTCTAGGTTTCCCGCACATGTTATAGCTGTAGTAATATTCCCTTCAACCTGGAGAGTTGGGACCCATGGAATGGGTGCCATGCATTATTGCTTTAAAGGGTCTGCATTTGCTCACCCAATCTCACAAATCGTCTCAGTCCCAAGTGTCCCTCCTTATGCCACATCCAGCTGTCATTGTAGATAGGGTCATTCCAGCTTTCATCAGAGACCCTGAAGGAATTGTAAAGAATTTCCCAGTTTTTTTGTTTTGTTTTTGAAATTCCTTTTTATAGTGGGTTTGAGCTGATTCTCGCTGCCATGTTTAAGCCAGTCTAGACACACTTGATTCCCTTACGGAGACATATCAATACATAGGTTTTAAGATTCTTACTAGTCAGATATTTTCCTCTGCGGGAAATATGGGGTTTTGAGTCCCTTTCACTGAGGACGGTGTAGGTCTTGTCTATTCCATAGTTGGTTTTTGGAACGGTACCTGTGCTTATATCAAACTCTGGTTTTATGCATCACCCCACCTCTCCTTCCCCGTTAAGCAGGTATAAGAGTGTTTTCTAAATGTGAGACACTGTTCTCTTTCCTATCTCAGTTCAAGTGTAGCCATGTTTACAGGATCTTCATAAGTGATATCTTATGATAAGTTTCTTTTTCTGTGTGACTTATTTCACTTAGAATCATCGTACCTGAATCCACCCATTTTGCTGCTACTGGTCTTATGACATTGATTTCATGGCTGAGGGATATTCCATCGTACGTAAGTACCACAATTTTTTGAACCATGTTTATATTTTCTGGGATACTTAAGGTGTATCCAAGTTGAGATCCTTGTATGCAGTGCAGCCCTAAATTTTGGGGTGGCTCTGTCTTATTGATTTTCAGTTTTCCCAAGGTATATTCCCTAGACTGGTAGTGCCCTTGGCTCTGTAGCTCTGTTCTTTACTTGTTTTAGGGAACAGAATGCACTCCTCCAGAGAGGCAGTTGGCAATTTACATCCCGCCCATCAGCATAACAAGGCTCCCTGTTCTCCAGGGCCTGTCTTGCCTTTCTTTTTCTTACACATTTTGTGGATGTCCCCTTTGACCGGTGGGAAGTGATACTTCTTTGTAGTGCAGATTTGCATTGCCCGCTTGCGCTTGCTTGCTTGGCCAAAAAGGGCGTATGCGTTTTCTCCTGAATATATTCAGGAGAAAACGCATACGCCCTTTTTGGCCAAGTGCATCATTGTCGAAGTTGTGCCCCTCTTCCTGTGCTTTAAAGGCGATTCCAACATACCTCTTGAAATCTGTTTCCTGCTATTCTGCCTCGCTTTCAAGTCCGCCTCGTTGCCTTCCCTCAACAGATTTTTGGACGATAGTTGTCCTTTATTACTCGGCCAGTTTGTGAATTGCTGTGCCCCTGAGCTCCATTTTTCAACTCGTTTTTGGTGAGCTGACCGCAAGTCCAAAATTTTGGTTCAGGACCTATACTGGTTCCCGGTGGGTGGCTGAGAATTTGGTTAATTCTTCTTCCTGCCGGGAAATTACAGTTATATATGCCCGTCCAAATGCCTAACAGCTACTCTCTCATTGGTTCTCCCTCTTCCCTTTCATCCTCTGCCAAATTGGCAACCTGTGCGAACCAAGAGGTTAAAGGGGCTGTCTCTCCAAGTTGGGAGGTTGATAGTAAAGCAGACGGAAAGTCAAACCGGAGCACCAGGAGAGGGACTATGCGTTGAGTTTTAGAAACCTTTCGTATTCACAGTGTGTCCGTTCTCTAGGTTTCCGCACATGTTATAGCTGTAGTAATATTCCCTTCAACCTGGAGAGTTGGGACCCATGGAATGGGTGCCATGCATTATTGCTTTAAAGGGTCTGCATTTGCTCACCCAATCTCACCAATCGTCTCAGTCCCAAGTGTCCCTCCTTATGCCACATCCAGCTGTCGTTGTAGATAGGGTCATTCCAGCCTTCATCAGAGACCCTGAAGGAATTGTAAAGAATTTCCCAGTTTTTTTGTTTTGTTTTTGAAATTCCTTTTTATAGTGGGTTTGAGCTGATTCTCGCTCCCATGTTTATGCCAGTCTAGACACACTTGATTCCCTTACGGAGACATATCAATATATAGGTTTTAAGATTCTTACTAGTCAGATATTTTCCTCTGAGGGAAATATGGGGTTTTGAGTCCCTTTCACTGAGGACGGTGTAGGTCTTGTCTATTCCATAGTTGGTTTTTGGAACGGTACCTGTGCTTATATCAAACTCTGGTTTTATGCATCACGCCACCTCTCCTTCCCCCTTAAGCAGGTATAAGAGTGTTTTCTAAATGTGAGACACTGTTCTCTTTCCTAACTCAGTTCAAGTGTAGCCATGTTTACAGGATCTTCATAAGTGATATCTTATGATAAGTTTCTTTTTCTGTGTGACTTATTTCACTTAGAATCATAGTACCTGAATCCACCCATTTTGCTGCTACTGGTCTTATGACATTGATTTCATGGCTGAGGGATTATTCCATCGTACGAAGTACCACAATTTTTTGAACCATGTTTATATTTTCTGGGATACTTAAGGTGTATCCAAGTTGAGGTCCTTGTATGCAGTGCAGCCCTAAATTTTGGGGTGGCTCTGTCTTATTGATTTTCAGTTTTCCCAAGGTATATTCCCTAGACTGGTAGTGCCCTTGGCTCTGTAGCTCTGTTCTTTACTTGTTGTAGGGAACAGAATGCACTCCTCCAGAGAGGCAGTTGGCAATTTACATCCCGCCCATCAGCATAACAAGGCTCCCTGTTCTCCAGGGCCTGTCTTGCCTTTCTTGTTCTTACACATTTTGTGGATGTCCCTTTTGACCGGTGGGAAGTGATACTTCTTTGTAGTGCAGATTTGCATTGCCCGCTTGCTTGCTTGGCCAAAAAGGGCGTATGCGTTTTCTCCTGAATATATTCAGGAGAAAACGCATACGCCCTTTTTGGCCAAGTGCATCATTGTCGAAGTTGTGCCCCTCTTCCTGTGCTTTAAAGGCGATTCCAACGTACCTCTTGAAATCTGTTTCCTGCTATTCTGCCTCGCTTTCAAGTCCGCCTCGTTGCCTTCCCTCAACAGATTTTTGGACGATAGTTGTCCTTTATTACTCGGCCAGTTTGTGAATTGCTGTGCCCCTGAGCTCCATTTTTCAACTCGTTTTTGGTGAGCTGACCGCAAGTCCAAAATTTTGGTTCAGGACCTATACTGCTTCCCGGTGGGTGGCTGAGAATTTGGTTAATTCTTCTTCCTGCCGGGAAATTACAGTGATATGTGCCCGTCCAAATGCCTAACAGCTACTCTCTCATTGGTTCTCCCTCTTCCCTTTCATCCTCTGCCAAATTGGCAACCTGTGCGAACCAAGAGGTTAAAGGGGCTGTCTCTCCAAGTTGGGAGGTTGATAGTAAAGCAGCCGGAGAGTCAATCCGGAGCACCAGGAGAGGGACTATGCGTTGAGTTTTAGAACCCTTTCGTATTCACAGTGTGTCCGTTCTCTAGGTTTCCCGCACATGTTATAGCTGTAGTAATATTCCCTTCAACCTGGAGAGTTCGGACCCATGGAATGGGTGCCATGCATTATTGCTTTAAAGGGTCTGCATTTGCTCACCCAATCTCACCAATCGTCTCAGTCCCTAGTGTCCCTCCTTATGCCACATCCAGCTGTCGTTGTAGATAGGGTCATTCCAGCTTTCATCAGAGACTCTGAAGGAATTGTAAAGAATTTCCCAGTTTTTTTGTTTTGTTTTTGAAATTCCTTTTTATAGTGGGTTTGAGCTGATTCTCGCTGCCATGTTTATGCCAGTCTAGACACACTTGATTCCCTTACGGAGACATATCAATACATAGGTTTTAAGATTCTTACTAGTCAGATATTTTCCTCTGCGGGAAATATGGGGTTTTGAGTCCCTTTCACTGAGGATGGTGTAGGTCTTGTCTATTCCATAGTTGGTTTTTGGAACGGTACCTGTGCTTATATCAAACTCTGGTTTTATGCATCACCCCACCTCTCCTTCCCCCTTAAGCAGGTATAAGAGTGTTTTCTAAATGTGAGACACTGTTCTCTTTCCTAACTCAGTTCAAGTGTAGCCATGTTTACAGGATCTTCATAAGTGATATCTTATGATAAGTTTCTTTTTCTGTGTGACTTATTTCACTTAGAATCATCGTACCTGAATCCACCCATTTTGCTGCTACTGGTCTTATGACATTGATTTCATGGCTGAGGGATATTCCATCGTACGTAAGTACCACAATTTTTTGAACCATGTTTATATTTTCTGGGATACTTAAGGTGTATCCAAGTTGAGATCCTTGTATGCAGTGCAGCCCTAAATTTTGGGGTGGCTCTGTCTTATTGATTTTCAGTTTTCCCAAGGTATATTCCCTAGACTGGAAGTGCCCTTGGCTCTGTTGCTCTGTTCTTTACTTGTTTTAGGGAACAGAATGCACTCCTCCAGAGAGGCAGTTGGCAATTTACATCCCGCCCATCAGCATAACAAGGCTCCCTGTTCTCCAGGGCCTGTCTTGCCTTTCTTTTTCTTACACATTTTGTGGATGTCCCCTTTGACCGGTGGGAAGTGATACTTCTTTGTAGTGCAGATTTGCATTGCCCGCTTGCGCTTGCTTGCTTGGCCAAAAAGGGCGTATGCGTTTTCTCCTGAATATATTCAGGAGAATACGCATACGCCCTTTTTGGCCAAGTGCATCATTGTCGAAGTTGTGCCCCTCTTCCTGTGCTTTAAAGGCGATTCCAACATACCTCTTGAAATCTGTTTCCTGCTATTCTGCCTCGCTTTCAAGTCCGCCTCGTTGCCTTCCCTCAACAGATTTTTGGACGATAGTTGTCCTTTATTACTCGGCCAGTTTGTGAATTGCTGTGCCCCTGAGCTCCATTTTTCAACTCTGTTTTGGTGAGCTGACCGCAAGTCCAAAATTTTGGTTCAGGACCTATACTGGTTCCAAGTGGGTGGCTGAGAATTTGGTTAATTCTTTTTCCTGCCGGGAAATTACAGTGATATGTGCCCGTCCAAATGCCTAACAGCTACTCTCTCATTGGTTCTCCCTCTTCCCTTTCATCCTCTGCCAAATTGGCAACCTGTGCGAACCAAGAGGTTAAAGGGGCTGTCTCTCCAAGTTGGGAGGTTGATAGTAAAGCAGACGGAAAGTCAAACCGGAGCACCAGGAGAGGGACTATGCGTTGAGTTTTAGAAACCTTTCGTATTCACAGTGTGTCAGTTCTCTAGGTTTCCTGCACATGTTATAGCTGTAGTAATATTCCCTTCAACCTGGAGAGTTCGGACCCATGGAATGGGTGCCATGCATTATTGCTTTAAAGGGTCTGCATTTGCTCACCCAATCTCACCAATCGTCTCAGTCCCAAGTGTCCCTCCTTATGCCACATCCAGCTGTCGTTGTAGATAGGGTCATTCCAGCCTTCATCAGAGACCCTGAAGGAATTGTAAAGAATTTCCCAGTTTTTTTGTTTTGTTTTTGAAATTCCTTTTTATAGTGGGTTTGAGCTGATTCTCGCTGCCATGTTTATGCCAGTCTAGACACACTTGATTCCCTTACGGAGACATATCAATACATAGGTTTTAAGGTTCTTACTAGTCAGATATTTTCCTCTGCGGGAAATATGGGGTTTTGAGTCCCTTTCACTGAGGACGGTGTAGGTCTTGTCTATTCCATAGTTGGTTTTTGGAACGGTACCTGTGCTTATATCAAACTCTGGTTTTATGCATCACCCCACCTCTCCTTCCCCCTTAAGCAGGTATAAGAGTGTTTTCTAAATGTGAGACACTGTTCTCTTTCCTAACTCAGTTCAAGTGTAGCCATGTTTACAGGATCTTCATAAGTGATATCTTATGATAAGTTTCTTTTTCTGTGTGACTTATTTCACTTAGAATCATCGTACCTGAATCCACCCATTTTGCTGCTACTGGTCTTATGACATTGATTTCATGGCTGAGGGATATTCCATCGTACGTAAGTACCACAATTTTTTGAACCATGTTTATATTTTCTGGGATACTTAAGGTGTATCCAAGTTGAGGTCCTTGTATGCAGTGCAGCCCTAAATTTTGGGGTGGCTCTGTCTTATTGATTTTCAGTTTTCCCAAGGTATATTCCCTAGACTGGTAGTGCCCTTGGCTCTGTAGCTCTGTTCTTTACTTGTTTTAGGGAAGAGAATGCACTGCTCCAGAGAGGCAGTTGGCAATTTACATCCCGCCCATCAGCATAACAAGACTCCCTGTTCTCCAGGGCCTGTCTTGCCTTTCTTGTTCTTACATATTTTGTGGATGTCCCTTTTGACCGGTGGGAAGTGATACTTCTTTGTAGTGCAGATTTGCATTGCCCGCTTGCTTGCTTGGCCAAAAAGGGCGTATGCGTTTTCTCCTGAATATATTCAGGAGAAAACGCATACGCCCTTTTTGGCCAAGTGCATCATTGTCGAAGTTGTGCCCCTCTTCCTGTGCTTTAAAGGCGATTCCAACGTACCTCTTGAAATGTGTTTCCTGCTATTCTGCCTCGCTTTCAAGTCCGCCTCGTTGCCTTCCCTCAACAGATTTTTGGACGATAGTTGTCCTTTATTACTCGGCCAGTTTGTGAATTGCTGTGCCCCTGAGCTCCATTTTTCAACTCGTTTTTGGTGAGCTGACCGCAAGTCCAAAATTTTGGTTCAGGACCTATACTGCTTCCCGGTGGGTGGCTGAGAATTTGGTTAATTCTTCTTCCTGCCGGGAAATTACAGTGATATGTGCCCGTCCAAATGCCTAACAGCTACTCTCTCATTGGTTCTCCCTCTTCCCTTTCATCCTCTGCCAAATTGGCAACCTGTGCGAACCAAGAGGTTAAAGGGGCTGTCTCTCCAAGTTGGGAGGTTGATAGTAAAGCAGCCGGAGAGTCAATCCGGAGCACCAGGAGAGGGTTTTTCGTTGAGTTTTAGAACCCTTTCGTATTCACAGTGTGTCCGTTCTCTAGGTTTCCCGCACATGTTATAGCTGTAGTAATATTCCCTTCAACCTGGAGAGTTCGGACCCATGGAATGGGTGCCATGCATTATTGCTTTAAAGGGTCTGCATTTGCTCACCCAATCTCACCAATCGTCTCAGTCCCTAGTGTCCCTCCTTATGCCACATCCAGCTGTCGTTGTAGATAGGGTCATTCCAGCTTTCATCAGAGACTCTGAAGGAATTGTAAAGAATTTCCCAGTTTTTTTGTTTTGTTTTTGAAATTCCTTTTTATAGTGGGTTTGAGCTGATTCTCGCTGCCATGTTTATGCCAGTCTAGACACACTTGATTCCCTTACGGAGACATATCAATACATAGGTTTTAAGATTCTTACTAGTCAGATATTTTCCTCTGCGGGAAATATGGGGTTTTGAGTCCCTTTCACTGAGGATGGTGTAGGTCTTGTCTATTCCATAGTTGGTTTTTGGAACGGTACCTGTGCTTATATCAAACTCTGGTTTTATGCATCACCCCACCTCTCCTTCCCCCTTAAGCAGGTATAAGAGTGTTTTCTAAATGTGAGACACTGTTCTCTTTCCTAACTCAGTTCAAGTGTAGCCATGTTTACAGGATCTTCATAAGTGATATCTTATGATAAGTTTCTTTTTCTGTGTGACTTATTTCACTTAGAATCATCGTACCTGAATCCACCCATTTTGCTGCTACTGGTCTTATGACATTGATTTCATGGCTGAGGGATATTCCATCGTACGTAAGTACCACAATTTTTTGAACCATGTTTATATTTTCTGGGATACTTAAGGTGTATCCAAGTTGAGATCCTTGTATGCAGTGCAGCCCTAAATTTTGGGGTGGCTCTGTCTTATTGATTTTCAGTTTTCCCAAGGTATATTCCCTAGACTGGAAGTGCCCTTGGCTCTGTAGCTCTGTTCTTTACTTGTTTTAGGGAACAGAATGCACTCCTCCAGAGAGGCAGTTGGCAATTTACATCCCGCCCATCAGCATAACAAGGCTCCCTGTTCTCCAGGGCCTGTCTTGCCTTTCTTTTTCTTACACATTTTGTGGATGTCCCCTTTGACCGGTGGGAAGTGATACTTCTTTGTAGTGCAGATTTGCATTGCCCGCTTGCGCTTGCTTGCTTGGCCAAAAAGGGCGTATGCGTTTTCTCCTGAATATATTCAGGAGAATACGCATACGCCCTTTTTGGCCAAGTGCATCATTGTCGAAGTTGTGCCCCTCTTCCTGTGCTTTAAAGGCGATTCCAACATACCTCTTGAAATCTGTTTCCTGCTATTCTGCCTCGCTTTCAAGTCCGCCTCGTTGCCTTCCCTCAACAGATTTTTGGACGATAGTTGTCCTTTATTACTCGGCCAGTTTGTGAATTGCTGTGCCCCTGAGCTCCATTTTTCAACTCTGTTTTGGTGAGCTGACCGCAAGTCCAAAATTTTGGTTCAGGACCTATACTGGTTCCAAGTGGGTGGCTGAGAATTTGGTTAATTCTTTTTCCTGCCGGGAAATTACAGTGATATGTGCCCGTCCAAATGCCTAACAGCTACTCTCTCATTGGTTCTCCCTCTTCCCTTTCATCCTCTGCCAAATTGGCAACCTGTGCGAACCAAGAGGTTAAAGGGGCTGTCTCTCCAAGTTGGGAGGTTGATAGTAAAGCAGACGGAAAGTCAAACCGGAGCACCAGGAGAGGGACTATGCGTTGAGTTTTAGAAACCTTTCGTATTCACAGTGTGTCAGTTCTCTAGGTTTCCTGCACATGTTATAGCTGTAGTAATATTCCCTTCAACCTGGAGAGTTCGGACCCATGGAATGGGTGCCATGCATTATTGCTTTAAAGGGTCTGCATTTGCTCACCCAATCTCACCAATCGTCTCAGTCCCAAGTGTCCCTCCTTATGCCACATCCAGCTGTCGTTGTAGATAGGGTCATTCCAGCCTTCATCAGAGACCCTGAAGGAATTGTAAAGAATTTCCCAGTTTTTTTGTTTTGTTTTTGAAATTCCTTTTTATAGTGGGTTTGAGCTGATTCTCGCTGCCATGTTTATGCCAGTCTAGACACACTTGATTCCCTTACGGAGACATATCAATACATAGGTTTTAAGGTTCTTACTAGTCAGATATTTTCCTCTGCGGGAAATATGGGGTTTTGAGTCCCTTTCACTGAGGACGGTGTAGGTCTTGTCTATTCCATAGTTGGTTTTTGGAACGGTACCTGTGCTTATATCAAACTCTGGTTTTATGCATCACCCCACCTCTCCTTCCCCCTTAAGCAGGTATAAGAGTGTTTTCTAAATGTGAGACACTGTTCTCTTTCCTAACTCAGTTCAAGTGTAGCCATGTTTACAGGATCTTCATAAGTGATATCTTATGATAAGTTTCTTTTTCTGTGTGACTTATTTCACTTAGAATCATCGTACCTGAATCCACCCATTTTGCTGCTACTGGTCTTATGACATTGATTTCATGGCTGAGGGATATTCCATCGTACGTAAGTACCACAATTTTTTGAACCATGTTTATATTTTCTGGGATACTTAAGGTGTATCCAAGTTGAGGTCCTTGTATGCAGTGCAGCCCTAAATTTTGGGGTGGCTCTGTCTTATTGATTTTCAGTTTTCCCAAGGTATATTCCCTAGACTGGTAGTGCCCTTGGCTCTGTAGCTCTGTTCTTTACTTGTTTTAGGGAAGAGAATGCACTCCTCCAGAGAGGCAGTTGGCAATTTACATCCCGCCCATCAGCATAACAAGACTCCCTGTTCTCCAGGGCCTGTCTTGCCTTTCTTGTTCTTACATATTTTGTGGATGTCCCTTTTGACCGGTGGGAAGTGATACTTCTTTGTAGTGCAGATTTGCATTGCCCGCTTGCTTGCTTGGCCAAAAAGGGCGTATGCGTTTTCTCCTGAATATATTCAGGAGAAAACGCATACGCCCTTTTTGGCCAAGTGCATCATTGTCGAAGTTGTGCCCCTCTTCCTGTGCTTTAAAGTCGATTCCAACGTACCTCTTGAAATCTGTTTCCTGCTATTCTGCCTCGCTTTCAAGTCCGCCTCGTTGCCTTCCCTCAACAGATTTTTGGACGATAGTTGTCCTTTATTACTCGGCCAGTTTGTGAATTGCTGTGCCCCTGAGCTCCATTTTTCAACTCGTTTTTGGTGAGCTGACCGCAAGTCCAAAATTTTGGTTCAGGACCTATACTGGTTCCCGGTGGGTGGCTGAGAATTTGGTTAATTCTTCTTCCTGCCGGGAAATTACAGTGATATGTGCCCGTCCAAATGCCTAACAGCTACTCTCTCATTGGTTCTCCCTCTTCCCTTTCATCCTCGGCCAAATTGGCAACCTGTGCGAACCAAGATGTTAAAGGGGCTGTCTCTCCAAGTTGGGAGGTTGATAGTAAAGCAGACGGAAAGTCAAACCGGAGCACCAGGAGAGGGACTATGCGTTGAGTTTTAGAAACCTTTCGTATTCACAGTGTGTCCGTTCTCTAGGTTTCCCGCACATGTTATAGCTGTAGTAATATTCCCTTCAACCTGGAGAGTTGGGACCCATGGAATGGGTGCCATGCATTATTGCTTTAAAGGGTCTGCATTTGCTCACCCAATCTCACCAATCGTCTCAGTCCCAAGTGTCCCTCCTTATGCCACATCCAGCTGTCGTTGTAGATAGGGTCATTCCAGCTTTCATCAGAGACCCTGAAGGAATTGCAAAGAATTTCCCAGTTTTTTTGTTTTGTTTTTGAAATTCCTTTTTATAGTGGGTTTGAGCTGATTCTCGCTGCCATGTTTATGCCAGTCTAGACACACTTGATTCCCTTACGGAGACATATCAATACATAGGTTTTAAGATTCTTACTAGTCAGATACTTTCCTCTGCGGGAAATATGGGGTTTTGAGTCCCTTTCACTGAGGATGGTGTAGGTCTTGTCTATTCCATAGTTGGTTTTTGGAACGGTACCTGTGCTTATATCAAACTCTGGTTTTATGCATCACCCCACCTCTCCTTCCCCCTTAAGCAGGTATAAGAGTGTTTTCTAAATGTGAGACACTGTTCTCTTTCCTAACTCAGTTCAAGTGTAGCCATGTTTACAGGATCTTCATAAGTGATATCTTATGATAAGTTTCTTTTTCTGTGTGACTTATTTCACTTAGAATCATCGTACCTGAATCCACCCATTTTGCTGCTACTGGTCTTATGACATTGATTTCATGGCTGAGGGATATTCCATCGTACGTAAGTACCACAATTTTTTGAACCATGTTTATATTTTCTGGGATACTTAAGGTGTATCCAAGTTGAGATCCTTGTATGCAGTGCAGCCCTAAATTTTGGGGTGGCTCTGTCTTATTGATTTTCAGTTTTCCCAAGGTATATTCCCTAGACTGGAAGTGCCCTTGGCTCTGTAGCTCTGTTCTTTACTTGTTTTAGGGAACAGAATGCACTCCTCCAGAGAGGCAGTTGGCAATTTACATCCCGCCCATCAGCATAACAAGGCTCCCTGTTCTCCAGGGCCTGTCTTGCCTTTCTTTTTCTTACACATTTTGTGGATGTCCCCTTTGACCGGTGGGAAGTGATACTTCTTTGTAGTGCAGATTTGCATTGCCCGCTTGCGCTTGCTTGCTTGGCCAAAAAGGGCGTATGCGTTTTCTCCTGAATATATTCAGGAGAATACGCATACGCCCTTTTTGGCCAAGTGCATCATTGTCGAAGTTGTGCCCCTCTTCCTGTGCTTTAAAGGCGATTCCAACATACCTCTTGAAATCTGTTTCCTGCTATTCTGCCTCGCTTTCAAGTCCGCCTCGTTGCCTTCCCTCAACAGATTTTTGGACGATAGTTGTCCTTTATTACTCGGCCAGTTTGTGAATTGCTGTGCCCCTGAGCTCCATTTTTCAACTCTGTTTTGGTGAGCTGACCGCAAGTCCAAAATTTTGGTTCAGGACCTATACTGGTTCCAAGTGGGTGGCTGAGAATTTGGTTAATTCTTTTTCCTGCCGGGAAATTACAGTGATATGTGCCCGTCCAAATGCCTAACAGCTACTCTCTCATTGGTTCTCCCTCTTCCCTTTCATCCTCTGCCAAATTGGCAACCTGTGCGAACCAAGAGGTTAAAGGGGCTGTCTCTCCAAGTTGGGAGGTTGATAGTAAAGCAGACGGAAAGTCAAACCGGAGCACCAGGAGAGGGACTATGCGTTGAGTTTTAGAAACCTTTCGTATTCACAGTGTGTCAGTTCTCTAGGTTTCCTGCACATGTTATAGCTGTAGTAATATTCCCTTCAACCTGGAGAGTTCGGACCCATGGAATGGGTGCCATGCATTATTGCTTTAAAGGGTCTGCATTTGCTCACCCAATCTCACCAATCGTCTCAGTCCCAAGTGTCCCTCCTTATGCCACATCCAGCTGTCGTTGTAGATAGGGTCATTCCAGCCTTCATCAGAGACCCTGAAGGAATTGTAAAGAATTTCCCAGTTTTTTTGTTTTGTTTTTGAAATTCCTTTTTATAGTGGGTTTGAGCTGATTCTCGCTGCCATGTTTATGCCAGTCTAGACACACTTGATTCCCTTACGGAGACATATCAATACATAGGTTTTAAGGTTCTTACTAGTCAGATATTTTCCTCTGCGGGAAATATGGGGTTTTGAGTCCCTTTCACTGAGGACGGTGTAGGTCTTGTCTATTCCATAGTTGGTTTTTGGAACGGTACCTGTGCTTATATCAAACTCTGGTTTTATGCATCACCCCACCTCTCCTTCCCCCTTAAGCAGGTATAAGAGTGTTTTCTAAATGTGAGACACTGTTCTCTTTCCTAACTCAGTTCAAGTGTAGCCATGTTTACAGGATCTTCATAAGTGATATCTTATGATAAGTTTCTTTTTCTGTGTGACTTATTTCACTTAGAATCATCGTACCTGAATCCACCCATTTTGCTGCTACTGGTCTTATGACATTGATTTCATGGCTGAGGGATATTCCATCGTACGTAAGTACCACAATTTTTTGAACCATGTTTATATTTTCTGGGATACTTAAGGTGTATCCAAGTTGAGGTCCTTGTATGCAGTGCAGCCCTAAATTTTGGGGTGGCTCTGTCTTATTGATTTTCAGTTTTCCCAAGGTATATTCCCTAGACTGGTAGTGCCCTTGGCTCTGTAGCTCTGTTCTTTACTTGTTTTAGGGAAGAGAATGCACTCCTCCAGAGAGGCAGTTGGCAATTTACATCCCGCCCATCAGCATAACAAGACTCCCTGTTCTCCAGGGCCTGTCTTGCCTTTCTTGTTCTTACATATTTTGTGGATGTCCCTTTTGACCGGTGGGAAGTGATACTTCTTTGTAGTGCAGATTTGCATTGCCCGCTTGCTTGCTTGGCCAAAAAGGGCGTATGCGTTTTCTCCTGAATATATTCAGGAGAAAACGCATACGCCCTTTTTGGCCAAGTGCATCATTGTCGAAGTTGTGCCCCTCTTCCTGTGCTTTAAAGTCGATTCCAACGTACCTCTTGAAATCTGTTTCCTGCTATTCTGCCTCGCTTTCAAGTCCGCCTCGTTGCCTTCCCTCAACAGATTTTTGGACGATAGTTGTCCTTTATTACTCGGCCAGTTTGTGAATTGCTGTGCCCCTGAGCTCCATTTTTCAACTCGTTTTTGGTGAGCTGACCGCAAGTCCAAAATTTTGGTTCAGGACCTATACTGGTTCCCGGTGGGTGGCTGAGAATTTGGTTAATTCTTCTTCCTGCCGGGAAATTACAGTGATATGTGCCCGTCCAAATGCCTAACAGCTACTCTCTCATTGGTTCTCCCTCTTCCCTTTCATCCTCTGCCAAATTGGCAACCTGTGCGAACCAAGATGTTAAAGGGGCTGTCTCTCCAAGTTGGGAGGTTGATAGTAAAGCAGACGGAAAGTCAAACCGGAGCACCAGGAGAGGGACTATGCGTTGAGTTTTAGAAACCTTTCGTATTCACAGTGTGTCCGTTCTCTAGGTTTCCCGCACATGTTATAGCTGTAGTAATATTCCCTTCAACCTGGAGAGTTGGGACCCATGGAATGGGTGCCATGCATTATTGCTTTAAAGGGTCTGCATTTGCTCACCCAATCTCACCAATCGTCTCAGTCCCAAGTGTCCCTCCTTATGCCACATCCAGCTGTCGTTGTAGATAGGGTCATTCCAGCTTTCATCAGAGACCCTGAAGGAATTGCAAAGAATTTCCCAGTTTTTTTGTTTTGTTTTTGAAATTCCTTTTTATAGTGGGTTTGAGCTGATTCTCGCTGCCATGTTTATGCCAGTCTAGACACACTTGATTCCCTTACGGAGACATATCAATACATAGGTTTTAAGATTCTTACTAGTCAGATACTTTCCTCTGCGGGAAATATGGGGTTTTGAGTCCCTTTCGCTGAGGACGGTGTAGGTCTTGTCTATTCCATAGTTGGTTTTTGGAACGGTACCTGTGCTTATATCAAACTCTGGTTTTATGCATCACCCCACCTCTCCTTCCCCCTTAAGCAGGTATAAGAGTGTTTTCTAAATGTGAGACACTGTTCTCTTTCCTAACTCAGTTCAAGTGTAGCCATGTTTACAGGATCTTCATAAGTGATATCTTATGATAAGTTTCTTTTTCTGTGTGACTTATTTCACTTAGAATCATCGTACCTGAATCCACCCATTTTGCTGCTACTGGTCTTATGACATTGATTTCATGGCTGAGGGATATTCCATCGTACGTAAGTACCACAATTTTTTGAACCATGTTTATATTTTCTGGGATACTTAAGGTGTATCCAATTTGAGGTCCTTGTATGCAGTGCAGCCCTAAATTTTGGGGTGGCTCTGTCTTATTGATTTTCAGTTTTCCCAAGGTATATTCCCTAGACTGGTAGTGCCCTTGGCTCTGTAGCTCTGTTCTTTACTTGTTTTAGGGAACAGAATGCACTCCTCCAGAGAGGCAGTTGGCAATTTACATCCCGCCCATCAGCATAACAAGGCTCCCTGTTCTCCAGGGCCTATCTTGCCTTTCTTGTTCTTACACATTTTGTGGATGTCCCTTTTGACCGGTGGGAAGTGATACTTCTTTGTAGTGCAGATTTGCATTGCCCGCTTGCTTGCTTGGCCAAAAAGGGCGTATGCGTTTTCTCCTGAATATATTCAGGAGAAAACGCATACGCCCTTTTTGGCCAAGTGCATCATTGTCGAAGTTGTGCCCCTCTTCCTGTGCTTTAAAGTCGATTCCAACGTACCTCTTGAAATCTGTTTCCTGCTATTCTGCCTCGCTTTCAAGTCCGCCTCGTTGCCTTCCCTCAACAGATTTTTGGACGATAGTTGTCCTTTATTACTCGGCCAGTTTGTGAATTGCTGTGCCCCTGAGCTCCATTTTTCAACTCGTTTTTGGTGAGCTGACCGCAAGTCCAAAATTTTGGTTCAGGACCTATACTGGTTCCCGGTGGGTGGCTGAGAATTTGGTTAATTCTTCTTCCTGCCGGGAAATTACAGTGATATGTGCCCGTCCAAATGCCTAACAGCTACTCTCTCATTGGTTCTCCCTCTTCCCTTTCATCCTCTGCCAAATTGGCAACCTGTGCGAACCAAGAGGTTAAAGGGGCTGTCTCTCCAAGTTGGGAGGTTGATAGTAAAGCAGACGGAAAGTCAAACCGGAGCACCATGAGAGGGACTATGCGTTGAGTTTTAGAAACCTTTCGTATTCACAGTGTGTCCGTTCTCTAGGTTTCCTGCACATGTTATAGCTGTAGTAATATTCCCTTCAACCTGGAGGGTTCGGACCCATGGAATGGGTGCCATGCATTATTGCTTTAAAGGGTCTGCATTTGCTCACCCAATCTCACCAATCGTCTCAGTCCCAAGTGTCCCTCCTTATGCCACATTCTGCTGTCGTTGTAGATAGGGTCATTGCAGCTTTCATCAGAGACCCTGAAGGAATTGTAAAGAATTTCCCAGTTTTTTTGTTTTGTTTTTGAAATTCCTTTTTATAGTGGGTTTGAGCTGATTCTCGCTGCCATGTTTATGCCAGTCTAGACACACTTGATTCCCTTACGGAGACATATCAATACATAGGTTTTAAGATTCTTACTAGTCAGATATTTTCCTCTGCGGGAAATATGGGGTTTTGAGTCCCTTTCACTGAGGACGGTGTAGGTCTTGTCTATTCCATAGTTGGTTTTTGGAACGGTACCTGTGCTTATATCAAACTCTGGTTTTATGCATCACCCCACCTCTCCTTCCCCTTAAGCAGGTATAAGAGTGTTTTCTAAATGTGAGACACTGTTCTCCTTCCTAACTCAGTTCAAGTGTAGCCATGTTTACAGGATCTTCATAAGTGATATCTTATGATAAGTTTCTTTTTCTGTGTGACTTATTTCACTTAGAATCATCGTACCTGAATCCACCCATTTTGCTGCTACTGGTCTTATGACATTGATTTCATGGCTGAGGGATATTCCATCGTACGTAAGTACCACAATTTTTTGAACCATGTTTATATTTTCTGGGATACTTAAGGTGTATCCAAGTTGAGGTCCTTGTATGCAGTGCAGCCCTAAATTTTGGGGTGGCTCTGTCTTATTGATTTTCAGTTTTCCCAAGGTATATTCCCTAGACTGGTAGTGCCCTTGGCTCTGTAGCTCTGTTCTTTACTTGTTTTAGGGAACAGAATGCACTCCTCCAGAGAGGCAGTTGGCAATTTACATCCCGCCCATCAGCATAACAAGGCTCCCTGTTCTCCAGGGCCTGTCTTGCCTTTCTTGTTCTTACACATTTTGTGGATGTCCCTTTTGACCGGTGGGAAGTGATACTTCTGTGTAGTGCAGATTTGCATTGCCCGCTTGCTTGCTTAGCCAAAAAGGGCGTATGCGTTTTCTCCTGAATATATTCAGGAGAAAACGCATACGCCCTTTTTGGCCAAGTGCATCATTGTCGAAGTTGTGCCCCTCTTCCTGTGCTTTAAAGGCGATTCCAACGTACCTCTTGAAATCTGTTTCCTGCTATTCTGCCTCGCTTTCAAGTCCGCCTCGTTGCCTTCCCTCAACAGATTTTTGGACGATAGTTGTCCTTTATTACTCGGCCAGTTTGTGAATTGCTGTGCCCCTGAGCTCCATTTTTCAACTCGTTTTTGGTGAGCTGACCGCAAGTCCAAAATTTTGGCTCAGGACCTATACCGGTTCCCGGTGGGTGGCTGAGAATTTGGTTAATTCTTCTTCCTGCCGGGAAATTACAGTGATATGTGCCCGTCCAAATGCCTAACAGCTACTCTCTCATTGGTTCTCCCTCTTCCCTTTCATCCTCTGCCAAATTGGCAACCTGTGCGAACCAAGAGGTTAAAGGGGCTGTCTCTCCAAGTTGGGAGGTTGATAGTAAAGCAGACGGAAAGTCAAACCGGAGCACCAGGAGTGGGACTATTCGTTGAGTTTTAGAAACCTTTCGTATTCACAGTGTGTCCGTTCTCTAGGTTTCCCGCACATGTTATAGCTGTAGTACTATTCCCTTCAACCTGGAGAGTTGGGACCCATGGAATGGGTGCCATGCATTATTGCTTTAAAGGGTCTGCATTTGCTCACACAATCTCACCAATCGTCTCAGTCCCAAGTGTCCCTCCTTATGCCACATTCTGCTGTCGTTGTAGATAGGGTCATTGCAGCTTTCATCAGAGACCCTGAAGGAATTGTAAAGAATTTCCCAGTTTTTTTGTTTTGTTTTTGAAATTCCTTTTTATAGTGGGTTTGAGCTGATTCTCGCTGCCATGTTTATGCCAGTCTAGACACACTTGATTCCCTTACGGAGACATATCAATACATAGGTTTTAAGATTCTTACTAGTCAGATATTTTCCTCTGCGGGAAATATGGGGTTTTGAGTCCCTTTCACTGAGGACGGTGTAGGTCTTGTCTATTCCATAGTTGGTTTTTGGAACGGTACCTGTGCTTATATCAAACTCTGGTTTTATGCATCACCCCACCTCTCCTTCCCCCTTAAGCAGGTATAAGAGTGTTTTCTAAATGTGAGACACTGTTCTCTTTCCTAACTCAGTTCAAGTGTAGCCATGTTTACAGGATCTTCATAAGTGATATCTTATGATAAGTTTCTTTTTCTGTGTGACTTATTTCACTTAGAATCATCGTACCTGAATCCACCCATTTTGCTGCTACTGGTCTTATGACATTGATTTCATGGCTGAGGAATATTCCATCGTACGTAAGTACCACAATTTTTTGAACCATGTTTATATTTTCTGGGATACTTAAGGTGTATCCAATTTGAGGTCCTTGTATGCAGTGCAGCCCTAAATTTTGGGGTGGCTCTGTCTTATTGATTTTCAGTTTTCCCAAGGTATATTCCCTAGACTGGTAGTGCCCTTGGCTCTGTAGCTCTGTTCTTTACTTGTTTTAGGGAACAGAATGCACTCCTCCAGAGAGGCAGTTGGCAATTTACATCCCGCCCATCAGCATAACAAGGCTCCCTGTTCTCCAGGGCCTGTCTTGCCTTTCTTGTTCTTACACATTTTGTGGATGTCCCTTTGGACCGGTGGGAAGTAATACTTCTTTGTAGTGCAGATTTGCATTGCCCGCTTGCTTGCTTGGCCAAAAAGGGCGTATGCGTTTTCTCCTGAATATATTCAGAAGAAAACGCATACGCCCTTTTTGGCCAAGTGCATCATTGTCGAAGTTGTGCCCCTCTTCCTGTGCTTTAAAGGCGATTCCAACGTACCTCTTGAAATCTGTTTCCTGCTATTCTGCCTCGCTTTCAAGTCCGCCTCGTTGCCTTCCCTCAACAGATTTTTGGACGATAGTTGTCCTTTATTACTCGGCCAGTTTGTGAATTGCTGTGCCCCTGAGCTCCATTTTTCAACTCGTTTTTGGTGAGCTGACCGCAAGTCCAAAATTTTGGTTCAGGACCTATACTGGTTCCCGGTGGGTGGCTGAGAATTTGGTTAATTCTTCTTCCTGCCGGGAAATTACAGTGATATGTGCCCGTCCAAATGCCTAACAGCTACTCTCTCATTGGTTCTCCCTCTTCCCTTTCATCCTCTGCCAAATTGGCAACCTGTGCGAACCAAGAGGTTAAAGGGGCTGTCTCTCCAAGTTGGGAGGTTGATAGTAAAGCAGACGGAAAGTCAAACTGGAGCACCAGGAGAGGGACTATTCGTTGAGTTTTAGAAAGCTTTCGTATTCACAGTGTGTCCGTTCTCTAGGTTTCCCGCACATGTTATAGCTGTAGTAATATTCCCTTCAACCTGGAGAGTTGGGACCCATGGAATGGGTGCCATGCATTATTGCTTTAAAGGGTCTGCATTTGCTCATCCAATCTCACCAATCGTCTCAGTCCCAAGTGTCCCTCCTTATGCCACATCCAGCTGGCGTTGTAGATAGGGTCATTCCAGCTTTCATCAGAGACCCTGAAGGAATTGTAAAGAATTTCCCAGTTTTTTTGTTTTGTTTTTGAAATTCCTTTTTATAGTGGGTTTGAGCTGATTCTCGCTGCCATGTTTATGCCAGTCTAGACACACTTGATTCCCTTACGGAGACATATCAATACATAGGTTTTAAGATTCTTACTAGTCAGATATTTTCCTCTGCGGGAAATATGGGGTTTTGAGTCCCTTTCACTGAGGACGGTGTAGGTCTTGTCTATTCCATAGTTGGTTTTTGGAACGGTACCTGTGCTTATATCAAACTCTGGTTTTATGCATCACCCCACCTCTCCTTCCCCCTTAAGCAGGTATAAGAGTGTTTTCTAAATGTGAGACACTGTTCTCTTTCCTAACTCAGTTCAAGTGTAGCCATGTTTACAGGATCTTCATAAGTGATATCTTATGATAAGTTTCTTTTTCTGTGTGACTTATTTCACTTAGAATCATCGTACCTGAATCCACCCATTTTGCTGCTACTGGTCTTATGACATTGATTTCATGGCTGAGGGATATTCCATCGTACGTAAGTACCACAATTTATTGAACCATGTTTATATTTTCTGGGATACTTAAGGTGTATCCTAGTTGAGGTCCTTGTATGCAGTGCAGCCCTAAATTTTGGGGTGGCTCTGTCTTATTGATTTTCAGTTTTCCCAAGGTATATTCCCTAGACTGGTAGTGCCCTTGGCTCTGTAGCTCTGTTCTTTACTTGTTTTAGGGAACAGAATGCACTCCTCCAGAGAGGCAGTTGGCAATTTACATCCCGCCCATCAGCATAACAAGGCTCCCTGTTCTCCAGGGCCTGTCTTGCCTTTATTGTTCTTACACATTTTGTGGATGTCCCTTTGGACCGGTGGGAAGTGATACTTCTTTGTAGTCCAGATTTGAATTGCCCGCTTGCCTCTTGGCCAAAAAGGGCGTATGCGTTTTCTCCTGAATATATTCAGGAGAAAACGCATACGCCCTTTTTGGCCAAGTGCATCATTGTCGAAGTTGTGCCCCTCTTCCTGTGCTTTAAAGGCGATTCCAACGTACCTCTTGAAATCTGTTTCCTGCTATTCTGCCTCGCTTTCAAGTCCGCCTCGTTGCCTTCCCTCAACAGATTTTTGGACGATAGTTGTCCTTTATTACTCGGCCAGTTTGTGAATTGCTGTGCCCCTGAGCTCCATTTTTCAACTCGTTTTTGGTGAGCTGACCGCAAGTCCAAAATTTTGGTTCAGGACCTATACTGGTTCCCGGTGGGTGGCTGAGAATTTGGTTAATTCTTCTTCCTGTCGGGAAATTACAGTGATATGTGCCCGTCCAAATGCCTAACAGCTACTCTCTCATTGGTTCTCCCTCTTCCCTTTCATCCTCTGCCAAATTGGCAACCTGTGCGAACCAAGAGGTTAAAGGGGCTGTCTCTCCAAGTTGGGAGGTTGATACTAAAGCAGACGGAAAGTCAAACCGGAGCACCAGGAGAGGGACTATTCGTTGAGTTTTAGAAACCTTTCGTATTCACAGTGTGTCCGTTCTCTAGGTTTCCCGCACATGTTATAGCTGTAGTAATATTCCCTTCAACCTGGAGAGTTCGGACCCATGGAATGGGTGCCATGCATTATTGCTTTAAAGGGTCTGCATTTGCTCACCCAATCTCACCAATCGTCTCAGTCCCAAGTGTCCCTCCTTATGCCACATCCAGCTGTCGTTGTAGATAGGGTCATTCCAGCTTTCATCAGAGACCCTGAAGGAATTGTAAAGAATTTCCCAGTTTTTTTGTTTTGTTTTTGAAATTCCTTTTTATAGTGGGTTTGAGCTGATTCTCACTGCCATGTTTATGCCAGTCTAGACACACTTGATTCCCTTACGGAGACATATCAATACATAGGTTTTAAGATTCTTACTAGTCAGATATTTTCCTCTGCGGGAAATATGGGGTTTTGAGTCCCTTTCACTGAGGACGGTGTAGGTCTTGTCTATTCCATAGTTGGTTTTTGGAACGGTACCTGTGCTTATATCAAACTCTGGTTTTATGCATCACCCCACCTCTCCTTCCCCCTTAAGCAGGTATAAGAGTGTTTTCTAAATGTGAGACACTGTTCTCTTTCCTAACTCAGTTCAAGTGTAGCCATGTTTACAGGATCTTCATAAGTGATATCTTATGATAAGTTTCTTTTTCTGTGTGACTTATTTCACTTAGAATCATCGTACCTGAATCCACCCATTTTGCTGCTACTGGTCTTATGACATTGATTTCATGGCTGAGGGATATTCCATCGTACGTAAGTACCACAATTTTTTGAACCATGTTTATATTTTCTGGGATACTTAATGTGTATCCAAGTTCAGGTCCTTGTATGCAGTGCAGCCCTAAATTTTGGGGTGGCTCTGTCTTATTGATTTTCAGTTTTCCCAAGGTATATTCCCTAGACTGGTAGTGCCCTTGGCTCTGTAGCTCTGTTCTTTACTTGTTTTAGGGAACAGAATGCACTCCTCCAGAGAGGCAGTTGGCAATTTACATCCCGCCCATCAGCATAACAAGGCTCCCTGTTCTCCAGGGCCTGTCTTGCCTTTCTTGTTCTTACACATTTTGTGGATGTCCCTTTTGACCGGTGGGAAGTGATACTTCTTTGTAGTGCAGATTTGCATTGCCCGCTTGCTTGCTTGGCCAAAAAGGGCGTATGCGTTTTCTCCTGAATATATTCAGGAGAAAACACATACGCCCTTTTTGGCCAAGTGCATCATTGTCGAAGTTGAGCCCCTCTTACTGTGCTTTAAAGGCGATTCCAACGTACCTCTTGAAATCTGTTTCCTGCTATTCTGCCTCGCTTTCAAGTCTGCCTCGTTGCCGTCCCTCAACAGATTTTTGGACGATAGTTGTCCTTTATTACTCGGCCAGTTTGTGAATTGCTGTGCCCCTGAGCTCCATTTTTCAACTCGTTTTTGGTGAGCTGACCGCAAGTCCAAAATTTTGGTTCAGGACCTATACTGGTTCCCGGTGGGTGGCTGAGAATTTGGTTAATTCTTCTTCCTGCCGGGAAATTACAGTGATATGTGCCCGTCCAAATGCCTAACAGCTACTCTCTCATTGGTTCTCCCTCTTCCCTTTCATCCTCTGCCAAATTGGCAACCTGTGCGAAGCAAGAGGTTAAAGGGGCTGTCTCTCCAAGTTGGGAGGTTGATAGTAAAGCAGACGGAAAGTCAAACCGGAGCACCAGGAGAGGGACTATGCGTTGAGTTTTAGAAACCTTTCGTATTCACAGTGTGTCCGTTCTCTAGGTTTCCCGCACATGTTATAGCTGTAGTAATATTCCCTTCAACCTGGAGAGTTCGGACCCATGGAATGGGTGCCATGCATTATTGCTTTAAAGGGTCTGCATTTGCTCACCCAATCTCACCAATCGTCTCAGTCTCAAGTGTCCCTCCTTATGCCACATCCAGCTGTCGTTGTAGATAGGGTCATTCCAGCTTTCATCAGAGACCCTGAAGGAATTGCAAAGAATTTCCCAGTTTTTTTGTTTTGTTTTTGAAATTCCTTTTTATAGTGGGTTTGAGCTGATTCTCGCTGCCATGTTTATGCCAGTCTAGACACACTTGATTCCCTTACGGAGACATATCAATACATAGGTTTTAAGATTCTTACTAGTCAGATATTTTCCTCTCCGGGAAATATGGGATTTTGAGTCCCTTTCGCTGAGGACGGTGTAGGTCTTGTCTATTTCATAGTTGGTTTTTGGAACGGTACCTGTGCTTATATCAAACTCTGGTTTTATGCATCACCCCACCTCTCCTTCCCCCTTAAGCAGGTATAAGAGTGTTTTCTAAATGTGAGACACTGTTCTCTTTCCTAACTCAGTTCAAGTGTAGCCATGTTTACAGGATCTTCATAAGTGATATCTTATGATAAGTTTCTTTTTCTGTGTGACTTATTTCACTTAGAATCATCGTACCTGAATCCACCCATTTTGCTGCTACTGGTCTTATGACATTGATTTCATGGCTGAGGGATATTCCATCGTACGTAAGTACCACAATTTTTTTAACCATGTTTATATTTTCTGGGATACTTAAGGTGTATCCTAGTTGAGGCCCTTGTATGCAGTGCAGCCCTAAATATTGGGGTGGCTCTGTCTTATTGATTTTCAGTTTTCCCAAGGTATATTCCCTAGACTGGTAGTGCCCTTGGCTCTGTAGCTCTGTTCTTTACTTGTTTTAGGGAACAGAATGCACTCCTCCAGAGAGGCAGTTGGCAATTTACATCCCGCCCATCAGCATAACAAGGCTCCCTGTTCTCCAGGGCCTGTCTTGCCTTTCTTGTTCTTACACATTTTGTGGATGTCCCTTTTGACCGGTGGGAAGTGATACTTCTTTGTAGTGCAGATTTGCATTGCACGCTTGCTTGCTTGGCCAAAAAGGGCGTATGCGTTTTCTCCTGAATATATTCAGGAGAAAACGCATACGCCCTTTTTGGCCAAGTGCATCATTGTCGAAGTTGTGCCCCTCTTCCTGTGCTTTAAAGGCGATTCCAACGTACCTCTTGAAATCTGTTTCCTGCTATTCTGCCTCGCTTTCAAGTCCGCCTCGTTGCCTTCCCTCAACAGATTTTTGGACGATAGTTGTCCTTTATTACTCGGCCAGTTTGTGAATTGCTGTGCCCCTGAGCTCCATTTTTCAACTCGTTTTTGGTGAGCTGACCGCAAGTCCAAAATTTTGGTTCAGGACCTATACTGGTTCCCGGTGGGTGGCTGAGAATTTGGTTAATTCTTCTTCCTGCCGGGAAATTACAGTGATATGTGCCCGTCCAAATGCCTAACAGCTACTCTCTCATTGGTTCTCCCTCTTCCCTTTCATCCTCTGCCAAATTGGCAACCTGTGCGAACCAAGAGGTTAAAGGGACTGTCTCTCCAAGTTGGGAGGTTGATAGTAAAGCAGACGGAAAGTCAAACCGGAGCACCAGGAGAGGGACTATGCGTTGAGTTTTAGAAACCTTTCGTATTCACAGTGTGTCCGTTCTCTAGGTTTCCCGCACATGTTATAGCTGTAGTAATATTCCCTTCAACCTGGAGAGTTCGGACCCATGGAATGGGTGCCATGCATTATTGCTTTAAAGGGTCTGCATTTGCTCACCCAATCTCACCAATCGTCTCAGTCCCAAGTGTCCCTCCTTATGCCACATCCAGCTGTCGTTGTAGATAGGGTCATTTCAGCCTTCATCAGAGACCCTGAAGGAATTGTAAAGAATTTCCCAGTTTTTTTTGTTTTGTTTTTGAAATTCCTTTTTATAGTGGGTTTGAGCTGATTCTCGCTGCCATGTTTATGGCAGTCTAGACACACTTGATTCCCTTACGGAGACATATCAATACATAGGTTTTAAGATTCTTACTAGTCAGATATTTTCCTCTGCGGGAAATATGGGGTTTTGAGTCCCTTTCGCTGAGGACGGTGTAGGTCTTGTCTATTCCATAGTTGGTTTTTGGAACGGTACCTGTGCTTATATCAAACTCTGGTTTTATGCATCACCCCACCTCTCCTTCCCCCTTAAGCAGGTATAAGAGTGTTTTCTAAATGTGAGACACTGTTCTCTTTCCTAACTCAGTTCAAGTGTAGCCATGTTTACAGGATCTTCATAAGTGATATCTTATGATAAGTTTCTTTTTCTGTGTGACTTATTTCACTTAGAATCATCGTACCTGAATCCACCCATTTTGCTGCTACTGGTCTTATGACATTGATTTCATGGCTGAGGGATATTCCATCGTACGTAAGTACCACAAGTTTTTGAACCATGTTTATATTTTCTGGGATACTTAAGGTGTATCCAAGTTGAGGTCCTTGTACGCAGTGCAGCCCTAAATTTTGGGGTGGCTCTGTCTTATTGATTTTCAGTTTTCCCAAGGTATATTCCCTAGACTGGTAGTGCCCTTGGCTCTGTAGCTCTGTTCTTTACTTGTTTTAGGGAACAGAATGCACTCCTCCAGAGAGGCAGTTGGCAATTTACATCCCGCCCATCAGCATAAAAAGGCTCCCTGTTCTCCAGGGCCTGTCTTGCCTTTCTGGTTTTTACACATTTTGTGGATGTCCCTTTTGACCGGTGGGAAGTGATACTACTTTGTAGTGCAGGTTTGCATTGCCCACTTGCTTGCTTGGCCAAAAAGGGCGTATGCGTTTTCTCCTGAATATATTCAGGAGAAAACGCATACGCCCTTTTTGGCCAAGTGCATCATTGTCGAAGTTGTGCCCCTCTTCCTGTGCTTTAAAGGCGATTCCAACGTACCTCTTGAAATCTGTTTCCTGCTATTCTGCCTCGCTTTCAAGTCCGCCTCGTTGCCTTCCCTCAACAGATTTTTGGACGATAGTTGTCCTTTATTACTCGGCCAGTTTGTGAATTGCTGTGCCCCTGAGCTCCATTTTTCAACTCGTTTTTGGTGAGCTGACCGCAAGTCCAAAATTTTGGTTCAGGACCTATACTGGTTCCCGGTGGGTGGCTGAGAATTTGGTTAATTCTTCTTCCTGCCGGGAAATTACAGTGATATGTGCCCGTCCAAATGCCTAACAGCTACTCTCTCATTGGTTCTCCCTCTTCCCTTTCATCCTCTGCCAAATTGGCAACCTGTGCGAACCAAGAGGTTAAAGGGGCTGTCTCTCCAAGTTGGGAGGTTGATAGTAAAGCAGACGGAAAGTCAAACCGGAGCACCATGAGAGGGACTATGCGTTGAGTTTTAGAAACCTTTCGTATTCACAGTGTGTCCGTTCTCTAGGTTTCCCGCACATGTTATAGCTGTAGTAATATTCCCTTCAACCTGGAGAGTTGGGACCCATGGAATGGGTGCCATGCATTATTGCTTTAAAGGGTGTGCATTTGCTCACCCAATCTCACCAATCGTCTCAGTCCCAAGTGTCCCTCCTTATGCCACATCCAGCTGTCGTTGTAGATAGAGTCATTCCAGCTTTCATCAGAGACCCTGAAGGAATTGTAAAGAATTTCCCAGTTTTTTTGTTTTGTTTTTGAAATTCCTTTTTATAGTGGGTTTGAGCTGATTCTCGCTGCCATGTTTATGCCAGTCTAGACACACTTGATTCCCTTACGGAGACATATCAATACATAGGTTTTAAGATTCTTACTAGTCAGATATTTTCCTCTGTGGGAAATATGGGGTTTTGAGTCCCTTTCGCTGAGGACGGTGTAGGTCTTGTCTATTCCATAGTTGGTTTTTGGAACGGTACATGTGCTTATATCAAACTCTGGTTTTATGCATCACCCCACCTCTCCTTCCCCCTTAAGCAGGTATAAGAGTGTTTTCTAAATGTGAGACACTGTTCTCTTTCCTAACTCAGTTCAAGTGTAGCCATGTTTACAGGATCTTCATAAGTGATATCTTATGATAAGTTTCTTTTTCTGTGTGACTTATTTCACTTAGAATCATCGTACCTGAATCCACCCATTTTGCTGCTACTGGTCTTATGACATTGATTTCATGGCTGAGGGATATTCCATCGTACGTAAGTACCACAATTTTTTGAACCATGTTTATATTTTCTGGGATACTTAAGGTGTATCCAAGTTGAGGTCCTTGTATGCAGTGGAGCCCTAAATTTTGGGGTGGCTCTGTCTTATTGATTTTCAGTTTTCCCAAGGTATATTCCCTAGACTGGTAGTGCCCTTGGCTCTGTAGCTCTGTTCTTTACTTGTTTTAGTGAACATAGTGCACTCCTCCAGAGAGGCAGTTTGCAATTTACATCCAGCCCATCAGCATAACAAGGCTCCCTGTTCTCCAGGGCCTGTCTTGCCTTTCTGGTTTTTACACATTTTGCGGATGTCCCTTTTGACCGGTGGGAAGTGATACTTCTTTGTATTGCAGATTTGCATTACCTGCTTGCTTGGTTTGCCAAAAAGGGCGTATGCGTTTTCTCCTGAATATATTCAGGAGAAAGCGCATACACCCTTTTTGGCCAAGTGCATCATTGTCGAAGTTGTGCCCCTCTTCCTGTGCTTTAAAGGCGATTCCAACATACCTCTTGAAATCTGTTTCCTGCTATTCTGCCTCGATTTCAACTCCGCCTCGTTGCCTTCCCTCAACAGATTTTTGGATGATAATTGTCCTTTATTACTCTTCCATTTTGTGAATTGCTGTGCCCCTGAGCTCCATTTTTCAACTCGTTTTTGGTGAGCTGACCGCAAGTCCAAAATTTTGGTTCAGGACCTCTACTTTTTACCCGTGGGAGGCTGAGACTTTGGTTAGTTCTTCTTCCTCCCGTGAAATTAGAGTGACATGTGCCCGCCTAAATGCCTAACAGCTACTCTGTCATTGGTTCTCCCCCTTTCCTTTCATCCTCTGCCAAATTGGCAACGTGTGTGTACCAGGAGGTTAAAAGTGGTGTCTCTCCAAGTTGGGAGATTGATAGTAAAGCAGTTGGAAAGTCAAACCGGAACACCAGGAGAGGGACTATTCGTTGAGTTTTAGAAACCTTTTGTATTCAAAGTGTGTCCATTCTCTAGGTTTCCTGTACATGTTATAGCTGTATTAATATTCCCTTCAACCCGCAGAGTTGGGACCCATGGAATGGGTGCCATGCATTATTGGTTTACAAGGTCTGCATTTGCTCACCCAATCTCACCAATCCTCTCAGTCCCAAGTGTCCAGCCTTATGCCACATCCAGCTGTCATTGTAGATAGGGTCATTCCAGGTTTCATCAGAGACCCTGAAGGAATTGTAAAGAATTTCCCTGTTTTTTTGTTTTGTTTGTGAAATTCCTTTTGATAGTGGGTTTCAGGTGATTCTCGCTGCCAAGTTTATGCCAGTCTAGACACACTTGATTCCCTTACAGAGACATATCAATACATAGGTTTTAAGATTCTTACTAGTCAGATATATTCTTCTGCGGGAAATATGGGCTTTTCAGTCCCTTTCACTGAGGAACGTGTAGGTCTTGTCTATTCCATAGTTGGTTTTCGGAACGGTAGGTGTGCTTATATGAAACTCTGGTTTTATGCATCACCCCACCTCTCCTTCCCCCTTAAGCAGGCATAAGAGTGTTTTCCAAATGTGAGACTCTGTTCTCTTTCCTAGCTAAGTTCAAGTGTAGCCATGTTTACAGGTTCTTCATAAGTGATATCTTATGATAAATTTCTTTTTCTGTGTGTCTTATTTCACTTAGAATCATCATAACAGAATCCACTCATTTTGTTGCTACTGGTCTTATGACATTGATTTCATGGCTGCGGGATATTCCATCGTACGTAAGTACCACAATTTTTTGAACCATTTTTATATTTCCTGGGATATTTAAGGTGTACCGAAGTTGAGGTTATTGTGAGCAGTGCAGCCGTAAATTTTGGGGTGGCTCTGTCTTATTGATTTTCAGTTTTCCCAAGGTATATTCCCTAGACTGGTAGTGCCCTTGGCTCTGTAGCTCTGTTGTTTACTTGTTTTAGGGAACACAATGCACTCCTCCATAGAGGCAGTTGGCAATTTACATCCCGCCCATCAGCATAAAAAGGCTCCCTGTTCTCCAGGGCTGTCTTGCCTTTCTGGTTTTTACACATTTTGTGGATGTCCCTTTTGACCGGTGGGAAGTGATACTTCTTTGTAGTGCAGATTTGCATTGCCCGCTTGCTTGCTTGGCCAAAAAGGGCGTATGCGTTTTCTCCTGAATATATTCAAGAGAAAACGCATACGCCCTTTTTGGCCAAGTGCATCATTGTCGAAGTTGTTCCACTCTTCCTGTGCTTTAAAGGCGATTCCAACGTACCTCTTGAAATCTGTTTCCTGCTATTCTGCCTCGCTTTCAAGTCCGCCTCGTTGCCTTCCCTCAACAGATTTTTGGACGATAGTTGTCCTTTATTACTCGGCCAGTTTGTGAATTGCTGTGCCCCTGAGCTCCATTTTTCAACTCGTTTTTGGTGAGCTGACCGCAAGTCCAAAATTTTGGTTCAGGACCTATACTGGTTCCCGGTGGGTGGCTGAGAATTTGGTTAATTCTTCTTCCTGCCGGGAAATTACAGTGATATGTGCCCGTCCAAATGCCTAACATCTACTCTCTCATTGGTTCTCCCTCTTCCCTTTCATCCTCTGCCAAATTGGCAACCTGTGCGAACCAAGAGGTTAAAGGGGCTGTCTCTCCAAGTTGGGAGGTTGATAGTAAAGCAGACGGAAAGTCAAACCGGAGCACCAGGAGAGGGACTATTCGTTGAGTTTTAGAAACCTTTCGTATTCACAGTGTGTCCGTTCTCTAGGTTTCCCACACATGTTATAGCTGTAGTAATATTCCCTTCAACCTGGAGAGTTGGGACCCATGGAATGGGTGCCATGCATTATTGCTTTAAAGGGTGTGCATTTGCTCACCCAATCTCACCAATCGTCTCAGTCCCAAGTGTCCCTCCTTATGCCACATCCAGCTGTCGTTGTAGATAGAGTCATTCCAGCTTTCATCAGAGACCCTGAAGGAATTGTAAAGAATTTCCCAGTTTTTTTGTTTTGTTTTTGAAATTCCTTTTTATAGTGGGTTTGAGCTGATTCTCGCTGCCATGTTTATGCCAGTCTAGACACACTTGATTCCCTTACGGAGACATATCAATACATAGGTTTTAAGATTCTTACTAGTCAGATATTTTCCTCTGTGGGAAATATGGGGTTTTGAGTCCCTTTCGCTGAGGACGGTGTAGGTCTTGTCTATTCCATAGTTGGTTTTTGGAACGGTACCTGTGCTTATATCAAACTCTGGTTTTATGCATCACCCCACCTCTCCTTCCCCCTTAAGCAGGTATAAGAGTGTTTTCTAAATGTGAGACACTGTTCTATTTCCTAACTCAGTTCAAGTGTAGCCATGTTTACAGGATCTTCATAAGTGATATCTTATGATAAGTTTCTTTTTCTGTGTGACTTATTTCACTTAGAATCATCGTACCAGAATCCACCCATTTTGCTGCTACTGCTCTTATGACATTGATTTCATGGCTGAGGGATATTCCATCGTACGTAAGTACCACAATTTTTTGAACCATGTTTATATTTTCTGGGATACTTAAGGTGTATCCAAGTTGAGGTCCTTGTATGCAGTGGAGCCCTAAATTTTGGGGTGGCTCTGTCTTATTGATTTTCAGTTTTCCCAAGGTATATTCCCTAGACTGGTAGTGCCCTTGGCTCTGTAGCTCTGTTCTTTACTTGTTTTAGTGAACATAGTGCACTCCTCCAGAGAGGCAGTTGGCAATTTACATCCAGCCCATCAGCATAACAAGGCTCCCTGTTCTCCAGGGCCTGTCTTGCCTTTCTGGTTTTTACACATTTTGCGGATGTCCCTTTTGACCGGTGGGAAGTGATACTTCTTTGTATTGCAGATTTGCATTACCTGCTTGCTTGGTTTGCCAAAAAGGGCGTATGTGTTTTCTCCTGAATATATTCAGGAGAAAGCGCATACACCCTTTTTGGCCAAGTGCATCATTGTCGAAGTTGTGCCCCTCTTCCTGTGCTTTAAAGGCGATTCCAACATACCTCTTGAAATCTGTTTCCTGCTATTCTGCCTCGATTTCAACTCCGCCTCGTTGCCTTCCCTCAACAGATTTTTGGATGATAATTGTCCTTTATTACTCTTCCAGTTTGTGAATTGCTGTGCCCCTGAGCTCCATTTTTCAACTCGTTTTTGGTGAGCTGACCGCAAGTCCAAAATTTTGGTTCAGGACCTCTACTTTTTACCCGTGGGAGGCTGAGACTTTGGTTAGTTCTTCTTCCTCCCGTGAAATTAGAGTGACATGTGCCCGCCTAAATGCCTAACAGCTACTCTGTCATTGGTTCTCCCCCTTTCCTTTCATCCTCTGCCAAATTGGCAACGTGTGTGTACCAGGAGGTTAAAAGTGGTGTCTCTCCAAGTTGGGAGATTGATAGTAAAGCAGTTGGAAAGTCAAACCGGAACACCAGGAGAGGGACTATTCGTTGAGTTTTAGAAACCTTTTGTATTCAAAGTGTGTCCATTCTCTAGGTTTCCTGTACATGTTATAGCTGTATTAATATTCCCTTCAACCCGCAGAGTTGGGACCCATGGAATGGGTGCCATGCATTATTGGTTTACAAGGTCTGCATTTGCTCACCCAATCTCACCAATCCTCTCAGTCCCAAGTGTCCAGCCTTATGCCACATCCAGCTGTCGTTGTAGATAGGGTCATTCCAGGTTTCATCAGAGACCCTGAAGGAATTGTAAAGAATTTCCCTGTTTTTTTGTTTTGTTTGTGAAATTCCTTTTGATAGTGGGTTTCAGGTGATTCTCGCTGCCAAGTTTATGCCAGTCTAGACACACTTGATTCCCTTACAGAGACATATCAATACATAGGTTTTAAGATTCTTACTAGTCAGATATATTCTTCTGCGGGAAATATGGGCTTTTCAGTCCCTTTCACTGAGGAACGTGTAGGTCTTGTCTATTCCATAGTTGGTTTTCGGAACGGTAGGTGTGCTTATATGAAACTCTGGTTTTATGCATCACCCCACCTCTCCTTCCCCCTTAAGCAGGCATAAGAGTGTTTTCCAAATGTGAGACTCTGTTCTCTTTCCTAGCTAAGTTCAAGTGTAGCCATGTTTACAGGTTCTTCATAAGTGATATCTTATGATAAATTTCTTTTTCTGTGTGTCTTATTTCACTTAGAATCATCATAACAGAATCCACTCATTTTGTTGCTACTGGTCTTATGACATTGATTTCATGGCTGCGGGATATTCCATCGTACGTAAGTACCACAATTTTTTGAACCATTTTTATATTTCCTGGGATATTTAAGGTGTACCGAAGTTGAGGTTATTGTGAGCAGTGCAGCCGTAAATTTTGGGGTGGCTCTGTCTTATTGATTTTCAGTTTTCCCAAGGTATATTCCCTAGACTGGTAGTGCCCTTGGCTCTGTAGCTCTGTTGTTTACTTGTTTTAGGGAACACAATGCACTCCTCCATAGAGGCAGTTGGCAATTTACATCCCGCCCATCAGCATAAAAAGGCTCCCTGTTCTCCAGGGCTGTCTTGCCTTTCTGGTTTTTACACATTTTGTGGATGTCCCTTTTGACCGGTGGGAAGTGATACTTCTTTGTAGTGCAGATTTGCATTGCCCGCTTGCTTGCTTGGCCAAAAAGGGCGTATGCGTTTTCTCCTGAATATATTCAAGAGAAAACGCATACGCCCTTTTTGGCCAAGTGCATCATTGTCGAAGTTGTTCCACTCTTCCTGTGCTTTAAAGGCGATTCCAACGTACCTCTTGAAATCTGTTTCCTGCTATTCTGCCTCGATTTCAACTCCGCCTCGTTCCCTTCCCTCAACAGATTTTTGGATGATAGTTGTCCTTTATTACTCTTCCAGTTTGTGAATTGCTGTGCCCTGAGCCGCATTTTTCAACTTATTTTTTGTGAGCTGACCGCACGTCCAAAATTTTGGTTCAGGACCTCTACTTGTTCCCCGTGGGAGGCTGAGACTTTGGTTAATTCTTCTTCCTACCGTGAAATTAGAGTGACATATGCCCGTCTAAATGCCTAACAGCTACTCTGTCATTGGTTCTCCCCCTTTCCTTTCATCCTCTGCCAAATTGGCAACGTGTGTGTACCAGGAGGTTAAAAGGGGTGTCTCTCCAATTTGGGAGATTGATAGTAAAGCAGTGGGAAAGTCAAACCGGAACACCAGGAGAGGGACTATTCGTTGAGTTTTAGAAACCTTTTGTAATCACAGTGTGTCCATTCTCTTGGTTTCCTGTACATGTTATAGCTGTATTAATATTCCCTTCAACCCGCAGAGTTGGGACCCATGGAATGGGTGCCATGCATTATTGGTTTACAAGGTCTGCATTTGCTCACCCAATCTCACCAATCCTCTCAGTCCCAAGTGTCCAGCCTTATGCCACATCCAGCGGTCGTTGTAGAAAGGGTCATTCCAGATTTCATCAGAGACCCTGAAGGAATTGTAAAGCATTTGCCTGTTTTTTTGTTTTGTTTGTGAAATTCCTTTTGATAGTGGATTTCAGCTGATTCTCGCTGCCATGTTTATGCCAGTCTAGACACTTGATTCCCTTACAGAGACATATCAATACATAGGTTTTAAGATTCTTACTAGTCAGATATATTCTTCTGCAGGAAATATGGGGTTTTGAGTCCCTTTCACTGTGGAAGGTGTAGGTCTTGTCTATTCCATAGTTGGTTTTTGGAACGGTACCTGTGCTTATATCAAACTCTGGTTTTATGCATCACCCCACCTCTCCTTCCCCCTTAAGCAGGCATAAGAGTGTTTTCCAAATGTGAGACTCTGTTCTCTTTCCTAGCTCAGTTCAAGTGTAGCCATGTTTACAGGATCTTCGTAAGTGATATCTTATGATAACGTGCTTTTTCTGTGTGACTTATTTCACTTAGAATCATCGAACCTCATTCCACTCATTTTGCTGCTACTGGTCTTATGACATTGATTTCATGGCTGAGGGATATTCCATCGTACGTAAGTACCACAATTTTTTGAACCATTTTTATATTTCCTGGGATATTTAAGGTGTACCCATGTTGAGGTTCTTGTAAGCAGTGCAGCCCTAAACGTTGGGGTGGCTCTGTCTTATTGATTTTCAGTTTTCCCAAGGTATATTCCCTAGACTGGAAGTGCCCTTGGCTCTGTAGCTCTGTTGTTTACTTGTTTTAGGGAACACAATTCACTCCACCAGACAGGCAGTTGGCAGTTTACTTCCTGCCCATCAGCATAACAATGCTCCCTGTTCTCCAGGGCCTGTCTTGCCTTTCTGGTTTTTACACATTTTGCGGATGTCCCTTTTGACCGGTGGGAAGTGATACTTCTTTGTAGTGCAGATTTGCATTGCCTGCTTGCTTGCTTGGCCAAAAAGGTCGTATGCATTTTCTCCTGAAAATATTCAGAAGAAAATGCAAACGCCCTTTTTCGCCAAGTGCATCATTGTCGAAGTTGTGCCCCACTTCTTGTGCTTTAAAGGCGATTCCAACATACCTCTTGAAATCTGTTTCCTGCTATTCTGCCTCGATTTCAAGTCCGCCTCGATGCCTTCCCTCAACAGATTTTTGGATGATAGTTGTCCTTTATTACTCTTCCAGTTTGTGAATTGCTGTGCCCTGAGCCCCATTTTTCAACTCATTTTTTGTGAGCTGACCGCAAGTCCAAAATTTTGGTTCAGGACCTCTACTTGTTCCCCGTGGGTGGCTGAGACTTTGGTTAATTCTTCTTCCTCCGGTGAAATTAGAGTGACATATGCCCGTCTAAATGCCTAACAGCTACTCTGTCATTGGTTCTCCCCCTTTCCTTTCACCCTCTGCCAAATTGGCAACGTGTGTGTACCAGGAGGTTAAAAGGGGTGTCTCTCCAATTTGGGAGATTGTTAGTAAAGCAGTTGGAAAGTCAAACCGGAACACCAGGAGAGGGACTATTCGTTGAGTTTTAGAAACCTTTTGTATTCACAGTGTGTCCATTCTCTAGGTTTCCTGTATATGTTATAGCTGTATTAATATTCCCTTCAACCCGCAGAGTTGGGACCCATGGAATGGGTGCCATGCATTATTGGTTTACAAGGTCTGCATTTGCTCACCCCATCTCGCCCATCCTCTCAGTCCCAAGTGTCCAGCCTTATGCCACATCCAGCGGTCGTTGTAGATAGGGTCATTCCAGGTTTCATCAGAGACCCTGAAGGAATTGTAAAGAATTTCCCTGTTTTCTTTGTTTTGTTTTTGAAATTCCTTTTGATAGTGGGTTTGAGCTGATTCTCGCTGCCATGTTTATGCCAGTCTAGAAACACTTGATTCCCTTACGGAGACATATCAATACATAGGTTTTAAGATTCTTACTAGTCAGATATATTCCTCTGCCGGAAATATGGGGTTTTGAGTCCGTTTCAGTGAGGAACTTGTAGGTCTTCTGTATTCCATAGTTGGTTTTTGGAACAGTACCTGTGCTTATATCAAACTCTGGTTTTATGCATCACCCCATCTCTCCTTCCAACTCTAGCAGGCATAAGTGTCTTTTCTAAATGTGAGACTCTGTTCTCTTTCCTAACTCAGTTCAAGTGTAGCCATGATACAGGATCTTCATAAGTGATATCTTATGATACATTTCTTTTTCTGTGTGTCTTATTTCACTTAGAATCATCATAACAGAATCCACTCATTTTGTTTCTACTGGTCTTATGACATTGATTTCATGCCTGATGGATATTCCATCGTACATAAGTACCACAATTTTTTGAGCCATTTTTATATTTCCTGGGATATTTAAGGTGGACCCAAGTTGAGGTTCTTGTAAGCAGTGCAGCCCTAAATTTTGAGGTGGCTGTGTCTTATTGATTTTCAGTTTTCCCATGGTATATTCCCTAGACTGGAAGTGCCCTTGGCTCTGTAGATCTGTTGTTTACTTGTTTTAGGGAACCCAATGCACTCCTCCAGAGAGGCAGTTGGCAATTTACATCCCGCCCATCAGCATAACAAGGCTCCCCGTTCTCCAGGGCCTGTCTTGCCTTTTTGGTTTTTACACATTTTGTGGTTGTCCCTTTTGTACCGGTGGGAAGAGATACTTCTTTGTATTGCAGATTTGCATTGTCCGCTTGCTTGCTTGGCCAAAATGGGCATATGAGTTCTCTCCTAAATATATTCAGGAGAAAATGCATACGCCCTTTTTGGCCAAGTGCATCATTGTCGAAGTTGTGCCCCTTTTCCTGTGCTTTAAAGGCGATTCCAACGTACCTCTTGAAATCTGTTTCCTGCTATTCTGCCTAGCTTTCAAGTCTGCCTCGCTGCCTTCCCTCAACAGATTTTTGGATGATAGTTGTCCTTTATTACTCTGCCAGTTTGTGAATTGTTGTGCCCCTGAGCCCCATTTTGCAACTCGTTTTTTGTGAGCTGAACGCAAGACCAATATTTTGGTTCAGGACGTATATGGGTTCCCGGTGGGTGGCTGAGACTTTGGTTAATTCTTCTTCCTGCCGGGAAATTAGAGTGACATGTGCCCGTCCAAATGCCAAACAGCTACTCTCTCATTGGTTCTCCCTCTTCCCTTTCATCCTGTGCCAAATTGGCAACGTGTGCCAACAAGGGGGTTAAATGTGCTGTCTCTAAGTTGGGAGATTGATAGTAAAGCAGTTGCAGTGTCAAACATGAGCACCAGGAGACGGAGTATTAGTTGAGTTTTAGAAACGTTTCTTGTTCACAGTGTGTCCATTCTCTAGGTTTCCGGTACATGTTATAGTTGTAGTAATATCCCCTTCAACTTGGAGAGTTGGGACGCATGTAATGTGTGCCATGCATTATTGCTTTGAAGGGTCTGCATTTGCTCACCCAATCTCACCAATCCTCTCAGTGCCACGTGTCCAGCCTTATGTAACATCCAGCTGTCATTGTAGATAGGGTCATTCCAGGTTTCATCAGAGACCCTGAAGGAATTGGAAAGAATTTGCCTGTTTTTTGGTTTTGTTTTTGAAATTCCTTTTTATAGTGGGTTTGAGCTGATTCTCGCTGCCATGTTTATGCCAGTCTAGACACTCTTGATTCCCTTACAGAAACATATCAATACATAGGTTTTAAGATTCTTACTTGTCAGATATATTCTTCTGCGGGAAATATGGGGTTTTGAGTCCCTTTTACTGAGGAAGGTGTAGGTCTTGTCTATTCCATAGTTGGTTTTTGGAACGGTACCTGTGCTTATATCAAACTCTGGTTTTATGCATCACCCCACCTCTCCTTCCCCTTAAGCAGGCATAAGAGTGTTTTCTAAATGTGAGACTATGTTCTCTTTCCTAGCTCAGTTCAAGTGTAGCCATGTTTACAGGATCTTCATAAGTGATATCTTATGATAAGTTGCTTTTTCTGTGTGACTTATTTCACTTAGAATCATCGAACCTGAATCCACTCATTTTGCTGCTACTGGTCTTATGACATTGATTTCATGGCTGAGGGATATTCCGTCGTACGTAAGTACCACAATTTTTTGAACCATTTTTATATTTCCTGGGATATTTAAGGTGTACCCAAGTTGAGGTTCTTGTAAGCAGTGCAGCCCTAAACGTTGGGGTGGCTCTGGCTTATTGATTTTCAGTTTTCCCAAGGTATATTCCCTGGACTGGAAGTGCCCTTGGCTCTGTAGCTCTGTTGTTTACTTGTTTTAGGGAACACAGTTCACTCCACCAGAGAGGCAGTTGGCAATTTACATCCTGCCCATCAGCATAACAATGCTCCCTGTTCTCCAGGGCCTGTCTTGCCTTTCTGGTTTTTACACATTTTGCGGATGTCCCTTTTGACCGGTGGGAAGTGATACTTCTTTGTAGTGCAGATTTGCATTGCCTGCTTGCTTGCTAGGCCAAAAAGGGCGTATGCGTTTTCTCCTGAATATATTCAGGAGAAAATGCAAACGCCCTTTTTGGCCAAGTGCATCATTGTCGTAGTTGTGCCCCACTTCTGGTGCTTTAAAGGCGATTCCAACATACCTCTTGAAATCTGTTTCCTGCTATTCTGCCTCGATTTCAAGTCCGCCTCGTTGCCTTCCCTCAACAGATTTTTGGATGATAGTTGTCCTTTATTACTCTTCCAGTTTGTGAATTGCTGTGCCCTGAGCCCCATTTTTCAACTCATTTTTTGTGAGCTGACCGCAAGTCCAAAATTTTGGTTCAGGACCTCTACTTTTTACCCGTGGGAGGCTGAGACTTTGGTTAGTTCTTCTTCCTCCCGTGAAATTAGAGTGACATGTGCCCGCCTAAATGCCTAACAGCTACTCTGTCATTGGTTCTCCCCCTTTCCTTTCATCCTCTGCCAAATTGGCAACGTGTGTGTACCAGGAGGTTAAAAGTGTTGTCTCTCCAAGTTGGGAGATTGATAGTAAAGCAGTTGGAAAGTCAAACCGGAACACCAGGAGAGGGACTCTTCGTTGAGTTTTAGAAACCTTTTTTATTCACAGTGTGTCCATTCTCTAGGTTTCCTGTACATGTTATAGCTGTATTAATATTCCCTTCAACCCGCAGAGTTGGGACCCATGGAATGGGTGCCATGCATTATTGGTTTACAAGGTCTGCATTTGCTCACCCAATCTCACCAATCCTCTCAGTCCCAAGTGTCCAGCCTTATGCCACATCCAGCTGTCGTTGTAGATAGGGTCATTCCAGGTTTCATCAGAGACCCTGAAGGAATTGTAAAGAATTTCCCTGTTTTTTTGTTTTGTTTGTGAAATTCCTTTTGATAGTGGGTTTCAGCTGATTCTCGCTGCCAAGTTTATGCCAGTCTAGACACACTTGATTCCCTTACAGAGACATATCAATACATAGGTTTTAAGATTCTTACTAGTCAGATATATTCTTCTGCGGGAAATATGGGCTTTTCAGTCCCTTTCACTGAGGAATGTGTAGGTCTTGTCTATTCCATAGTTGGTTTTCGGAACGGTAGGTGTGCTTATATGAAACTCTGGTTTTATGCATCACCCCACCTCTCCTTCCCCCTTAAGCAGGCATAAGAGTGTTTTCCAAATGTGAGACTCTGTTCTCTTTCCTAGCTAAGTTCAAGTGTAGCCATGTTTACAGGTTCTTCATAAGTGATATCTTATGATAAATTTCTTTTTCTGTGTGTCTTATTTCACTTAGAATCATCATAACAGAATCCACTCATTTTGTTGCTACTGGTCTTATGACATTGATTTCATGGCTGAGGGATATTCCATCGTACGTAAGTACCACAATTTTTTGAACCATTTTTATATTTCCTGGGATATTTAAGGTGTACCGAAGTTGAGGTTATTGTGAGCAGTGCAGCCGTAAATTTTGGGGTGGCTCTGTCTTATTGATTTTCAGTTTTCCCAAGGTATATTCCCTAGACTGGTAGTGCCCTTGGGTCTGTAGCTCTGTTCTTTACTTGTTTTAGGGAACACAGTGCACTCCTCCATAGAGGCAGTTGGCAATTTACATCCCGCCCATCAGCATAAAAAGGCTCCCTGTTCTCCAGGGCCTGTCTTGCCTTTCTGGTTTTTACACATTTTGCGGATGTCCCTTTTGACCGGTGGGAAGTGATACTTCTTTGTAGTGCAGATTTGCATTGCCCGCTTGCTTGCTTGGCCAAAAAGGGCGTATGCATTTTCTCCTGAATATATTCAAGAGAAAACGCATACGCCCTTTTTGGCCAAGTGCATCATTGTCGAAGTTGTTCCACTCTTCCTGTGCTTTAAAGGCGATTCCAACGTACCTCTTGAAATCTGTTTCCTGCTATTCTGCCTCGATTTCAACTCCGCCTCGTTCCCTTCCCTCAACAGATTTTTGGATGATAGTTGTCCTTTATTACTCTTCCAGTTTGTGAATTGCTGTGCCCTGAGCCCCATTTTTCAAATTATTTTTTGTGAGCTGACCGCACGCCCAAAATTTTGGTTCAGGACCTCTACTTGTTCCCCGTGGGAGGCTGAGACTTTGGTTAATTCTTCTTCCTACCGTGAAATTAGAGTGACATATGCCCGTCTAAATGCCTAACAGATACTCTGTCATTGGTTCTCCCCCTTTCCTTTCATCCTCTGCCAAATTGGCAACGTGTGTGTACCAGGAGGTTAAAAGGGGTGTCTCTCCAATTTGGGAGATTGATAGTAAAGCAGTGGGAAAGTCAAACCGGAACACCAGGAGAGGGACTATTCGTTGAGTTTTAGAAACCTTTTGTATTCACAGTGTGTCCATTCTCTAGGTTTCCTGTACATGTTATAGCTGTATTAATATTCCCTTCAACCCGCAGAGTTGGGACCCATGGAATGGGTGCCATGCATTATTGGTTTACAAGGTCTGCATTTGCTCACCCAATCTCACCAATCCTCTCAGTCCCAAGTGTCCAGCCTTATGCCACATCCAGCGGTCGTTGTAGATAGGGTCATTCCAGATTTCATCAGAGACCCTGAAGGAATTGTAAAGCATTTGCCTGTTTTTTTGTTTTGTTTGTGAAATTCCTTTTGATAGTGGATTTCAGCTGATTCTCGCTGCCATGTTTATGCCAGTCTAGACACTTGATTCCCTTACAGAGACATATCAATACATAGGTTTTAAGATTCTTACTAGTCAGATATATTCTTCTGCGGGAAATATGGGGTTTTGAGTCCCTTTCACTGTGGAAGGTGTAGGTCTTGTCTATTCCATAGTTGGTTTTTGGAACGGTACCTGTGCTTATATCAAACTCTGGTTTTATGCATCACCCCACCTCTCCTTCCCCCTTAAGCAGGCATAAGAGTGTTTTCCAAATGTGAGACTCTGTTCTCTTTCCTAGCTCAGTTCAAGTGTAGCCATGTTTACAGGATCTTCGTAAGTGATATCTTATGATAACTTGCTTTTTCTGTGTGACTTATTTCACTTAGAATCATCGAACCTCATTCCACTCATTTTGCTGCTACTGGTCTTATGACATTGATTTCATGGCTGAGGGATATACCATCGTACGTAAGTACCACAATTTTTTGAACCATTTTTATATTTCCTGGGATATTTAAGGTGTACCCATGTTGAGGTTCTTGTAAGCAGTGCAGCCCTAAACGTTGGGGTGGCTCTGTCTTATTGATTTTCAGTTTTCCCAAGGTATATTCCCTAGACTGGAAGTGCCCTTGGCTCTGTAGCTCTGTTGTTTACTTGTTTTAGGGAACACAATTCACTCCACCAGACAGGCAGTTGGCAGTTTACTTCCTGCCCATCAGCATAACAATGCTCCCTGTTCTCCAGGGCCTGTCTTGCCTTTCTGGTTTTTACACATTTTGCGGATGTCCCTTTTGACCGGTGGGAAGTGATACTTCTTTGTAGTGCAGATTTGCATTGCCTGCTTGCTTGCTTGGCCAAAAAGGTCGTATGCATTTTCTCCTGAAAATATTCAGCAGAAAATGCAAACGCCCTTTTTCGCCAAGTGCATCATTGTCGAAGTTGTGCCCCACTTCTTGTGCTTTAAAGGCGATTCCAACATACCTCTTGAAATCTGTTTCCTGCTATTCTGCCTCGATTTCAACTCCGCCTCGATGCCTTCCCTCAACAGATTTTTGGATGATAGTTGTCCTTTATTACTCTTCCAGTTTGTGAATTGCTGTGCCCTGAGCCCCATTTTTCAACTCATTTTTTGTGAGCTGACCGCAAGTCCAAAATTTTGGTTCAGGACCTCTACTTGTTCCCCGTGGGTGGCTGAGACTTTGGTTAATTCTTCTTCCTCCCGTGAAATTAGAGTGACATGTGCCCGTCTAAATGCCTAACAGCTACTCTGTCATTGGTTCTCCCCCTTTCCTTTCATCCTGTGCCAAATTGACAACGTGTGTGTACCAGGAGGTTAAAAGTGGTGTCTCTCCAAGTTGGGAGATTGTTAGTAAAGCAGTTGGAAAGTCAAACCGGAACACCAGGAGAGGGACTATTCGTTGAGTTTTAGAAACCTTTTGTATTCACAGTGTGTCCATTCTCTAGGTTTCCTGTATATGTTATAGCTGTATTAATATTCCCTTCAACCCGCAGAGTTGGGACCCATGGAATGGGTGCCATGCATTATTGGTTTACAAGGTCTGCATTTGCTCACCCATTCTCACCAATCCTCTCAGTCCCAAGTGTCCAGCCTTATGCCACATCCAGCGGTCGTTGTAGATAGGGTCATTCCAGCTTTCATCAGAGACCCTGAAGGAATTGTAAAGAATTTCCCTGTTTTCTTTGTTTTGTTTTTGAAATTCCTTTTGATAGTGGGTTTGAGCTGATTCTCGCTGCCATGTATATGCCAGTCTAGAAACACTTGATTCCCTTACGGAGACATATCAATACATAGGTTTTAAGATTCTTACTAGTCAGATATATTCCTCTGCCGGAAATATGGGGTTTTGAGTCCGTTTCAGTGAGGAACTTGTAGGTCTTCTGTATTCCATAGTTGGTTTTTGGAACAGTACCTGTGCTTATATCAAACTCTGGTTTTATGCATCACCCCACCTCTCCTTCCAACTCTATCAGGCATAAGTGTGTTTTCTAAATGTGAGACTCTGTTCTCTTTCCTAACTCAGTTCAAGTGTAGCCATGTTACAGGATCTTCATAAGTGATATCTTATGATAAATTTCTTTTTCTGTGTGTCTTATTTCACTTAGAATCATCATAACAGAATCCACTCATTTTGTTTCTACTGGTCTTATGACATTGATTTCATGCCTGACGGATATTCCATCGTACATAAGTACCACAATTTTTTGAGCCATTTTTATATTTCCTGGGATACTTAAGGTGTACCCAAGTTGAGATTCTTGTAAGCAGTGCAGCCCTAAATTTTGAGGTGGCTGTGTCTTATTGATTTTCAGTTTTCCCTAGGTATATTCCCTAGACTGGATGTGCCCTTGGCTCTGTAGATCTGTTCTTTACTTGTTTTAGGGAACCCAATGCACTCCTCCAGAGAGGCAGTTGGCAATTTACATCCCGCCCATCAGCATAACAAGGCTCCCCGTTCTCCAGGGCCTGTCTTGCCTTTCTGGTTTTTACACATTTTGTGGTTGTCCCTTTTGTACCGGTGGGAAGAGATACTTCTTTGTATTGCAGATTTGCATTGTCCGCTTGCTTGCTTGGCCAAAACGGGCATATGAGTTCTCTCCTAAATATATTCAGGAGAAAATGCATACGCCCTTTTTGGCCAAGTGCATCATTGTCGAAGTTGTGCCCCTTTTCCTGTGCTTTAAAGGCGATTCCAACGTACCTCTTGAAATCTGTTTCCTGCTATTCTGCCTAGCTTTCAAGTCTGCCTCGCTGCCTTCCCTCAACAGATTTTTGGATGATAGTTGTCCTTTATTACTCTGCCAGTTTGTGAATTGTTGTGCCCCTGAGCCCCATTTTGCAACTCGTTTTTTGTGAGCTGAACGCAAGACCAATATTTTGGTTCAGGACGTATATGGGTTCCCGGTGGGTGGCTGAGACTTTGGTTAATTCTTCTTCCTGCCGGGAAATTAGAGTGACATGTGCCCGTCCAAATGCCAAACAGCTACTCTCTCATTGGTTCTCCCTCTTCCCTTTCATCCTGTGCCAAATTGGCAACGTGTGCCAACAAGGGGGTTAAATGTGCTGTCTCTAAGTTGGGAGATTGATAGTAAAGCAGTTGCAGTGTCAAACATGAGCACCAGGAGACGGAGTATTAGTTGAGTTTTAGAAACGTTTCTTGTTCACAGTGTGTCCATTCTCTAGGTTTCCGGTACATGTTATAGTTGTAGTAATATCCCCTTCAACTTGGAGAGTTGGGACGCATGTAATGTGTGCCATGCATTATTGCTTTGAAGGGTCTGCATTTGCTCACCCAATCTCACCAATCCTCTCAGTGCCACGTGTCCAGCCTTATGTAACATCCAGCTGTCATTGTAGATAGGGTCATTCCAGGTTTCATCAGAGACCCTGAAGGAATTGGAAAGAATTTGCCTGTTTTTTGGTTTTGTTTTTGAAATTCCTTTTTATAGTGGGTTTGAGCTGATTCTCGCTGCCATGTTTATGCCAGACTAGACACTCTTGATTCCCTTACAGAAACATATCAATACATAGGTTTTAAGATTCTTACTTGTCAGATATATTCTTCTGCGGGAAATATGGGGTTTTGAGTCCCTTTTACTGAGGAAGGTGTAGGTCTTGTCTATTCCATAGTTGGTTTTTGGAACGGTACCTGTGCTTATATCAAACTCTGGTTTTATGCATCACCCCACCTCTCCTTCCCCTTAAGCAGGCATAAGAGTGTTTTCTAAATGTGAGACTATGTTCTCTTTCCTAGCTCAGTTCAAGTGTAGCCATGTTTACAGGATCTTCATAAGTGATATCTTATGATAAGTTGCTTTTTCTGTGTGACTTATTTCACTTAGAATCATCGAACCTGAATCCACTCATTTTGCTGCTACTGGTCTTATGACATTGATTTCATGGCTGAGGGATATTCCGTCGTACGTAAGTACCACAATTTTTTGAACCATTTTTATATTTCCTGGGATATTTAAGGTGTACCCAAGTTGAGGTTCTTGTAAGCAGTGCAGCCCTAAACGTTGGGGTGGCTCTGGCTTATTGATTTTCAGTTTTCCCAAGGTATATTCCCTGGACTGGAAGTGCCCTTGGCTCTGTAGCTCTGTTGTTTACTTGTTTTAGGGAACACAGTTCACTCCACCAGAGAGGCAGTTGGCAATTTACATCCTGCCCATCAGCATAACAATGCTCCCTGTTCTCCAGGGCCTGTCTTGCCTTTCTGGTTTTTACACATTTTGCGGATGTCCCTTTTGACCGGTGGGAAGTGATACTTCTTTGTAGTGCAGATTTGCATTGCCTGCTTGCTTGCTAGTCCAAAAAGGGCGTATGCGTTTTCTCCTGAATATATTCAGGAGAAAATGCAAACGCCCTTTTTGGCCAAGTGCATCATTGTCGTAGTTGTGCCCCACTTCTGGTGCTTTAAAGGCGATTCCAACATACCTCTTGAAATCTGTTTCCTGCTATTCTGCCTCGATTTCAAGTCCGCCTCGTTGCCTTCCCTCAACAGATTTTTGGATGATAGTTGTCCTTTATTACTCTTCCAGTTTGTGAATTGCTGTGCCCTGAGCCCCATTTTTCAACTCATTTTTTGTGAGCTGACCGCAAGTCCAAAATTTTGGTTCAGGACCTCTACTTTTTACCCGTGGGAGGCTGAGACTTTGGTTAGTTCTTCTTCCTCCCGTGAAATTAGAGTGACATGTGCCCGCCTAAATGCCTAACAGCTACTCTGTCATTGGTTCTCCCCCTTTCCTTTCATCCTCTGCCAAATTGGCAACGTGTGTGTACCAGGAGGTTAAAAGTGTTGTCTCTCCAAGTTGGGAGATTGATAGTAAAGCAGTTGGAAAGTCAAACCGGAACACCAGGAGAGGGACTATTCGTTGAGTTTTAGAAACCTTTTTTATTCACAGTGTGTCCATTCTCTAGGTTTCCTGTACATGTTATAGCTGTATTAATATTCCCTTCAACCCGCAGAGTTGGGACCCATGGAATGGGTGCCATGCATTATTGGTTTACAAGGTCTGCATTTGCTCACCCAATCTCACCAATCCTCTCAGTCCCAAGTGTCCAGCCTTATGCCACATCCAGCTGTCGTTGTAGATAGGGTCATTCCAGGTTTCATCAGAGACCCTGAAGGAATTGTAAAGAATTTCCCTGTTTTTTTGTTTTGTTTGTGAAATTCCTTTTGATAGTGGGTTTCAGCTGATTCTCACTGCCAAGTTTATGCCAGTCTAGACACACTTGATTCCCTTACAGAGACATATCAATACATAGGTTTTAAGATTCTTACTAGTCAGATATATTCTTCTGCGGGAAATATGGGCTTTTCAGTCCCTTTCACTGAGGAATGTGTAGGTCTTGTCTATTCCATAGTTGGTTTTCGGAACGGTAGGTGTGCTTATATGAAACTCTGGTTTTATGCATCACCCCACCTCTCTTTCCCCCTTAAGCAGGCATAAGAGTGTTTTCCAAATGTGAGACTCTGTTCTCTTTCCTAGCTAAGTTCAAGTGTAGCCATGTTTACAGGTTCTTCATAAGTGATATCTTATGATAAATTTCTTTTTCTGTGTGTCTTATTTCACTTAGAATCATCATAACAGAATCCACTCATTTTGTTGCTACTGGTCTTATGACATTGATTTCATGGCTGAGGGATATTCCATCGTACGTAAGTACCACAATTTTTTGAACCATTTTTATATTTCCTGGGATATTTAAGGTGTACCGAAGTTGAGGTTATTGTGAGCAGTGCAGCCGTAAATTTTGGGGTGGCTCTGTCTTATTGATTTTCAGTTTTCCCAAGGTATATTCCCTAGACTGGTAGTGCCCTTGGCTCTGTAGCTCTGTTCTTTACTTGTTTTAGGGAACACAGTGCACTCCTCCATAGAGGCAGTTGGCAATTTACATCCCGCCCATCAGCATAAAAAGGCTCCCTGTTCTCCAGGGCCTGTCTTGCCTTTCTGGTTTTTACACATTTTGCGGATGTCCCTTTTGACCGGTGGGAAGTGATACTTCTTTGTAGTGCAGATTTGCATTGCCCGCTTGCTTGCTTGGCCAAAAAGGGCGTATGCGTTTTCTCCTGAATATATTCAAGAGAAAACGCATACGCCCTTTTTGGCCAAGTGCATCATTGTCGAAGTTGTTCCACTCTTCCTGTGCTTTAAAGGCGATTCCAACGTACCTCTTGAAATCTGTTTCCTGCTATTCTGCCTCGATTTCAACTCCGCCTCGTTCCCTTCCCTCAACAGATTTTTGGATGATAGTTGTCCTTTATTACTCTTCCAGTTTGTGAATTGCTGTGCCCTGAGCCCCATTTTTCAAATTATTTTTTGTGAGCTGACCGCACGCCCAAAATTTTGGTTCAGGACCTCTACTTGTTCCCCGTGGGAGGCTGAGACTTTGGTTAATTCTTCTTCCTACCGTGAAATTAGAGTGACATATGCCCGTCTAAATGCCTAACAGATACTCTGTCATTGGTTCTCCCCCTTTCCTTTCATCCTCTGCCAAATTGGCAACGTGTGTGTACCAGGAGGTTAAAAGGGGTGTCTCTCCAATTTGGGAGATTGATAGTAAAGCAGTGGGAAAGTCAAACCGGAACACCAGGAGAGGGACTATTCGTTGAGTTTTAGAAACCTTTTGTATTCACAGTGTGTCCATTCTCTAGGTTTCCTGTACATGTTATAGCTGTATTAATATTCCCTTCAACCCGCAGAGTTGGGACCCATGGAATGGGTGCCATGCATTATTGGTTTACAAGGTCTGCATTTGCTCACCCAATCTCACCAATCCTCTCAGTCCCAAGTGTCCAGCCTTATGCCACATCCAGCGGTCGTTGTAGATAGGGTCATTCCAGATTTCATCAGAGACCCTGAAGGAATTGTAAAGCATTTGCCTGTTTTTTTGTTTTGTTTGTGAAATTCCTTTTGATAGTGGATTTCAGCTGATTCTCGCTGCCATGTTTATGCCAGTCTAGACACTTGATTCCCTTACAGAGACATATCAATACATAGGTTTTAAGATTCTTACTAGTCAGATATATTCTTCTGCGGGAAATATGGGGTTTTGAGTCCCTTTCACTGTGGAAGGTGTAGGTCTTGTCTATTCCATAGTTGGTTTTTGGAACGGTACCTGTGCTTATATCAAACTCTGGTTTTATGCATCACCCCACCTCTCCTTCCCCCTTAAGCAGGCATAAGAGTGTTTTCCAAATGTGAGACTCTGTTCTCTTTCCTAGCTCAGTTCAAGTGTAGCCATGTTTACAGGATCTTCGTAAGTGATATCTTATGATAACTTGCTTTTTCTGTGTGACTTATTTCACTTAGAATCATCGAACCTCATTCCACTCATTTTGCTGCTACTGGTCTTATGACATTGATTTCATGGCTGAGGGATATACCATCGTACGTAAGTACCACAATTTTTTGAACCATTTTTATATTTCCTGGGATATTTAAGGTGTACCCATGTTGAGGTTCTTGTAAGCAGTGCAGCCCTAAACGTTGGGGTGGCTCTGGCTTATTGATTTTCAGTTTTCCCAAGGTATATTCCCTAGACTGGAAGTGCCCTTGGCTCTGTAGCTCTGTTGTTTACTTGTTTTAGGGAACACAATTCACTCCACCAGACAGGCAGTTGGCAGTTTACTTCCTGCCCATCAGCATAACAATGCTCCCTGTTCTCCAGGGCCTGTCTTGCCTTTCTGGTTTTTACACATTTTGCGGATGTCCCTTTTGACCGGTGGGAAGTGATACTTCTTTGTAGTGCAGATTTGCATTGCCTGCTTGCTTGCTTGGCCAAAAAGGTCGTATGCATTTTCTCCTGAAAATATTCAGCAGAAAATGCAAACGCCCTTTTTCGCCAAGTGCATCATTGTCGAAGTTGTGCCCCACTTCTTGTGCTTTAAAGGCGATTCCAACATACCTCTTGAAATCTGTTTCCTGCTATTCTGCCTCGATTTCAACTCCGCCTCGATGCCTTCCCTCAACAGATTTTTGGATGATAGTTGTCCTTTATTACTCTTCCAGTTTGTGAATTGCTGTGCCCTGAGCCCCATTTTTCAACTCATTTTTTGTGAGCTGACCGCAAGTCCAAAATTTTGGTTCAGGACCTCTACTTGTTCCCCGTGGGTGGCTGAGACTTTGGTTAATTCTTCTTCCTCCCGTGAAATTAGAGTGACATGTGCCCGTCTAAATGCCTAACAGCTACTCTGTCATTGGTTCTCCCCCTTTCCTTTCATCCTGTGCCAAATTGACAACGTGTGTGTACCAGGAGGTTAAAAGTGGTGTCTCTCCAAGTTGGGAGATTGTTAGTAAAGCAGTTGGAAAGTCAAACCGGAACACCAGGAGAGGGACTATTCGTTGAGTTTTAGAAACCTTTTGTATTCACAGTGTGTCCATTCTCTAGGTTTCCTGTATATGTTATAGCTGTATTAATATTCCCTTCAACCCGCAGAGTTGGGACCCATGGAATGGGTGCCATGCATTATTGGTTTACAAGGTCTGCATTTGCTCACCCATTCTCACCAATCCTCTCAGTCCCAAGTGTCCAGCCTTATGCCACATCCAGCGGTCGTTGTAGATAGGGTCATTCCAGCTTTCATCAGAGACCCTGAAGGAATTGTAAAGAATTTCCCTGTTTTCTTTGTTTTGTTTTTGAAATTCCTTTTGATAGTGGGTTTGAGCTGATTCTCGCTGCCATGTATATGCCAGTCTAGAAACACTTGATTCCCTTACGGAGACATATCAATACATAGGTTTTAAGATTCTTACTAGTCAGATATATTCCTCTGCCGGAAATATGGGGTTTTGAGTCCGTTTCAGTGAGGAACTTGTAGGTCTTCTGTATTCCATAGTTGGTTTTTGGAACAGTACCTGTGCTTATATCAAACTCTGGTTTTATGCATCACCCCACCTCTCCTTCCAACTCTATCAGGCATAAGTGTGTTTTCTAAATGTGAGACTCTGTTCTCTTTCCTAACTCAGTTCAAGTGTAGCCATGTTACAGGATCTTCATAAGTGATATCTTATGATAAATTTCTTTTTCTGTGTGTCTTATTTCACTTAGAATCATCATAACAGAATCCACTCATTTTGTTTCTACTGGTCTTATGACATTGATTTCATGCCTGACGGATATTCCATCGTACATAAGTACCACAATTTTTTGAGCCATTTTTATATTTCCTGGGATACTTAAGGTGTACCCAAGTTGAGATTCTTGTAAGCAGTGCAGCCCTAAATTTTGAGGTGGCTGTGTCTTATTGATTTTCAGTTTTCCCAAGGTATATTCCCTAGACTGGATGTGCCCTTGGCTCTGTAGATCTGTTCTTTACTTGTTTTAGGGAACCCAATGCACTCCTCCAGAGAGGCAGTTGGCAATTTACATCCCGCCCATCAGCATAACAAGGCTCCCCGTTCTCCAGGGCCTGTCTTGCCTTTCTGGTTTTTACACATTTTGTGGATGTCCCTTTTGTACCGGTGGGAAGAGATACTTCTTTGTATTGCAGATTTGCATTGTCCGCTTGCTTGCTTGGCCAAAACGGGCATATGAGTTCTCTCCTAAATATATTCAGGAGAAAATGCATACGCCCTTTTTGGCCAAGTGCATCATTGTCGAAGTTGTGCCCCTTTTCCTGTGCTTTAAAGGCGATTCCAACGTACCTCTTGAAATCTGTTTCCTGCTATTCTGCCTAGCTTTCAAGTCTGCCTCGCTGCCTTCCCTCAACAGATTTTTGGATGATAGTTGTCCTTTATTACTCTGCCAGTTTGTGAATTGTTGTGCCCCTGAGCCCCATTTTGCAACTCGTTTTTTGTGAGCTGAACGCAAGACCAATATTTTGGTTCAGGACGTATATGGGTTCCGGTGGGTGGCTGAGACTTTGGTTAATTCTTCTTCCTGCCGGGAAATTAGAGTGACATGTGCCCGTCCAAATGCCAAACAGCTACTCTCTCATTGGTTCTCCCTCTTCCCTTTCATCCTGTGCCAAATTGGCAACGTGTGCCAACAAGGGGGTTAAATGTGCTGTCTCTAAGTTGGGAGATTGATAGTAAAGCAGTTGCAGTGTCAAACATGAGCACCAGGAGACGGAGTATTAGTTGAGTTTTAGAAACGTTTCTTGTTCACAGTGTGTCCATTCTCTAGGTTTCCGGTACATGTTATAGTTGTAGTAATATCCCCTTCAACTTGGAGAGTTGGGACGCATGTAATGTGTGCCATGCATTATTGCTTTGAAGGGTCTGCATTTGCTCACCCAATCTCACCAATCCTCTCAGTGCCACGTGTCCAGCCTTATGTAACATCCAGCTGTCATTGTAGATAGGGTCATTCCAGGTTTCATCAGAGACCCTGAAGGAATTGGAAAGAATTTGCCTGTTTTTTGGTTTTGTTTTTGAAATTCCTTTTTATAGTGGGTTTGAGCTGATTCTCGCTGCCATGTTTATGCCAGACTAGACACTCTTGATTCCCTTACAGAAACATATCAATACATAGGTTTTAAGATTCTTACTTGTCAGATATATTCTTCTGCGGGAAATATGGGGTTTTGAGTCCCTTTTACTGAGGAAGGTGTAGGTCTTGTCTATTCCATAGTTGGTTTTTGGAACGGTACCTGTGCTTATATCAAACTCTGGTTTTATGCATCACCCCACCTCTCCTTCCCCTTAAGCAGGCATAAGAGTGTTTTCTAAATGTGAGACTATGTTCTCTTTCCTAGCTCAGTTCAAGTGTAGCCATGTTTACAGGATCTTCATAAGTGATATCTTATGATAAGTTGCTTTTTCTGTGTGACTTATTTCACTTAGAATCATCGAACCTCATTCCACTCATTTTGCTGCTACTGGTCTTATGACATTGATTTCATGGCTGAGGGATATTCCGTCGTACGTAAGTACCACAATTTTTTGAACCATTTTTATATTTCCTGGGATATTTAAGGTGTACCCAAGTTGAGGTTCTTGTAAGCAGTGCAGCCCTAAACGTTGGGGTGGCTCTGGCTTATTGATTTTCAGTTTTCCCAAGGTATATTCCCTGGACTGGAAGTGCCCTTGGCTCTGTAGCTCTGTTGTTTACTTGTTTTAGGGAACACAGTTCACTCCACCAGAGAGGCAGTTGGCAATTTACATCCTGCCCATCAGCATAACAATGCTCCCTGTTCTCCAGGGCCTGTCTTGCCTTTCTGGTTTTTACACATTTTGCGGATGTCCCTTTTGACCGGTGGGAAGTGATACTTCTTTGTAGTGCAGATTTGCATTGCCTGCTTGCTTGCTAGGCCAAAAAGGGCGTATGCGTTTTCTCCTGAATATATTCAGGAGAAAATGCAAACGCCCTTTTTGGCCAAGTGCATCATTGTCGTAGTTGTGCCCCACTTCTGGTGCTTTAAAGGCGATTCCAACATACCTCTTGAAATCTGTTTCCTGCTATTCTGCCTCGATTTCAAGTCCGCCTCGTTGCCTTCCCTCAACAGATTTTTGGATGATAGTTGTCCTTTATTACTCTTCCAGTTTGTGAATTGCTGTGCCCTGAGCCCCATTTTTCAACTCATTTTTTGTGAGCTGACCGCAAGTCCAAAATTTTGGTTCAGGACCTCTACTTTTTACCCGTGGGAGGCTGAGACTTTGGTTAGTTCTTCTTCCTCCCGTGAAATTAGAGTGACATGTGCCCGCCTAAATGCCTAACAGCTACTCTGTCATTGGTTCTCCCCCTTTCCTTTCATCCTCTGCCAAATTGGCAACGTGTGTGTACCAGGAGGTTAAAAGTGTTGTCTCTCCAAGTTGGGAGATTGATAGTAAAGCAGTTGGAAAGTCAAACCGGAACACCAGGAGAGGGACTCTTCGTTGAGTTTTAGAAACCTTTTTTATTCACAGTGTGTCCATTCTCTAGGTTTCCTGTACATGTTATAGCTGTATTAATATTCCCTTCAACCCGCAGAGTTGGGACCCATGGAATGGGTGCCATGCATTATTGGTTTACAAGGTCTGCATTTGCTCACCCAATCTCACCAATCCTCTCAGTCCCAAGTGTCCAGCCTTATGCCACATCCAGCTGTCGTTGTAGATAGGGTCATTCCAGGTTTCATCAGAGACCCTGAAGGAATTGTAAAGAATTTCCCTGTTTTTTTGTTTTGTTTGTGAAATTCCTTTTGATAGTGGGTTTCAGCTGATTCTCACTGCCAAGTTTATGCCAGTCTAGACACACTTGATTCCCTTACAGAGACATATCAATACATAGGTTTTAAGATTCTTACTAGTCAGATATATTCTTCTGCGGGAAATATGGGCTTTTCAGTCCCTTTCACTGAGGAATGTGTAGGTCTTGTCTATTCCATAGTTGGTTTTCGGAACGGTAGGTGTGCTTATATGAAACTCTGGTTTTATGCATCACCCCACCTCTCTTTCCCCCTTAAGCAGGCATAAGAGTGTTTTCCAAATGTGAGACTCTGTTCTCTTTCCTAGCTAAGTTCAAGTGTAGCCATGTTTACAGGTTCTTCATAAGTGATATCTTATGATAAATTTCTTTTTCTGTGTGTCTTATTTCACTTAGAATCATCATAACAGAATCCACTCATTTTGTTGCTACTGGTCTTATGACATTGATTTCATGGCTGAGGGATATTCCATCGTACGTAAGTACCACAATTTTTTGAACCATTTTTATATTTCCTGGGATATTTAAGGTGTACCGAAGTTGAGGTTATTGTGAGCAGTGCAGCCGTAAATTTTGGGGTGGCTCTGTCTTATTGATTTTCAGTTTTCCCAAGGTATATTCCCTAGACTGGTAGTGCCCTTGGCTCTGTAGCTCTGTTCTTTACTTGTTTTAGGGAACACAGTGCACTCCTCCATAGAGGCAGTTGGCAATTTACATCCCGCCCATCAGCATAAAAAGGCTCCCTGTTCTCCAGGGCCTGTCTTGCCTTTCTGGTTTTTACACATTTTGCGGATGTCCCTTTTGACCGGTGGGAAGTGATACTTCTTTGTAGTGCAGATTTGCATTGCCCGCTTGCTTGCTTGGCCAAAAAGGGCGTATGCGTTTTCTCCTGAATATATTCAAGAGAAAACGCATACGCCCTTTTTGGCCAAGTGCATCATTGTCGAAGTTGTTCCACTCTTCCTGTGCTTTAAAGGCGATTCCAACGTACCTCTTGAAATCTGTTTCCTGCTATTCTGCCTCGATTTCAACTCCGCCTCGTTCCCTTCCCTCAACAGATTTTTGGATGATAGTTGTCCTTTATTACTCTTCCAGTTTGTGAATTGCTGTGCCCTGAGCCCCATTTTTCAAATTATTTTTTGTGAGCTGACCGCACGCCCAAAATTTTGGTTCAGGACCTCTACTTGTTCCCCGTGGGAGGCTGAGACTTTGGTTAATTCTTCTTCCTACCGTGAAATTAGAGTGACATATGCCCGTCTAAATGCCTAACAGATACTCTGTCATTGGTTCTCCCCCTTTCCTTTCATCCTCTGCCAAATTGGCAACGTGTGTGTACCAGGAGGTTAAAAGGGGTGTCTCTCCAATTTGGGAGATTGATAGTAAAGCAGTGGGAAAGTCAAACCGGAACACCAGGAGAGGGACTATTCGTTGAGTTTTAGAAACCTTTTGTATTCACAGTGTGTCCATTCTCTAGGTTTCCTGTACATGTTATAGCTGTATTAATATTCCCTTCAACCCGCAGAGTTGGGACCCATGGAATGGGTGCCATGCATTATTGGTTTACAAGGTCTGCATTTGCTCACCCAATCTCACCAATCCTCTCAGTCCCAAGTGTCCAGCCTTATGCCACATCCAGCGGTCGTTGTAGATAGGGTCATTCCAGATTTCATCAGAGACCCTGAAGGAATTGTAAAGCATTTGCCTGTTTTTTTGTTTTGTTTGTGAAATTCCTTTTGATAGTGGATTTCAGCTGATTCTCGCTGCCATGTTTATGCCAGTCTAGACACTTGATTCCCTTACAGAGACATATCAATACATAGGTTTTAAGATTCTTACTAGTCAGATATATTCTTCTGCGGGAAATATGGGGTTTTGAGTCCCTTTCACTGTGGAAGGTGTAGGTCTTGTCTATTCCATAGTTGGTTTTTGGAACGGTACCTGTGCTTATATCAAACTCTGGTTTTATGCATCACCCCACCTCTCCTTCCCCCTTAAGCAGGCATAAGAGTGTTTTCCAAATGTGAGACTCTGTTCTCTTTCCTAGCTCAGTTCAAGTGTAGCCATGTTTACAGGATCTTCGTAAGTGATATCTTATGATAACTTGCTTTTTCTGTGTGACTTATTTCACTTAGAATCATCGAACCTCATTCCACTCATTTTGCTGCTACTGGTCTTATGACATTGATTTCATGGCTGAGGGATATACCATCGTACGTAAGTACCACAATTTTTTGAACCATTTTTATATTTCCTGGGATATTTAAGGTGTACCCATGTTGAGGTTCTTGTAAGCAGTGCAGCCCTAAACGTTGGGGTGGCTCTGTCTTATTGATTTTCAGTTTTCCCAAGGTATATTCCCTAGACTGGAAGTGCCCTTGGCTCTGTAGCTCTGTTGTTTACTTGTTTTAGGGAACACAATTCACTCCACCAGACAGGCAGTTGGCAGTTTACTTCCTGCCCATCAGCATAACAATGCTCCCTGTTCTCCAGGGCCTGTCTTGCCTTTCTGGTTTTTACACATTTTGCGGATGTCCCTTTTGACCGGTGGGAAGTGATACTTCTTTGTAGTGCAGATTTGCATTGCCTGCTTGCTTGCTTGGCCAAAAAGGTCGTATGCATTTTCTCCTGAAAATATTCAGCAGAAAATGCAAACGCCCTTTTTCGCCAAGTGCATCATTGTCGAAGTTGTGCCCCACTTCTTGTGCTTTAAAGGCGATTCCAACATACCTCTTGAAATCTGTTTCCTGCTATTCTGCCTCGATTTCAACTCCGCCTCGATGCCTTCCCTCAACAGATTTTTGGATGATAGTTGTCCTTTATTACTCTTCCAGTTTGTGAATTGCTGTGCCCTGAGCCCCATTTTTCAACTCATTTTTTGTGAGCTGACCGCAAGTCCAAAATTTTGGTTCAGGACCTCTACTTGTTCCCCGTGGGTGGCTGAGACTTTGGTTAATTCTTCTTCCTCCCGTGAAATTAGAGTGACATGTGCCCGTCTAAATGCCTAACAGCTACTCTGTCATTGGTTCTCCCCCTTTCCTTTCATCCTGTGCCAAATTGACAACGTGTGTGTACCAGGAGGTTAAAAGTGGTGTCTCTCCAAGTTGGGAGATTGTTAGTAAAGCAGTTGGAAAGTCAAACCGGAACACCAGGAGAGGGAATATTCGTTGAGTTTTAGAAACCTTTTGTATTCACAGTGTGTCCATTCTCTAGGTTTCCTGTATATGTTATAGCTGTATTAATATTCCCTTCAACCCGCAGAGTTGGGACCCATGGAATGGGTGCCATGCATTATTGGTTTACAAGGTCTGCATTTGCTCACCCCATCTCACCAATCCTCTCAGTCCCAAGTGTCCAGCCTTATGCCACATCCAGCGGTCATTGTAGATAGGGTCATTCCAGCTTTCATCAGAGACCCTGAAGGAATTGTAAAGAATTTCCCTGTTTTCTTTGTTTTGTTTTTGAAATTCCTTTTGATAGTGGGTTTGAGCTGATTCTCGCTGCCATGTATATGCCAGTCTAGAAACACTTGATTCCCTTACGGAGACATATCAATACATAGGTTTTAAGATTCTTACTAGTCAGATATATTCCTCTGCCGGAAATATGGGGTTTTGAGTCCGTTTCAGTGAGGAACTTGTAGGTCTTCTGTATTCCATAGTTGGTTTTTGGAACAGTACCTGTGCTTATATCAAACTCTGGTTTTATGCATCACCCCACCTCTCCTTCCAACTCTATCAGGCATAAGTGTGTTTTCTAAATGTGAGACTCTGTTCTCTTTCCTAACTCAGTTCAAGTGTAGCCATGTTACAGGATCTTCATAAGTGATATCTTATGATAAATTTCTTTTTCTGTGTGTCTTATTTCACTTAGAATCATCATAACAGAATCCACTCATTTTGTTTCTACTGGTCTTATGACATTGATTTCATGCCTGACGGATATTCCATCGTACATAAGTACCACAATTTTTTGAGCCATTTTTATATTTCCTGGGATACTTAAGGTGTACCCAAGTTGAGATTCTTGTAAGCAGTGCAGCCCTAAATTTTGAGGTGGCTGTGTCTTATTGATTTTCAGTTTTCCCAAGGTATATTCCCTAGACTGGATGTGCCCTTGGCTCTGTAGATCTGTTCTTTACTTGTTTTAGGGAACCCAATGCACTCCTCCAGAGAGGCAGTTGGCAATTTACATCCCGCCCATCAGCATAACAAGGCTCCCTGTTCTCCAGGGCCTGTCTTGCCTTTCTGGTTTTTACACATTTTGTGGATGTCCCTTTTGTACCGGTGGGAAGAGATACTTCTTTGTATTGCAGATTTGCATTGTCCGCTTGCTTGCTTGGCCAAAACGGGCATATGAGTTCTCTCCTAAATATATTCAGGAGAAAATGCATACGCCCTTTTTGGCCAAGTGCATCATTGTCGAAGTTGTGCCCCTTTTCCTGTGCTTTAAAGGCGATTCCAACGTACCTCTTGAAATCTGTTTCCTGCTATTCTGCCTAGCTTTCAAGTCTGCCTCGCTGCCTTCCCTCAACAGATTTTTGGATGATAGTTGTCCTTTATTACTCTGCCAGTTTGTGAATTGTTGTGCCCCTGAGCCCCATTTTGCAACTCGTTTTTTGTGAGCTGAACGCAAGACCAATATTTTGGTTCAGGACGTATATGGGTTCCCGGTGGGTGGCTGAGACTTTGGTTAATTCTTCTTCCTGCCGGGAAATTAGAGTGACATGTGCCCGTCCAAATGCCAAACAGCTACTCTCTCATTGGTTCTCCCTCTTCCCTTTCATCCTGTGCCAAATTGGCAACGTGTGCCAACAAGGGGGTTAAATGTGCTGTCTCTAAGTTGGGAGATTGATAGTAAAGCAGTTGCAGTGTCAAACATGAGCACCAGGAGACGGAGTATTAGTTGAGTTTTAGAAACGTTTCTTGTTCACAGTGTGTCCATTCTCTAGGTTTCCGGTACATGTTATAGTTGTAGTAATATCCCCTTCAACTTGGAGAGATGGGACGCATGTAATGTGTGCCATGCATTATTGCTTTGAAGGGTCTGCATTTGCTCACCCAATCTCACCAATCCTCTCAGTGCCACGTGTCCAGCCTTATGTAACATCCAGCTGTCATTGTAGATAGGGTCATTCCAGGTTTCATCAGAGACCCTGAAGGAATTGGAAAGAATTTGCCTGTTTTTTGGTTTTGTTTTTGAAATTCCTTTTTATAGTGGGTTTGAGCTGATTCTCGCTGCCATGCTTATGCCAGTCTAGACACTCTTGATTCCCTTACAGAGACATATCAATACATAGGTTTTAAGATTCTTACTTGTCAGATATATTCTTCTGCGGGAAATATGGGGTTTTGAGTCCCTTTTACTGAGGAAGGTGTAGGTCTTGTCTATTCCATAGTTGGTTTTTGGAACGGTACCTGTGCTTATATCAAACTCTGGTTTTATGCATCACCCCACCTCTCCTTCCCCCTTAAGCAGGCATAAGAGTGTTTTCTAAATGTGAGACTATGTTCTCTTTCCTAGCTCAGTTCAAGTGTAGCCATGTTTACAGGATCTTCATAAGTGATATCTTATGATAAGTTGCTTTTTCTGTGTGACTTATTTCACTTCGAATCATCGAACCTGAATCCACTCATTTTGCTGCTACTGGTCTTATGACATTGATTTCATGGCTGAGGGATATTCCATCGTACGTAAGTACCACAATTTTTTGAACCATTTTTATATTTCCTGGGATATTTAAGGTGTACCCACGTTGAGGTTCTTGTAAGCAGTGCAGCCCTAAACGTTGGGGTGGCTCTGGCTTATTGATTTTCAGTTTTCCCAAGGTATATTCCCTAGACTGGAAGTGCCCTTGGCTCTGTAGCTCTGTTGTTTACTTGTTTTAGGGAACACAGTTCACTCCACCAGAGAGGCAGTTGGCAATTTACATCCTGCCCATCAGCATAACAATGCTCCCTGTTCTCCAGGGCCTGTCTTGCCTTTCTGGTTTTTACACATTTTGCGGATGTCCCTTTTGACCGGTGGGAAGTGATACTTCTTTGTAGTGCAGATTTGCATTGCCTGCTTGCTTGCTAGGCCAAAAAGGGCGTATGCGTTTTCTCCTGAATATATTCAGGAGAAAATGCAAACGCCCTTTTTGGCCAAGTGCATCATTGTCGAAGTTGTGCCCCACTTCTGGTGCTTTAAAGGCGATTCCAACATACCTCTTGAAATCTGTTTCCTGCTATTCTGCCTCGATTTCAAGTCCGCCTCGTTGCCTTCCCTCAACAGATTTTTGGATGATAGTTGTCCTTTATTACTCTTCCAGTTTGTGAATTGCTGTGCCCTGAGCCCCATTTTTCAACTCATTTTTTGTGAGCTGACCGCAAGTCCAAAATTTTGGTTCAGGACCTCTACTTGTTCCCCGTGGGAGGCTGAGACTTTGGTTAATTCTTCTTCCTGCCGGGAAATTACAGTGACATGTGCCCGTCCAAATGCCTAACAGCTACTCTCTCATTGGTTCTCCCTCTTCCCTTTCATCCTCTGCCAAATTGGCAATGTGTGCGAACCAGGAGGTTAAAGGGGCTGTCTCTCCAAGTTGGGAGATTGATAGTAAATCAGTTGGAAAATCACACCTGAGCACCAGGAGAGGGACTATTATTTGAGTTTTAGAAACCGTTCGTATTCACAGTGTGTCCATTCTCTAGGTTTCCCGTACATGCTATAGCTGTAGTAATATTCCCTTCAACCTGGAGAGTTGGGACCCAAGGAGTGGGTGCCATGCATTATTGCTTTAAAGGGTCTGCATTTGCTCACCCAATCTCACCAATCCTCTCAGTCCCAAGGGTCCAGCATTATGCCACATCCAGCTGTCCTTGTTGATAGGGTTATTCCAGGTTTCATGAGAGAGCCTGAAGGAATTGTAAAGAATTTCCCTGTTTTTTTGTTTTGTTTGTGAAATTCCTTTTGATAGTGGATTTCAGCTGATTCTCGCTGCCATGTTTATGCCAGTCTAGACACACTTGATTCCCTTACAGAGACATATCAATACATAGGTTTTAAGATTCTTAATAGTCAGATATATTCTTCTGCGGGAAATATGGTGTTTTGAGTCCCTTTCACTGAGGAAGGTGTAGGTCTTGTCTATTCCATAGTTGGTTTTTGGAACGGTACCTGTGCTTATATCAAACTCTGGTTTTATGCATCACCCACCTCTCCTTCCCCCTTAAGCAGGCATAAGAGTGTTTTCCAAATGTGAGACTCTGTTCTCTTTCCTAGCTAAGTTCAAGTGTAGCCATGTTTACAGGATCTTCATAAGTGATATCTTATGATAAGTTGCTTTTTCTGTGTGACTTATTTCATTTAGAATCATCGAACCGGAATCCACTCATTTTGCTGCTACTGGTCTTATGACATTGATGTAATGGCTGAGGGATATTCCATCGTACCTAAGTACCACAATATTTTGAACCAATTTTATATTTCCTGGGATATTTAAGGTGTACCCAAGTTGAGGTTCTTGTAAGCAGTGCAGCCCTAAATTTTGCTGTGGCTCTGTCTTATTGATTTTCAGTTTTCTCAAGGTATATTCCCTAGACTGGAAGTGCCCTTGGCTCTGTAGCTCTGTTGTTTACTTGTTTTAGGGAACACAATGCACTCCCCCAGAGAGGGAGTTGGCAATTTACATACCGCCCATCAGCATAACAAGGCTCCCTGTTCTCCAGGGCCTGTCTTGCCTTTCTGGTGTTTACACATTTTGTGGATGTCCCTTTTGACCGGTGGGAAGTGATACTTCTTTGTAGTGCAGATTTGCATTGTCCACTTGCTTGCTTGGCCAAAAAGGGCATATGCGTTATCTCCTAAATATAATCAGGAGAAAACGCATATGCCCTATTTGGCCAAGTGCATCATTGTCGAAGTTGTGCCCCTCTTCCTGTGCTTTAAAGGCGATTCCAACATACCTCTTGAAATCTCTTTCCTGCTATTCTGCCTCGCTTTCAAGCTGCCTCAATGCCTTCCGTCAACAGATTTTTGGATGATAGTTGTCCTTTATTACTGTGCCATTTTGTGAATTGCTGTTCTCCTGAGCTCCATTTTTCAACTCGTTTTTTGTGAGATGAACTCAAGACCAATATTTTGGTTCAGTACCTATACTGGTTCCAAGTGCGTGGCTGAGACTTTGGTTAATTCTTCTTCCTGCCAGGAAATTAGAGTGACATGTGCCCATCCAAATGCCAAACAGCTACTCTCTCATTGGTTCTCCCTCTTCCCTTTCATCCTCTGCCTAATTGGCAACGTGTGCGAACCAGGAGGTTAATGTGCTGTCACTCTACGTTGGGAGATTGATAGTAAAGCAGTTTGAAAGTCAAACGTGAGCACCAGGAGATGGACTATTAGTTGAGTTTTAGAAACCTTTCGTATTCACACTGTGTCCATTCTCTAGGTTTCCTTTACATGTTATAGCTCTAGTAATATTCCCTTCAACCTGGAGAGTTGGGACCCATGGAATGGGTGCCATGCGTTATTGCTTTAAATGGTCTGCATTTGCTCACCCAATGTCACCAATTCTCTCATTCCCAAGTGTCCAGCCTTATGCCATATCCAGCTGTCATTGTAGATAGGGTCATTCCAGGGTTCATCAGAGACTGAAGGAATTGTAAAGAATTTCCATGTTTTTTTTGTTCTGTTTTTTAAATTCCTTTTTATAGTGAGTTTAGGCTGATTCTCGCTGCCATGTTTATGCCAGTCTAGAAACACGTGATTCCCTTATGGTGTCATATCAATACATAGGTTTTAAGATTCTTACTAGTCACATATATTCCTCTGCGGGAAATATGGGGTTTTGAGTCCCTTTCACTGAGGAAGGTGTATGTCTTCTGTATTCCATAGTTGGTTTTTGGAACAGTAACTGTGCTTATATCAAACTCTGGTTTTATGCATCACCCCACCTCTCATTCCCCCTTAAGAAGGAATAAGAGTGTTTTCTAAATGTGAGACTCTGTTCTCTTTCCTATCTAAGTTTAGGTGTAGCCATGTTGACATGATCATCATAAGTGATATCTTATGATAAGTTTCTGTTTCTGAGTGACTTTGTTCACTTAGAATCATCGTACCTGAATCCACTCATTTTGCTGCTACTGGTCTTATGACATTGATTTCATGGCTGAGGGATATTCCATCGTACGTATGTACCACAAATTTTTGAACCATTTTTATATTTCCTGGGATATTTAAGGTGTACCCAAGTTGAAGTTCTTGTAGGCAGTGCCGCCCTAAATTTTGGGGTGGCTCTGTATTATTGTTTTTCAGTTTTCCCAAGATTTATTCCCTAGACTGGAAGTGCCCTTGGCTCTGTAGCTCTGTTCTTTACTTGTTTTAGGGAACACAATACACTCCTCCAGGGAGGCAGTTGGCAATTTACATCCCGCCCATCAGCATAACAAGGCTCCCTGTTCTCCAGGGCCTCTCTTGCCTTTCTGGTTTTTACATATTTTGTGGATGTCCCTTTTGACCGGTGGGAAGTGATACTTCTTTGTAGTGCCAATTTGCATTGCCTTCTTGCTTGCTTGGCCAAAAAAGGCGTATGCGTTTTCTCCTGAATATCTTCAGGAGAAAACGCATACGCCCTTTTTGGCCAAGTGCATCATTGTAGAAGTTGTGCCCCTCTTCCTGTGCTTTAAAGGCGATTCCAATGTACCTCTTGAAATCTGTTTCCTGCTATTCTGCCTCGATTTCAAGTCCACCTCGTTGCCTTCCCTCAACAGATTTTTAGACGGTAGTTTTCCTTTATTATTCTGTCAGTTTGTGAATTGCTGTGCCCCTGAGCTCCATTTTTCTACTCGTTTTTTGTGAACTGACCGCAAGTCCAAAATTTTGGTGCAGGACATATACTGGTTCCCGGTGGGTGGCTGAGACTTTGGTTAATTCTTCTTCCTGCCGGAAAATTAGATTGACATGTGACCGTCCAAATGCCTAACAGCTACTCTCTCATTGGTTCTCCCTCATGCCTTTCATCCTCTGCCAATTTGGCAACGTGTGTGAACCAGGATGTTAAAGGGGCTGTCTCTCCAAGTTGGGAGATTGATAGTAAAGCAGTTGGAAAGTCAAACCGGAGCACCAGGAGAGGGACTATTCGTTGAGTTGTAGAAACCTTTCGTATTCACAGTGTGTCCATTCTCTAGATTTCCTGTATATGTTATTGCTGTAGTAATATTTTCTTCAACCTGCAGAGTTGGGACCCATGGAATGGTTGCCATGCATTATTGCTTTAAAGGGTCTGCATTTGCTCACCCAATCTCACCAATCCTCTCAGTCCCAAGTGTCCAGCCTTATGCCACATCCAGCTGTCATTGTAGATACGGTCATTCAAGGTTTCATCAGCGACCCTGAAGGAATTGTAAAGAATTTCCCAGTTTTTTTGTTTTGTTTTTGAAATTCCTTTTTATAGTGGGTTTGAGCTGATTCTCGCTGCCATGTTTATGCCAGTCTAGACACACTTGATTCCCTTACGGAGACATATCAATACATAGGTTTTAAGATTCTTACTAGTCAGCTATATTCCTCTGCGGGAAATACGGGGTTTTGAGTCCCTTTCACTGAGGAAGGTGTAGGTTTTGTCTATTCCATAGTTGGTTTTTGGGACGGTATCTGTGCTTATATAAAACTCTGGTTTTATGCATCCCCCCCACCTCTCCTTCACCCTTAAGCAGGCATAAGTGTGTTTTCTAAATGTGAGACTCTGTTCTCTTTCCTAACTCAGTTCATATGTAGCCATGTTTACAGGATCTTCATAAGTGATATCTTATGATAAGTTTCTTTTTCTGTGTGACTTATTTCACTTAGAATCATCGAACCTGAATCCACTCATCATTTTGCTTCTACTGGCCTTATGACATTGATTTCATGGCTGAGGGATATTCCATCATACGTAAGTACCACAATTTCTTTACCATTTTTGTCTTTCCTTGGATATTTAAGGTGTCCCGGATTCGAGGTTCTTGTAAGCAGTGCTGCCCTAAATTTTGGGGTGGCTGTGTGTTATTGATATTCAGTTTTCCCAAGGTATTTTCCCATGACTGGAAGTGACTTAGGTTGTGAAGCTCTGTTGTTTACTTCTTTTAGAGAACACAATGCACTCCTCCAGGGTGGCTGTTGGCAATTTACATCCCACCCATGAGCATAACAAGGCTTACTGTTCTCCAGAGCCTGTCTTGCCTTTCTGGTTTTTACACATTTTGCAGATGACCCTTTTGACCGGTGGGAAGTGATACTTATTTGTAGTGCAGATTTGCATTGTGCAGTTGCTTGGTTGGTCAAAATCGGCGTATGCGTTTTCTCCTGAATATATTCAGGTGAAAACGCATACGCCCTTTATGGACAATTCCATAATTGTCGAAGTTGTGATGCTTTTCCTGTGTTTAAAGGCAATTCCAATATACTTCTTGAAATCTGTTTCGTGCAATTCTGCATCATTTTAAAGTCTGCCTCGTGGCTTTCCCTCAACAGATTTTTGGAAGAGAGTAGTCCTTTATAACTCTGCAAGTTAGTGAAATGCTGTGCCGCTGTGCTCCAGTTCTCAACTCGCGTTTTTGTGAGCTGACCGCAAATCCATAGTTTTGCTTCAGGACCTGTACAGGTTCCGGGGGGGGGGCAGGCTGAGAGTTTGGTTAATTCTTCTTCGTGACGGGAAATTAGAGTGACATGTGGCCGTCCAAATGCCTACAGCTACTCTCTCATTGGTTCTCCCTTTTCCCTTATATCCTCTGAACAATGTGCCAACTGTGCGAAACAGGTTATAGGGGTTGACTCTCCAAGTTGGGAGATTGATATTAAAGAAGTTGGAATGTCAAGTTGGAGCACAAGGAGAGAAAAAAAATTCGTAGAGTTTTAGAAACCTTTCTCCATCAGAGGGTGTCCATTCTCTAGGTTTCCCATACATGTTATAACTGTAGTGATATTCCCATCTACCTGGAGAGTTGGGAACCATGGAATGATGGGCAGGAATTATTGCTTTAGAGGGTCTGCCTTTTCTCACCCAATCTCACCAATCGTCTCAGTCCCAAGTGACCAGCCTTATGCCACATCCAGCTGTCGTTGTAGACAGGGTCATTCCAAGTTTCATCAGAACCCCTGAAGGTATTGTGTAAGAATTAAACTGTTTTTTGTTTTGTTTTGAAATTCATTTTTATAGTGGGTTTGAGCTGCTTCTCACTGCCGTGTTCATGTCATGCTAGACACACTTGGTTCCTTTACGGAGACATATCAATACATAGGTTTTAAGATTCTTACTAGTCAGATATATTTCTCTGCCGGGAATTAGGGTGTTGAGTCCCGTTCACTGAGGAAGGAGTAGGGCTTGTCTCTTCTGTATTTGGATTATGGAATGTTACCTGTGCTAATATCAAACTCTGGTTTTGTGTGTCTCCCCACCTCTCCTTTCCCCTTAAGCAAGCATAAGTGTGTTTTCTATATCTGAGACACTGTTCTCTTTCCTAATTCAGTTCATATGTAGCCATGTTTACATTCCCTTCATAAGTGATATCTTATGTCAGAATGCACTATGGCCCTTGTCATAATAATGCTCCATGACACCTGTCATCACAATGCTCTATGCCCTGCTCATCACAATGCTCCATGTCCCTTGTCATCACAATTCTCCACGTCCTTGTCATCACAATGCTACATGACACTTCTCATCACAATGTTACATGCTCTTGTCATCACAATTCTCCATGCACTTGTCATTGCAATGTTCCATGCCCCCTCTCATAGCAAGCTCCAAGTGTTTGTCATCACAATGCTTCATGACCTTGTCATCAAAATTCTCAATGGCCCTTGTCATCACAATGCTCCGTGCCCTTGTCATCACAATGCTCCATGACTCCTGTCATCACAATGCTCCCTGACACCTGTCATCACAATGCTTCATGCCCCTTGTCATTACAGTGCTTCACGATGCTCGTCATCACAATTACGCAAGGTCTTCTCATCACAATGCTCCACGGTTTTGCCATCACAATTCTCCATGCCCTGGTCATCTCAAAGCTCAATGTCCCTCGTCCTCACAATTCTCCACTTCCTTGTCATCACAATGCTCCATGGCACTTCTCATCACAATGTTATATGCTCTTGTCATCATAATACTCCATGCACTTGTCATCACAATGCTCCATGACCCCTGTCATAGGAAGCTCCATGCGCTTGTCATCACAATGTTTCACGACCTGGACATTAAAATTATCAGTGGACCTTGTCATCTCAATGCTCCATGCCCTTGTCATCAAAATGCTCCTTTACGTTTGTCACAACAATCCTCCATGACACTTGGCATCACAATGCTCCGTGTTATTGTCATCACAATGGAACATGACATATGTCATCACAATGCTCCCTGACACCTGTCTTCACAATACTCCATGACCTTGTCATCACAATGCTTCATGCCCTTGTCATCACAATGTGCCATGCCCACTGTCATCACAATAATCCATGAAACTTGTCAGACAAATGCTCCATGACCCTTTTCATCAAAATGCTCCATGAACACTGTCATCACAATGAACCATGCCCATCATCATAATGCTTCATGCTATTGTCATCACAATGAAATCAAAATGCTCCATGACCTCTGTCATCACAATGCTCCAAACCCTTGTGATCACAATGTTCCATAACACTTGTCATCACAATGCCCCATGACGCTGGTCATCACAATTATCCATGGACTTCTCATCACAATGCCCCATGACATTTGTCATCACAATGCTCAATACACATGTCATCACAATGTTCCCTTACTCTTGCCATCGGTATGCTCCTTGAACCCTTTCATGACAAGGCTCCATGCCTTTTTCATCACAATGATCCATGCACTTTTCATCACAATGCTCCATGCCCTTGTCATCACAATGGTCCTAGACCCCTGTAATCACAATGCTCCATGCCCCTTTTCATCAGAATGCTCCATGAGACTTGGCATCACAAGGCTCCATGGACTTCTCATCACAATGCTCCAGGACGTTGTCATCAAAATGCTCCATTCCCTTATCATCACAATGCTCCATGACGCCTGTCATCACAATACTCCATGAACGTTTTCAGCCCAATGCTCCATGACCTTCTCATTACAATGCTCCTTGACCAATATCATCACAATGCTCCATGACCACTGTCATCACAACGCTCCATGACACCTGACAACACAATGATCCGGTACTCTTGTCATCACAATGCTCCATTCCCTAGTCATCACAATGCTCCATGACCCCTGTCATCACAAAACTCCATGAACATTTTCAGCCCAATGCTCCATGACACTTGGCATCACAATGATGCATGCCCTTGTCATCCCAATGCTCCTTGACCCCTGTAAACACAATGCTCCTTGACGCTTGTCATCACAGTGCTCCTGGACACCTGTCATCTCAATGCTCCATGCCTTTGTCAGCAAAATGCTACATGACCCTGTCATTACGATGCTCTATGCGCTTGTCCTCACAATACTCCATGAACCTTGGGATCACATTGCTTCCTGCCCTTGTCATCACAATGCTCCATGTTCCTTGAAATCAAAATGATCCAAGACCTCTGTCCTCACAATCCTCCAAACCCTTGTGATCACAATGTTCCATAACACTTGTCATCACAACGCTCCATGATGCCTTTCATCACAATACTCCATGCCCTTTTCATCACAATGCTCCATGACCTTTGTCATCATAATTTTCAATACACTTGTCATCACAATGCTCCCTGACACTTGTCGTCAGAATGCTCCTTGAAACCTGTCACGAAAAGGCTCCATGCCTTTTTCATCACAAAGCCCCATGCCGTTTTCATCACAATGCTCCATGCCAATGTCATCAAATTACTCCACAAGCTTGTCATCAGAATGCTCCCTGACCCTTGTCATCACAATGCTCCAAGCCATTGTCATCACAATGCTCCATTACCTTTGTCATCAGAATCCTCCATGACACTTGGCAACACAATGCTCCATGCCATTGTCATCACAATGGGCCATTACATATGTCATCACAATGCTCCCTGACACCTGTCTTCACAATACTGCATGACCTGGTCATCACAGTGCTCCATGCCCTTGTCATCACAATGCGCCGTTCCAACTGTCATCGCAATAATCCATGAAACTTATTAGACCAATGCTCCATGCCCTTGTCATCACAATGTTCCATGCCCTTCTTATCACAATGCTCCACGACCCCTGTCATCACAATTCTCCGTGACTCCAGTCATCACAATGCTTCATGACCTTTGTCATCACAATGGTCCATGCCCTCCTCATCTACAGTCTCTGTGACTTTTTAACCACAATGCTCCATGAACTTTTCATCACAATGCTCTTTGACCCTTGTCATCACAATGCTCTATGCCTTTCTCAGCACAATGCTCCATGACCCTTGTCATCACAATGCTCCATGCGCTTGTCAGCACAATGCTCCATGACCCATGTCATCACAATGCGCCATGCGCTTGTCATCACAGTGCTCCACAATCTTGTCATCACAATGCTCCATAAACCTTGTCATCACAATGCTCCATGCACTTCTCATCAAAATGCTCTCTCACCACTGATATCACAATGTTACATCACTATTCATCACAATACTCCCTCACCCCTGTCATCACAATGTTCCATGACTTCTGTCATCACAATTCTACATGCACTTATCATCACAATGTTCGATGACCCCTGACATCACAATGTTCCATAACCCCTGTCATCAAAATGCTCCATGAACCATTTCATCAAAATGCTCAATGACCCCTGACATCACAATGTTCCATAACCCCTGTCATCAAAATGTTGCATGACCCTTTTCATCAAATTGTTCCATGACACTGTCATCACAATGCTCCCTGCCCTTCTCATCACAATGCACCACGCCCTTGTCATCAAAATGCTCCATGACCTTTGTCATCACAAAGATCCATGACCCTTTGCATCACAATGCTCCATGTCATGGTCATCACAATGCTCCATGAACGCTCTCATCACATTGCTCCATGCCATTGTCATCACAATGCTACCTGACACATGTCATCAGAATGCTCCATGGCCTTCTCATCACAATGCTCCATGCCCTTGCCATCACAATGCTCCATTACACCTGTGATAACAATGCTTCATTACCCCTGCCATCACGATGTTCCATGGCCTTGTCATTACAAGGCTCCATGACCCTTCTCATCACAATGCTCCAAGACCCCTGTAATCACAATGCTCCATGCCCCTTTTCATCTCAATGATCCATGAACCCTGTCATCATAATGCACCATGCCCATCATCATAATGCTTCATGCTATTGTCATCACAATGAAATCAAAATGATCCATGACCTCTGTCATCACAATGCTCCAAACCCTTGTGATCACAATGTTCCATAATACTTGTCATCACAACGCCCCATGATGCTGGTCATCACAATTATCCATGGACTTCTCATCACAATGCTCCATGACCCTTGTCATCACAATTCTCAATACACTTGTCATCACAATGCTCCCTGACACCTGTCGTCAGTATGCTCATTGAACCCTGTCATGACAAGTCTCCATGCCTTTTTCATCACAGTGATCCATGCCCTTTTCATCACAATGCTCCATGCCATTGTCATCACAATACTCCACAAGCTTGTCATCAGAATGCTCCGTGACACTTGTCATCACAATGATCCATGACCCCTGTCGTCACAATGCTCCATGACACCTGTCATCACAATGCTCCATGCCCCTTGTCATTACAGTGTTCCATGATGCTCGTCATCACAATTATCCATGGTCTTCTCATCACAGTGCTCCACGGTCTTGCCATCACAATGCTCCATGCCCTGGTTATGACAATGCACCATGTCCCTTGTCATCACAATTCTCCACGTCCTTGTCATCACAGTGCTCCATGACAGTTCTCATCACTATGTTACATGCTCTTGTCATCACAATTCTCCATGCACTTGTCATCGCAATGCCCCATGACCCCTGTCATAGCAAGCTCCATGCCTTTGTTATCACAATGCTTCACGACCTTTTCATCAAAATTCTCACTGCCCGTTGTCATCACAATGCTCCATGCCCTTGTCATCACAATGATCCAAGCCCTTGTCATCACAATTCTCCATTACCTTTGTCATCACAATCCTCCATAACACTTGGCATCACAATGCTCCATGCCATTGTCATCACAATGGACCATGAAATATGTCATCACAATGCTCCCTGACACCTGTCTTCACAATACTCCATGACCTTGTCTTCACAATGCTCCATGACCTTGTCATCACAATGTGCCATGCCCACTGTCAACACAATTATCCATGAAACTTGTCAGACCAATGCCCTATGCCCCTGTCATCACAAAGCTCCATGCCCTTGTCATCACAATGCTCCATGACCCCAGTCACCACAATTCTCCATGACTCCAGTCTTCACAAGGCTTCATGACCTGTGTCATCACAATGGTCCATGCCCTCATCATCACAAGGCTCTGTGAACTTTGTCACCACAATGCTCCATGAACTTTTCATCACAATGCTCCGTGACACTTGTCATCACAATGCTCCGTGCCTTTGTCAACTCAATACTCCATGACCCTTGTCATCACAATGCTCCACAACCTTGTCATCACAATGCTCCATAAAGATTGTCATCACAATGCTCCATGCACTTCTTATAAAAATGCTCTCTCACCACTGATATCAACATGTTCCCTCACTAGTCATCACAATACACCCACTCCCCTGTCATCACAATGGTCCTTAAACCCTGTCATGGAAATGTTCCATGACCCTTGACATCTCAATGTTCCATAACCCCTGTCATCAAAATGTTCCATGACACTTTTCATCAAATTGCTCCATGACCCTGTTATCACAATGCTCCCTGCCCTACACAACAGAATGCACCACACCTCTTGTCATCAAAATGCTCCATGACCTTTGTCATCACAAAGCTCCATGACCCTTGGCATCACAATGCTGCATGCCATTGTCATCACAATGCTCCATGAAACTTCTCATCACATTGTTCCATGCCCTTGTCATCACAGGCTACATGATGCTTTTCATCACAATGCTCGATGCCATTCTTATCACAATGCTCCATGCGCTTGTCACTACAATCCTCCATGACCCATGTATCACAGTGTTCCATGCCCTGGTCATCACAATGCTCCATGACCCCTGTCATAAAAATGCTCCATGACCACTGCCATCACAATGTTCCACGGCCTTGTCATCACAAGGCTCCATGACCCTTGTCATCACAGTGCTCCAAGACCCCTGTAATCACAATGCTCCATGCCCTTGTCATCACAAAGCTCCATGACGCATGTCATCAGAATTCTCCATGGCCTTCTCATTCACGATGCTCCATGCCCTTGTCATCACAATGCTCCAAGACTCCTGTAATCACAATGCTCCATGCCCCTTTTCATCTCAATGCTCCATGAACCCTGTCATCACAATGCAGCATGCCCATCATCATAATGCTTCAGGCTATTGTCATCACAATGAAATCAAAATGCCCCATGACCTCTGTCATCACAATGCTCCAAATCCTTGTGATCAAAATGTTCCATAACACTTATCATCACAACGCCCCATGACGCTCATCATCACAATTATCCATCGTCTTCTCATCACAATGCTCCATGACCTTTGTCATCACAATGCTCAATACCCTTGTCATCACAATACTCCCTGACACTTGTCGTCAGTATGCTCCTTGAACCCTGTCATGACCAGGCTCCATGCCTTTTTCATCACAATGATCCATGCCCTTTTCATCACAGTGCTCCAAGACCCCTGAAAACACAATGCTCCATGCCCTTGTCCTCACAAAGCTCCATGATGCATGTCATCAGAACGCTCCATGGCCTTCTCATCCCAATGCTCCATGCCCTTGTCACCACAATGCTCCAAGACCTCTGTAATCACAATGCTGCATGCCCCTTTTCCTCAGAATGCCCCATGAGACATGTCATCACAAGGCTCCATGGTCTTCTCATCACAATGCTCCAGTACCTTGTCATCACAATGCTCCATGACGCCTCTCATCACAATACTCCATGAACATTTTCAGCCCAATGGTCCATGACCTTCTCATCACAATGCTCCCTGACCCCTGTCATCACAATGCTCCATGACCACTGTCATCACAACGCTCCATGAACCCTGTCGACACAATGATCCGGGACTCTTGTCATCAAAATGCTCCATGAACCTTGTCATCACAATGATCCATGCTCTTGTCATCCCAATGCTCCATGACCCCTGTAATCACAATGCTCCATGACGCTTGTCATCAAAGTGCTCCATGAACCTTGTCATCACAATGCTCCTTGCCTTTGTCAGCAAAATGCTACATAATCTTGTCATCACAATGCTCCATGCGCTTGTCATCACAATCCTCCATGACGCTTGGGATCACATTGCTTCATGCCCTTGTCATCTCGCTCTTGCCTTTCTGGTTTTTACAGATATACAGATGTCCCTTTCGACCGGTGGGAAGTGACAATTCTTTGTAGTGTGCATTTGCATTGCATGCTTGCTTCATTGGCCAGAAAGGACGTATGCGTTTTCTCCTGAATATATTCAGGGGAAAAGGCATACGCCCTTTTTGGCCAAGTGCATCACCGTCCAAGTTGGGATGCTTTTTCTGTGCTTCAAAGGCGATTCCAATTTACCTCTTGAAATATGTTTTGTGCAATTCTGTCTCATTTTCAAGTCCGCTTCATTGCCTTCCCTCAACAGATTTCTGGAAGAGAGTAGTCCTTTATAACTCTGCAGGTTTTTGAATTGCTGGGCCCCTGAGCTCCAATTTTCAAATCCCATTTTTGTGAGCTGGCCGCAAATCCACAATTTTGCTTCAGGACCTATACTGGTTCCAGGGGTGGCTTTATTGGTTCCCTGTGGGTGGCTGAGGCTTTGGTTAATTCTTCTTCCTGACGGGAAATTAGAGTGACATGTGCCCGTCCAAATGCCTACATCTACTCTCTGATTGGCTCTCCCTCTTCCCTTTCATCATCTGCACAAATAGCAAACTGTGCGAACCAGGAGGTTATAGGGGCTGACTCTCCTAAGTTGGGAGATTGATAGTAAAGCAGTTGGAATGCCAAAGTGGAGCACAAGGAGAGGAAAAATTAGGAGAGTTTTAGAAACCTTTCGCCATCACAGGGTGTCCATTCTCTAGGTTTCCCATACATGTTATAACTGTAGTGATATTCCCTTCTACCTGGAGATTTGGGACCCATGGAATGGTGGCATGCATTACTACTTTAAAGGTTCTGCATTTTCTCTCCCAATCTCACCAGTCCTCTCAGTCCCAAGTGTCCAGCCTTATGTCTCATCCAGCTGTCTTTGCAGATAGGGTCATTCCAGGTTTCATTAGAACCCCTGAAGGAATTGTGTAAGAATTTTGCTGTTTTTTGGTTTTGTTTTTGAAATTCATTTTTATTATGGGGTTGAGCTGGTTTTCACTGACCTGTTTATGCCAGTCTAGACACAATTGATTTCCTTACGGAGACATATGAATACATAGGTTTTAAGATTCTTACTAGTCAGATATATTCCTCGGCGGGGAATAGGGGTGTTGAGTCCCATTCACTGAGGAAGGTGTAGGTCTTGTCTATTCTGTATTTGGTTTATGGAATGGTACCTGTGCTAATATCATACTCTGGTTTTATGCATCACCCCACCTCTCCATTCCCCTGAAGCAGGCATAAGAGTTTTTTTCTAAATGTGAGACTCTGTTCTCTTTCCTAATTCAGTTCATGTGTTGTGATATTGACATTCCCTCTATAAGTGATATCTTATGATAAGATTCTTTTTCTGTGTGACTAATTTCCCTTAGAATCATCATACCTAAATCCACTCATTATGCTGCTACTGGCCTTATATACACTGATTTCACGTCTGAGTGATATTCCGTTGTACAAAATTACCACAAGTTCTTTATGCATTTCTCTTTTTCCTGGGATATTTTAGGTGTACCAAAGTTGAGGTTCTTGTATGCAGAGCAGCCCTAAACTTTGGGGTGCCTGTGTCTTATTGATATTTAGTCTTCCCAAGTCATATGCCCGTGAGTTGAAGTCCCCTTTGCTTGGGGGCTTTGTATTTTAGAAGTTTTAGGAAACAGCATACACTTCTTCAGGGTAGCTCTTGGATATTTATACCCCACCCATCAGCGTGACTAGGCTCCCTGTTTTCCATGGCCTCTTCTGCATTTCTGGTTTGTACACATTTTTTGGATTGCCTTTCTGAGCAGTGGAAATTGAGACTCCTTTGTTGTGCAGATTTGCATTTCCCTCTTGCTTGGTTGGCCAAAAACTCTGCATGTGTTTTTTTCCTGAAGATATTCACGAAAAAAACGCATACACCCTTTTGCCCAACTGCATCATTTTAGAAATTCTGCTGCTTTTCATATGCTTTAAATGTGAGTACAATCTACCTTTTGAAATCTGTTTCCTGCAATTCTGCCTCTCATTCAGATCCTCTTCGTTGCCTTACCTGAATATATTTTTGGACGTTGGTTATCATTTATATCTTTGCAGGTCTTTGAATTGTCTGCTCCTGAGCTCCATTTTGCAACTCGCATTTTTTGTGAGCTGGACGCCAAACCATTGGATTGCTTCCGGCCCTATTCTGGTTCTGGGGAGGCAGGCTGAGCCTTTGGTTAATTCTTCTTCCTAATGGGAAATTAGAGTGACATGTGCCTGTCAAAACTCCTACAGCTAATCTCTCATTGGTTCCCCCTCTTCCCATTTACCCTCTGCACAAATTGCAAACTGTGGGAAACAGGAGGTTAAAGGTGCTGATTCTCCAAGTGGGGAGGTTGTTAGTAATGTGGCTGGAATGGCGAACCCCAGCAGCAGGAGATCAAAAATGAGGTGCATTTTAGACACCTTTCCTGAGCACACGGTGTACATTCATCTCGGTTTCGCAGGCATGTTTTCGCTGTCAGAAGACTCCCTTGAACCTGCAGATTTGGGACCCATGGAATGGGTACCAGGCAGTATTACTTTAAAAGGTCTGCATTTCCTCACCCAGCCTCTCTAACATCTCTTAGCGTGCATAGCTTCCAGCCTTATATAATCATCCTGCTGTGGGTCTACATGTGTTCAATCCATGTTACATCGTAGCCCTTCAACAAAAGTTGTAAGAATTTTTGTCTGTCTCACTGTTTTTATAAATAGTTTTAAATTTATTTTTATATTGGTTACAGCTGATTTTCAAAGCTCTGTTTTTTGCTGCTGTACATCCACTTGATTCATGTACTGTGAGACAACAATAACTTCTTTTTCAGATGCTTACCAGTCATATGTATTATTTTCCAGTGACTTGAGTGGGCTGAGTGCAGTTCTTTGAGGTACAGTGTAGGCCTTGTCAGTTATTCAATTTGGTACTTGGAATGGTATCTTTGCTAATTTCAACCTCCTGGATAATACCTCACCATTCCCCACCTTTCCCATTTAGCAGCCTTATGTCTATTTTCTACATATTTGACTATGTTTCTGTTTTGTAATTTATTTCATGTGTAGCCATTTTTGATTCCACCTTTAAGTGACATCTTATGATATGTGTCTTTTTCTTTCTGACATATGTCACTTAGAATGATCGTATGTAACTCCTCCAGAGTTGTTACAACTGGCCTTATTTCATTGATTTCTGGATGAGTAATATTCCACTCTACATAAGTACCCCATCTCTTTTATCCATTTTATCCTTCCAGGGACATTTAGGTTATATCCTAGTTGAGGCCCTTTTTAACAGAGAGGTGGTAAACGTTCGGGTGCCTGTTTTCTGTCGATTTTTGTTTTTCCCAAGGTACACGCCCATGAGTGCAAGTGCCCTATGCTCTGTAGCTCATTTTTTAGATGTTTTACAAACACAATACACTTCTCCATAGTGGCCGTTGGCAAATTACATTTCCACTATCAGCCTCACAGGGCTCCCTTTTCTCCTCGCCCTGTCCTGTATTTCTGGTGTTTACACTTTATGTGGATGGCCCTTCTGACTGATGTGAAGTGATACATTTTGTGATATTGATTTCCAGTGCCCACCTGTTGGGTTGGATAAAAAGTGTGTATGGCCTTTACTTGAATATATTCAGAAAAAATGCATACACCCTTTTTGGCCAACTGCATCATTGGCGATGTTCAGCCCCTTTTCTTGTGCTTTAATGGGGAGTCCTTTCTACCTCTTCAAATCTGTTTCCTGCCACTCTCCCTTGATTACAAGTCCTTTTCTGTGACTTACCTCAAGACATTTTTCGACGATAGATATTTTCAACTCTGCAGTTTTATGAATTTTAGTGCCCCTGAGTTCCATTTTTCAACTTGTGTTTTTGGAAACTGGACACAAAACAGCGGGATTTCCCCTAGCCCTATTCTGTTTCCGTGGGCAATTCTAGCCTTTGATGAATTTGTGTTCTGGATTGGAAATTAGAGTGGCATGTGCCTGTCCGAACACCTAAGACATGTCTCTATATTTTTCTCATCCTTCCGCTACATCCTCTGGACAAATTACAAACTGTGTGCAACAGGATGTTGACGGTGCTGATATCACCAAGTGAGGAGATTGTTAGGAAAGATGCTGGAGGGTTGAACCCGAGCACCATGCAATGAGGAGATGAGGTGCCTTTTCCAAACTCTTTCCGATCAAACGGTGTACCATCCTCTAGGTGTGACAGGCATGTTTTAGCTGTAAGAAGGGTCCCGTGCATGTAAGGAGAACACCGGGGATTTTTCCAAATCAGTGCCTCCCCGAACCCCAAACTGGGGAATTTTTAAGCTACGGCTACACGTATGTCCTTTAAGGGCCTTGGGAAATAGGCAGAGCCCAAACTTTAGATGACTGAAATCTTCAGGGTCAGAGCGCTCACCATCGGCCTTGCTTAGGTTACATTTTATCTGTCATTGATAGATGATGTCAATAAAAATATCTATTCTTTTTCAGATTATTTCCCCTTATAGGTTATTGCAAAATATTCAGTGTAGTTCCCTGTGCTATACAGTAGTTCCTTGTTGATGATCTATTTTATACATAGCAGTGTGTATGTGTTAATCCCAAACTGTTAATTTATCCCTTCTCCTACCTTTCCCCTTTGGTAATAATAAATTATAAGGTTTTATACTTCTCAGAAATGGGGGAGCTGAAAGAGAGGTATCATTTTCAATGGAAAAGCATTCAAAACAAGATTGAAGCTTCAGCCAAGAGTATTCGATGTACATCCATGAAAATAAATCTCTTCATTTCTCTAATGTTGACCTGACAAATAAGACAGACGTCTTCACTGAACTTGCTTATAGGAAAGTGAGGGAAATATCAAATGTAAGTCTTAGAAACATCTTATTTTACCCGAGCATTATACACTGCTCTATGTTAACTACAGTTTGGCTCACACATCTGTTCATTGAAGTTACAATGTTCTCAATTTCTGTTACTGATCCTCCAGAGTGGACCCCAACAGGAGTCCCCGTGCCCAGTGTCATTGGAGCCAACAGATCAAGACTGAGTTTGGTTCAGAAGCAAAGGAAACATTATTTTGAAAACAGAATGGAGAGGTGAGAGCGTGCACTCCCCCATGGGCTGTGGGCTGGGCTGCTGTGTAGGGTCCCCGGCAGCGTCAGTGGGAGGGAGGGGATGGAGCTCTCGAGGGCTGAGTTGGCTGCAGCTCAGGCTCTATGCCGCGGAGTCTGCATGGGACCCCACTAGCTGAGGTGTCGACCCAGCCATTCTGCACTAGGAAATCGGGTCTGAAGTGCCGGGTGTGGGACCTCTGCATGCGGAACCCTAGGAGCACGTGAAATTAGACAAAGCACAAAGGAAAAACAGGTTAGACTTTATTTTATTGCCCAGATTCTCTTTTTATCTCCCAGGAATTTTTAATGAACGCTGCCGGAGACGAACACCTCCTCTGTTTTTTGTTCCGTTCCTTATTCTTGGGGTGTTGAGGGTGCAGACCCCTCTTTTGTAACTGCTTCATGTTGTGGTGGGAGCCCTGATACATGGGGGGAGGGTCAAAACGTCTCCACACCAGCCTCCTTGTGAGGTTGATTGTCCCAAGGCCTCCTGCCTCACTTCTCGTCCGCCTGAGCACCAGCATTGGAAGTGTTACAGATTCTAATGACCTTTAAGGGTCCAGGAAAGAGAGGCGCAGAGATGCTGCGGTGGCAGGTTTCACCCCACCCCACATATGTTCGGCGACCTTAGGCTGACAGTTTTTGCCAGACTAGATGCTCTGACCAGTAGTCTGTGCTTTCTTTAATTAGGTCCCTGAATTAATGAACAAACAGCACCATGTGTCAGAGCCCTGCCCGCACAACTCCCAGACAGTCCAGGGTCAGTGGTGATCCAGGACCATGACGTCCACTGAGTCAACGGCCTTTAGAAGTAGCCAGCAGTCCAGCCGGTCATATTGGCCACCATCACCGCGGTGTCTGTAGGGTTTTCTATGGTGAAAGCGTGATATACGTTTCCCCCGCCAAGCTTATTAGCTCCCCTCTGGGTGCAGTAAGTCCTGCAAGCAGTAGTCTGCTCTTTCGGGGCACAGTCTTGTCGTTTTCTGAGAGAAACTCCAGGAAAAGTGATGGTCACACGAGTCATCTTGGGGGCCCGTTGCCCCCGTTTATCTCTCTGGAGGTTGGAGTTGGAGGGCCTCCTCACTCGAGGTCAGTGTGTCCACAGAGCGACCCCTGCAACTTCAGGGCATGATGGGTGGTTAGGATCACCACGTGGGGTCCTTTTCCCTTAGGAGGGAGCTGGCCTTGTGGGCTGCTGATTTCCAGCTTTTTAGATACCCCAGTATCCTGGCCTGATGAGTCGGTGGGCAAAGCCCTTGGTGACCATAGTTTATCATACCTGAAGGGCATTCTTGTGTTGCTCCATTTCAAGTGGTCCCAGTTTTTGCACTAAGGCTCCAAGGGCGATTAACCTTTGACCGGGTATGTAAAGGTCAAAGGGTTTAGCTAAATTAGGGAGTTCCTGGGCAAGGGTCTGTATTGACTGCTCTTTCCATTCTTGAAAGGCTGCTTCTGGATTCTATTCAAAAGGATCATCATCTTTTCGTGTCAGTGTTTCATGTAGAGGCCCAGCTATTACACTGTAGTTAGGGATCCAGATGCAGAAAACCTTGGCCTCCCCAGGAACCCCTAAGCTGTCTTCTAGTTTTAGAAGAGGTAAGGCTGCAAATGGCTTCTTCCCTATCCTGGGATGCGTTTCTCCGAATATCTGTGAGAATGAAGCCCAGGCATGTCACCTTAGCCTGGGATATTTGAGCGTTTTTCTTGGACACCTTCTATCCTTTCTTGGCTAGGTAGTTCAGAGGCGTCTTTAGTAGGCCTGGCGATCAGAATGTCATCTGCATATTGAAGGAGGGTTCCCTTTTACAGAGGTTGAACTTTTAGGTCTTTAGAGGACATTTCCCCAATGATGGTGTGGGGATTTTTGAACCATTGGGGCAGGACGGCCCAGCATTATTGCTTTTGTTGCATGTTGTGTCCTGCCACTCACAAGCCAAAAATTCTTGTGACTCTGAGATGAATGGAATACAGAAGAAGGCATCATTGAAGTCTAATACAGAATGCCATGGCCTGGTGGAAGGTAGAATGACCAGCAGGGAGTAGGAAATAGGAGCTACTGGATGTATATCCTCGGTGGCTTCACTGACTGTCCTGATATCCTTTACCAGGTCTCCAGCAGCCCATGGGGCTCTCGTAGTCAGGCCAATCCCAGGATATGGAGCTCACCTGGGCGGCAACCCTACCCCACAGCCGACGGGGCTCTCGTGGTCAAGTCCCTCCCAGGGTATGGAGCTCACCTCTGCAGCTACCCAGCAGCCCATGGGGCTCTCCTACTCAGGCCCTTCCCAGGATACAGAGCTCCCCTGGGCAGGTACCCCAGCAGGGCTGGACACACAGGAACTGTGCACATAGCCCACCTTGCAGAGAACCCACAGCTCACCTGTCGCTCACAGCTGACACAGAACACCTCAGAGCAGGACTTGAACTAACAAACAGCAGCTCTGACAGGTCTGTGACCATGGCTATCACTCTCTGCAGGCTCTTTCTGCCTGGTCTTCCAGACACTTCCACTGCAGCCAGGGCACCAGGCCTCTGTCTCCACCCACCATCACTCCTCTCCCTGACTCCTGGGTTCCTCTCATTAGGATAGGGTCTTCTTGAAGTTGTTTTCCACTCATGGACCAGATAAAATGATAAGAAAACAAGCCTCAGCTGCAGCCCCTTGTCTATCCTGACTCTCAAGAGCCCACACCTGTTCCTAGGGCCTGGCCCGTTTAGCAAGTTTCATTTTCTGCAACTGTGAACCCTGAGGGGTGAGGATTGGCTGATTTTGGCAGCCTGAAACTGCCTGCCGGCCCGCCACAGGTGTCCCTGGGTTGAGGGCAATATAAACAGCACTCCAGTGAGCGACAGCCCTTGTAGCTGTGACTGACGGCATATTCTCTGCCCCGTAGGCAATTCCGGAGCTGTGCTGGTGGGAGGGAGTGAGGGTCCGTGGCTTTGTGGGTGGCCCAGTGTGAGTGGGGCTCTGCTGGACTTTCTGCAGGAGTTGCCAGGCTGCCACCTGCTAAAGAAGAGGATGTGTCACCGATACCTGCCACTGGAATTTCTCCCCAGGCAGAGGTGAGGAAGTAAAAAAGCAGTGGGGGCCGTGGCAGGAGGGGTATCTCAGACAGGGAAATGGAAAGCTTCCAGAAGAGCATCTGGGGACAGGACCATCCTGACTGGCCTGCAGGCACCAAGTCGGCCTGCGTGCTGTCACTGTTGTGGCTCCACAGCCCTTTCTCTAGGCTTTCAAGCCCTTGTACATATTCAGGTGTTTTACCTGGGAAGGGTGGCAAAAGTTCAACAGCAGCTGGCCTGGGGCTCAGCTCACGGTTACTCACAGATGCCTCGGCATGGCCCCCTCTTTGCAATGAGGATGCTCCTTGCGTAGGAGTGGGTTGCTGGCTCTATGGGAGATGATTCCCCACCTCTGACCAATTTCAGAATTGTTTACCACTGG